>NC_088688.1:65988884-66291914 GCF_028017835.1 Emys orbicularis | reverse complement strand
ATGCTTTATCAGCTAATATATGTGAAAAGGAGAAAACTCATTTTATTGAGCAGTAGTGAGTTATTGTAGCTATTTCTTTAGTTACTGCTCATTTTGTTAAACAGTCAGGAGTTACTGTAGCTGATCACTAGATATACAAATTCTGGAAAATAAGCCCATAATAGGCAGGACTGACACAAGCTTTCATCCTCAACCTCTCCTACACCTATGTCTGCCAATTTGACAAAATGTCTTGCATTCTTTTCCTCTAATGCTGTTTTGCTCTATTTCCAAAAATGAGGAACTCTGTAATCCAACATTTCTGAATAAATAAAAATTCTCTCAGCTCCCCAGCTCTACACTTTCTAATTAAAATACAAGCTTCTGAAAGGAGCATCTAAATCAGTGGTTCTCAAACTTTTGTACTGGTGACCCCTTTCACATAGCAAGCCTCTGCGTGTGACCCCCCAGTAAATTAAAAACACTTTTTAAATATATTTAACACCATTATAAATGCTGGTGGCAAAGCGGGGTTTGGGGTGGAGGCTGACAGCTCGTGACCCCCCAGGTAATAACCTCGCGACCCCCTGAGGGGTCCCGACCCCCAGTTTGAGAACCCTTGATCTAAATGTAAGAGGTCTTATTTAAAATGACAGCAGATGACCTATATTAAGCTCTTCATTGTCCTCAAGCTTGAAAATATGGAGACATTAATTTTATTTTATACTATATAAAAAAAAATCTTTGAAAGACTAGTTGAGGGAATTGTTAATAGGATATGGAGATGTTTGCTTTAGGTCATCTTTGTGAAGTATGGAAATTAGAGTTGGAAAAGACCAACACAGGGTCATTCCATACAATGTATTTATCCAGGCCTTTTTAAAATTTCAATAGTGAAAGAAAGAACATAGGCCCATCTCACTTACATCTACTTTATACTAAATTGTCAATGTTTCCATGAGCCCAAGTGTTGCATGCGCCGGCTAGGTATCAGTAAAGTATACATTTGGGCATCCAGGGGATGTTCAGAACCGATTTTCAGTCATGGTCAAGCACTCTGGGGACTGACCATTCCAAACGTCAGTTCCAGAGTTGAGCATTCAGGTGACCTTTTCACAAACACTCAGAGAACCCAACATGCTCAGCTGGGTGCTTATGTTTAAAGGTTTGCAATTCAGGATGGGGGCAGCACCAGCCACTGGGTGCAGCACCGCATCCAACCATGCTAGGGTGGTATATGATCAAGTGAGAGGGGGAGGGGAACAAAACAAACAAAAAGAAATCAGGGATTGCACAGAGGCCAAGGAAGTGCCATTATCCTTCAAGTAGGTTGACTCCAGAAGGACCTTCCTAGATCTAAATGAGGCACAGGTAACCCAGAAGTGTGGGATCACCTGTGCAGTGCAGAGAGCCATCATCAACTGAGAAGATGAGTGCCCATTTGGGGGAATGCTTCTGCTTTGTCAAATTTTCATGCATACCCAATAAGGAATCAATAAGGGGTGAAAAAGCAATAGTGTCAGACTCCATGCTAACAAAGCAAATCACTGATAAAAAGGGAATTTCAAATTGGGTGGTGTTTTCCCCTCTTAACCTCATCTGTAAAAATTTTGTCTCCAGCCTAGTGTTTGAGAAAGCAGGAAGAGAATGTTTCCCTGGGCTGGCCTTCCCAATAACAAACCGACCACAATCCAAAAAGTTGTTGCAGCTCTCCTTTGCTAGGACCAAGTCCTTGGGTAAAATGTCTTACAGTTTATATGGAGAACATGCACATGTTTTCCCAAAGTACTGTCTGAAAAAAATAAAATAATAATTATATCAGATGTGGTAGTAATGTTGTCCAATACTTTCCATTATAAACCCCTATTTCCAGTTTCTTATTAACTTTGCCAAACTCTAACCATGTGGTTTGAAAATTTCCATACTTGCCTCTAGCTGATTTTTTAAGTTTCAGCAGAAGTGAGGGAGAAAAGTGAGAGAATTAGGTTAGGAGAAGACAGGTAATTTTGCCAAAGTTAAAAAAAAATCCAGCTGTTTCCTGGATGTGCTTGATCACCTTCATTGAAATTTGTCTCAGTTCCCAATGAACCTCCTACACCATAGACACTAAATTTAAACTCCAAACCAACAAATGCATCACAGAAAGAGGGAGAAGGGGATCTGTGTTCAAAATTTATGTAGTAATCCATCCCCCTTTGTTGGTATTCACTGTCAGTTCAGGAAGTCTAACAGTCTCTGCTGGTCTTGGGCTTGGCATTGTCTTTGAAATGTTCAGTTCTGGGACTTTTTGAGGTAACTTCTACCCCAGAATGGACTGTGTATTCTGACCCTTAATATGTTGATAGTTTATATAGTTCTGATAGGTTTCAGAGTAGCAGCCGTGTTAGTCTGTATCCGCAAAAATAACAGGAGTACTTGTGGCACCTTAGAGACTAACAAATTTATTATAAGACTCTGAACTTTTGGCTGGCTAGCAAAATCAAAAGTTTGGACACTTGTCCATTCCTACTATTATTTTTCCCCTTCCATTTAATCCTGCTTGATCACATTTATAATGTGCAAACAGAATAAAATCCAAACCAGTCAAATATATACTTGGGGTGTGATCCAAGATGCTACTTAGGCGTTGCAACACTGAGATTCACAGCACCTTTTAGGCACCTAGAAAATCACAGAAACAGCACTAGGATCCATCAAGATTAGTTAGGCGCCTAAACTCCCTATACAGTAAATGCGGAAAGATAGGTGCCTTTGAATGTGATCCACAAAAGCCAGGATACTAGGCAGGAAACCACCTCAACTATCCAATGGGAGATGCCAACCACAGGGGTGTGTACTAAGCCCTGCCCCTCCCTCAGAGATAGGTACCTAATTCCAGGCTGCATGGAGGCAACTAACTGTGCTTACCATCCATGAATGGGAATCCACCACCCGGAGTCAGGTGGCTTAGGCACCTACGGTATTTCTTGAGGGAATGAGTTAGGCACCTGCCTCACTCCACACAAAGCAGCTGGAGGAGGAAGTGGGGTGCCCATCTTAGAACTTTAAGCCCAGGGGTACATATCATGAGAGCAGAACAGTGGAACAGAGCATCATATGAAAGCAAATTGACTCTTTTCTGTGTGACATTACAATACCGTAAAACTAATGTCACTGAAGAGCTGAATCCTTCTATACAAAATATGGTTCCATCCCCATCATTACCTTGTAAAATCAGAGGTCAAGACTGAATCATATGGGATCTATTAGCTCTCGGATACACAGCATAGATCTCTTTAATGTGAATAGGAGTTACAGATACCCTTATGACTGCTCAATCATTCAAGCACTCAGACGTATCAAGGTACCAATCATGGTACCCAATCTTTCAAGACTGTACACATGTAAGCAATCCTCACTCGTGCAAGTTCATGTGTCAGGAAAAGATTTGTGGAACCAGACCCACAGATTGAGAAGTCTGACTATGTTTATAAAAATATCTTCTCAGTTTAATCCTTTTCTTCAATTTAGTGTTTGCCTGAAACTAGATCACCATCCTTTCACACATACAGTGCCCACTTGTGTAGTGATTTTTGGTCTGGACACAGATCACCTTTCAGAGCCAGTTACTAAAGAAGTCTTTTCACTTTTCTGTTCAGAATAACTTAAGGAATGAGGTGTAATTGGCTGTCATATGTGTCTGACTGTCAAGAGTTTTGTTCTGCTCCTGAAGGATTTTTTTTTTTTTAAGCACACAGAATAAGAATTTAAATAGGCAGAACATTAATTATAATTGGTATTTATTTAAATACCAATTAGAAGGGATTACTCACTGAATGTGAAACATTTTCTGATCTTCAGTTTATCTCCTCCATTTTACACTTAAAATTCTCTGTGATTACAAAGCAATTCAAAGCCGTGTATTAGTTGAAATAATAGAAAAAACCTTGGCCCAAATTTGTGTCACCTTTTTTGTCTACTCATATGACTAAAGTGATCACAATTTGACACTTGGGATTTAGGCATGTTAGAAAAATTGTTAAAATCAGATTAAATGTGGAAATGATTTACTATCTTAATTGATTCTAAACTTCAGATGATTCAAACGTATCCCTCTTGCACATTAGAACAATGTGTAACATTGTATAGCTAGTTTTATAGACAAAATGAAAGATAAACTAGCACATATGTTTCTCATTTTTGAGAGGTACAAGAGATGTTGATGAAATTTCAGTTCTATTCAGGTTTAACTTCATGCAAAGTTCAAATGGATTTAATTATCATCATCAAACTATTCACCCAGGTCTAATAACAAATGGCTTTTGTCTTGTGCTTCTTCTGTCTTTCCTAATTTCCATCATCATTTTGTCTGATGTTTGTCCTGGCATTTGTGGCAGAATAAAATAATAAATTCATCATTTTAAATGAAAAGAGATGACTAAAGAGTCCAGAAAGGAGGATGTTAGCATAATAGTGCCAAATTTCTGGGTAATTCTTTGTTCTGAATGCCCAGAGTCATCAGGTGTTTTTAAGATTCATAGTTGAACTATTTACCCAAACATATACATACAAAAAAAGCTGTGTTAGTCTCCAGTACTACACCCATGCCAACTAAATTAATTCCCAAATTGCCTCACAATGAATGGTTTGATTTAATGATCAGAAATGAATGGGCTATTTATTCCAACAACTATATAATCAAAATGTTTTATAAAGAAAAGTGAAATGTGAGGGCTAAGTTTGAATTCCAGATTGCAAGCACTTTTCTAGATAAATATTATTTTTGTTAAACTGGAACATATCCTTGTCAGTTAAATACTTTGTCTTTGGTGCAAGTTTGAAACTGCACAGCAGCAAGATGTAGTTTTGAATGACATAGCTACTTTGCTTCATTTTTCAAATGAGCATTATTGTTTTACCGGTTAGTTTGCGTTCTGCTCTCAGGAAGATGATCCGCTGTTTCTTTTCTCTAAAAATATGACAATATGATGGGGAAAGTGTCAGGCTATCAACTATGAAATGGATTTGTTATCCCTAAGGAACCACCTAGTGAAACAGGTCAAACAGCTGTCTGAAAAAATTTAAATTTATGAAGAGTTCATAAATTTACATGGCAACAACAACTCACAATATAAATTCATGTACCCAATTTATTTAAATAGACAGTAAGCTGTGAAATACTACTTAGACTGTGAGTCGAAGTGGAAATAAGGTATTTACATCCCAAGTTCTTTCCCTTGCTTTCTCTGTAAACTACAGTAATAATTTGCAAGGCAATGTGAAAAGCAGGCCATGCAATAAGAACATAAGAATATCCATACTGGGTCAGACTAATGGCCCACCTAGCCCAGTATCTTTCTACAGTGGCCATTGACAGATGCTTCAGAGGTAATGAATCAAACAGGGCAATTCTGAGTCATCCATCCTGTTTTCCAGTCCGAGCTTCTGGCAGACAGAGGTTTAGGGATGCCCAAAGCACAGGGTTGCATCTCTGCCTATCTTGACTAATAGCCATTGATGGAACTTTCTTCCATGAAAGTATCTAATTCTTTTTTGAACCCAGTTATGCTTTTGGTCTTCACAATATCCCTTGCAAGGAGTTTCATAGGCTGACTGTGTGTTGTATGAAGAAGTACCTCCTTATGTTTGTTTTAAACCTACTGCCTATAAATTTAATTGGGTGATCCTTGGTTCCCTACTCATTTTCTCCACAGCATTCATGATTTTATAGACCTCTGTCATATCCCTCCTTAGTCGTCTCTTTTCTAAAATGAACAATCCCAGTCATTTTAATCTCTCATATTGAAGCTGTTCCATGCCCCTGATAATTTTCATTGTCCTTCTCTGTACCTTTTCTAATTCTAATATAGCTTTTCTGAGGTCAGATAACCAGCACTAAATGTAGTATTTAAGGTGTGGGCATACCATGGATTTCTCTAGTGGCATTATGATATTTTCTATCTCATTATCTATCCTTTTCCTAGTGGTTCCTAGAATACTGTTAGCTTTTGTTGTTTAGTCTGTTGCTGCAAAGTGAGCAGATGTTTTCAGAGAACTATCCACAGTGATTCTAAGATCTCTTTCTTGAATGGTAACAGCCAATGTAGACCCTATTCTTTTGTATGTATAGTTGGGATTATTTTTTCCAATGTGCTTTGCACTTCTCAACAATTAATTTAATCTGCCATTTTGTTGCCCAGTCACCCAGTTTAGCAAAACCCTTTGTTACTCTTTACAGTCAGCTTTGGACTTAAGTATTTCCTGACTGGGGAGAGTGAGATATGCTAATATTAAAAAGATAAATTAATATCTTAAACTGTTGTGACAAAGCTCTGTCCTTGTCTCCGTGGGTCCTGCGTTTTCTGATGGATTTCGCTAGCCTCAGAGGCTCACTGTGACCCTCCACTTAACCCTTCTCTCTCTAGAGACAAGGGTCAGTCTACTGATCCATTTTCATCATAAGCCAGCGAGGGAGGTGAGGAGAAGCTATCCTCCCTTGCACAGTCTCTGTTGTCTCCCAGTCCGGTGATTAATCAGGGGGGCAAAGAGGAGGAGCCCAGGCCCGCCCTCTACTCCGGGCTCCAGCACAAGGACCCTAATAGTATCAGCTATGGTAGCTGACCTTTTAAGAACAGGACACGTACAATTCCCTGGGCTACTTCCCCACAGCAGCCCCCACTTCCTCAAGCTCCACTTCACCCTTACCTCAGGGCCTCCTTCCTTGTGCCTAATATGGTGTGTACAGCTCAGTCTCTCCAACAGCGCAACTTCTCACAGCTCCTGACATGCACACCCACCTGACTAACTGGGAGGCTTTTAACTAGTTTCAGCCAGCCCCTGATTGGCTTCGGGCATCCCAATCAACCTAGCATCCTCCCTGCCTTCTGGAAAGCTCTTAATTGGCCCCAGGTGTCTTAATTGACCTGGAGTAGTTGCCATTTACTTATCCTGGTACCAGGGATTTGTTTAACCTGGGGCTAATATATTTATCTCCCATTACTTTTCTATAGCCATCTGGCCTTGCCCCGTCACACTGTACATATGTAAGAGGCAAAGCATACTAAATGGTATTATATAATTATATTGCATTTGTACTTCTGAATGATTTACAAATCTAAACTGAGCCCATTCAATCATATCCATCCTTGTTTTATTTTCTTATAATTTCTCGCCTTAATATTGTTAACTCTCATTTGGACAGAGACTGTCTTTGTGTCTGAAGTAGCCCCATGCACACTGTTGGTGGTATTAACAAATAATGGTGTAATACTATTATTAATCACATGCTGGAGAAATGGGTGTTATAAAGCCCATCAGGAGGTAGTTTGAAGTCCTTATTAAGCCTCGTATTTCTATTTAGTTGCATGATGCATGAAGTAACAAAGGAAAATGGAAACAAAAATAATGTACACCCCATCCCTGATCATACAACTTCCCAGAATGTTGCTAACTGCTCCTCTTCTGTGCCTTTTCAATAAACAAACTCACATGCTATTATCATAGGATTATAGGACTGGAAGGGACCTTGAGAGATCATCTAGTCCAGTCCCCTGCACTCATGGCCGGACTAAGTATTACCTAGATCATTCCTGACAGGTGTTTGTCTAACCTGCTCTTAAAAATCTCCAATGATGGAGATTCCACAACCTTTTTAGGCAATTTATTCCAGTGCTTAACCACCCTGACAGTTAGGAAGTTTTTCCTAATGTCCAACCTAAACCTCCATTGCTGCAATTTAAGCTCATTGCTTCTTGTCCTATCCGCAGAGGTTAAGAAAAACAAATTTTCTCCCTCCTCCTTTTACATACATGAAAACCGTTATCATGTCCCCTCTCAGTCTTCTCTTCTCCAGACTAAACAAACCCAATTCTTTCAATCTTCCCTCATTGGTCATGTTTTCTAGATCTTTAATCATTTTTGTCGCTCTTCTCTGGACTTTCTCCAGTTTGTCCACATCCTTCCTGAAATGTGGCACCCAGAATGGGACACAATACTCCATTTGAGGCCTAATCAGCACGGAGTAGAGTGGAAGAATTACTTCTCATGTCTTGCTTAAAACACTCCTGCTAACACATCCCAGAATGTTGTTCACTTTTTTTACAACTGCATTACACTGTTTACTCATATTGAGCTTGTGGTCCACTATGAGTCCCAGATCCCTTTCTGCAGAACTCCTTCCTTGGCAGTCATTTCCCATTTTGTATGTGTGCAACTGATTGTTCCTTCCTAAATGGAATACTTTGCATTTGTCCTAATTGAATTTCATTCTATTTACTTCAGTCCATTTCTCAGTTTGTCCAGATCATTTTGAATTTTAATCCTATCCTCCAAAACACTGGCAACTCCTCCCATCTTGGAATCATCCGCAAACTTTATGCCATTATCTAAATCATTGATGAAGATATTGAACAGAACTGGACCCAGAACTGATTCCTGAGGGACCCCACTCATTATTATGCATAACACTGTCTATTTGTGAAAAAAATACCTAACTCCTCAACAAGGGACATCTGTTGCACTACTCTGTATGTGGTAGTATTTATTTGTGAATGGCAAATTTCAAAATTATTATCAGACAAGCATTAATATGTTTCAAATCTATAGATAAAGCATATTAAAAGCTATTTGGTTTGGAAGTAAAATGGGAAATTTCATGAGAATAGGCTGTCACGTGTAATGTCAGGTACTTCCATTCCTGGTGAGTCCAAAGTACCAGGGGCCAAAATGTTGCAGTTAGCCAATGGCCTTTTCAGAGTGACACTGCAGAGGTCAGGAAGGGATTGTGCTTCAAGTGGCTTGATGGGCAGAGGGAAGGACTGCACAAACTATTATGCTTAGTGAGGCTGATTCAGTATGCAGGCCAGTGCATAGTTAAGGCCATAGTCCTGTTTCCTATCAGTCTGTCCTTGGCTGCTTTGGGACACACTGTGGAACAGTTCCTGTACTCCTCTGAGCATAGGGGCTGTAACTGTGAAAAGTTTTTTCCCATCTTGTAGATGGGATGCCCTTTTTATATGCACTCTGACCACCCACCTTCACACCTGCAAACAATCAGACCTCAGTAGAGTGACTTTTAAAGTGAAGAATGCATAGTGAATAATTTATCCAATGAATACTTTTTCTCTTCACAAGTTGTCTGGGAGCAGCTTGTGACTTTCACGTATGTATTTTTTATTTAAAATTCATCACCAAATACTTTCAGCAAATAATTCTTGGCATTTGTACAGCATTTTGCCTATATTTTATATTCAGAACTCCTACAATCAGTCTTGCAATGTAACTACACTTTTTTACCAGTTCAGAATTTGCTTTCAGCCAATATTCCCTAATATTCACTTAAAATTTGTTCTTTCTGCACCTATTTCTGCCAGCAATTTACTTGCTAGAACAGTCATAGAATGTGAAAACAAAAGAGGGAGAAAGCACAGCCAGAGCAGATTCTACTTTTCATTTGAATGAATATTCATGGGGGGGGGAATGTGACGTATTTGCCCAGATCTAACTGACTTTCTTGAGGTAGTTCAATATTTTTTCTTCCGGTGTTTTCTGTAACCTGAAAACAAAGACTCACATAAACATAGGGAAAAAATAATTAACCAAAGTAATTTCAACCCTTCAAAAGTTCACTTAGGCTTTGAGGTAAAGATGTTGGTTGATTTTTATTTTATCCAAGGTGGCCATTCAGCCTTGTTTCACTTTATACAACCAAAATAGAGTACCCATATTCCATGTTAATAGAAGAGGTGAAAACAACCCGATAGAATGGGCAGTGATATTAGCTGTGGACCTGTAATACATTTATCCTATGACATGTGCATGTACCCAGTATATACATAAGGCTTATTATTTTTTGTTATACTTACTCTCTCTAACACTTTATAAGCATGAGGTTCATTGATAAAAACTGTTAAGATCCACACACAAAGAAACCATTTATAAAGAGCACTCCTGTTGGCCAAAACCAAACAGATGTAATTCTGATATCCATGAATCCTGGTGTCAAGGAAGCTCCTAGAATTATGCTGTGTAGAAGAAACTCCTCTTGCTTGAAAGAGTGGTCACTTTGATGTTTCTGTTCATTTGCCTGCCGTGCCACAGAAAGAAGGAATTGGGCTAGGAGACAGGCTGTCCTGTTGAGATCATTCTTACAAGCACACAGTCCAAGGGAGGATAACTAACTGGATAGTGTTTGTTTCACTATACACACACATTTGAGTCCTGGGAACCAAATCTCCATTGTGTATTTTGTTGCTATTTCAGTTTCTATATACAGAGCAGTAATGTTAATCCTATCCAACACTTATTAAACTAAATGATTGGGGAACTAAGTGAGAATAACTGCCCTGTTCAGGCTAACTTATAATAGTTGCTTATTTGAAACAGTTCACACTAAAATCAAGTATTACCATAAAATGTATCACCATAATGAGAGTTAGTAAGTTATTGGAATGGACTTTCTTGAAGAATAATCTACCATACCATTCCAATACCATATGTGGTTTAATTCCTCTCTGGCAGTTCATCCTAAAATCAGTTTCCCATGAAAACATTGTCCCAATGAATAAAAAGTAATATAATCTAGGAATATGTTTTCACTCTAATGTGTATGTGGTGAGTTCTGTCTATAAATTACTGCATCAAAACTATATCCCTTCTGACTGCATCAGGGATAAATTTAATGGAGTTATGTCCATTTTCTTTTTATATTTAATATGATGCTCTGATATAAAACTTTTAAAAGTACAGTGTGCATATGCATATTAAGAGCACAAGTGGTTCAATATGTCTATATGTAAAAAACAAACAACAAAACACTAAATGCTAATCCATAGTCTTTCCAAGTCAATTTATTAAGCAGTTAAAAACACATTAAAAGGCCATACTGACTGATTAAGCATATAGGCAAAACCTTCTCAATGAAGCAATGCACAAAATATCCTTCACTTCAAATTTTACACTGAGAAATGACCTCTAAAAATTATGGGGATTTTTAAATTAATGCTGCTGGTTGGTACAATAATTATGAGAGTACATTATAGCTTCAATTAATTTGTTTATACTGTAGGACTGAAAAAATTGAAAGTTTACTCTAATTTTCACATAAATCATTTGCACGTTTCCCTTCCTACTGCTTTTTAGTTACTCTTGAAACTACAAAGTCATCAGCATTAACAAATTTCCAGATCTTCTGCAGTACAACATCACAACAGCAAATTTCCAGATCTTCTGCATCACAACAGCCCTAGCAGAGAGAGCTGCAGACTTATTTGTGCGAGTACAATTCAGCTTAAGTGAAAAGGGGCAAAAAGAGCTTACAAATATATTAGTTGACTCTTGCTTCATTCACTTCTTAGCATATAAATAATATTTTTAGAAGAACAAAGGAATTATGTATTTATTAAATACTCTAGATGACGCTACTTCAATATCCTCCTTACAAAAAAATAAATTTTCATTTTCAAACAATGCATTTGGCTATGCTTCGCCAACAGTCATTGGGAACCAATGTCTGTTAAGATGTAACTCTTCTACTGGTCTAGATGCCACTGTTTTCCTATTTTATTGTCTTGTGTGTTTACTGTAAACTTTCTTCAAAGACTGAAATATTATAAACTGACTTGTTCAGACACAAGAAATCCAAGGATGCCAGAACTTTATCTCCTCTCCTTCCAAGATGCTAACACCAATAAGGATGAAACTTCATACAAGAAAAATAATAATCTTACAACAGATGACTTTTGTTGAAAAAAATAAAATTAAAAAGAATCCCACTCATCTGGGCCTTAATTCAGCAAACCACTTATGCACATGCTTTGCTTAAAGTTAAGCATATGCTTAACTGTTTTGTGGACAGATTTTAAAGGTATTTAGACACCTAAAGATACAGATAGGTTCCTACTGAGATTTTCAAAAAACACCAAAGCAAGTTGGGTGGCTAACTCCCATTGGATTCAATAGCGTTTTTGAAAATCCTTTGAAAATCTTGCCCTTAATCCTCAAGTAATGAGTAGCCCCTTTGATTTCAAAGGGATTATCTGTGGAGGAAAAACACGGCACTTTTACACTACATTATTTACCATTCTGAATATGAGAGGGCCTTTTACGTGCATGTTTTCTATAATATTCCCTTATTTCAATTTCCAGATACCTAGTGCTTCCTACATTTAATTGATACATTGCCTACAATTTTTAAAAAAGTTTGATTTTCTAATTCATGTATTGGTCAATTTTATAGTGTCACTAATTTTAGAGAAAAACAGCCTCATTTTTGGTGTGTATACAATCTCCCAAATCAGAAGATAGTTAATTTATACCTAAATTGAGAATGAGTTGTTATATCTCACTTAGTGTACAGTGTTATATTGTTTAGACTATCAAGGTTCCATGCTAAAGCTAATCAATATTAACTGCCAAGTGTTGCTTTTTCATCAGAATTTCTGTAATATAGCTCTCTATTAAATAACTAACTACCCCACAGAGACTACTATAACTATATTGGGCTTATTTGTTTTTTTAATTAAAATATATTATAATTGTTCATTATGCCCTTCATTACAGGCTTTTCTCTGAAATAAATGCTACATTTTTTTCTACTTTATAAAACACTCTAATATGGCACTAACATATATCAGGTAAATTTGATTTATGCAAAGTGGAAAAAAGATTGTTCCAGGCTTAGTTATGGGATTATGGTTTGCTCCTAAATCCCTTTCTCTAAATCAGTTTCTCAGCAAAACTGAGAGAAATATTTAAGTAGCACCCTTTCCAAATAATTGCTTTAAATTGATTAAGGTTAAAGGGCCTATTTTCTGAGTAATGATGTTTGGCTACACTGATCCCTATGGCACCACACTGGCCACTTCCACTCAGCTCAATACTTTGCTAGTTATCATTACTTTTTATTTATGCTCTTCCAGCCAGTTTTCAAACCACCTGACAAGGCTTCTATCCAAACTCATTTGAATTTATTTTTCCAAGTAAGATTGTGTCAGACACTGTCAAATGCTTTACTAAAGTCCAGCCATATTACATGTATACTGCGTTTTTTTTCATCCTCTAATTTTGGAATTCTATCAAAAAAAGCAGTCAAGTGTGTCTGGTATGATTTGTTCTCTCTGAGCCGATGTTGTTTATTGCTCTTAGTTCCATCATCCTTTTACCTCAAGCTGCTGAATTGTCTGAAACATTTCAATTCATTTCTGTGTTAGAGGTAGAGTTAGGAGTCATGATAATCTGGTGTAAGGTGTTACTGTTTGCTCTGGTATGTAAATTCACCAGCTTCAGTACTGTTTTTGTCTTTTTTGGTGATCTCCTACAATGCTGGGCTGCTACCGCCATCAGAAAGAGAGGAGGCAGATGATCTCAGCATAGAGTAGAGCTGAAGAATGAATGGAACAGCACAACTGAATACTCAAGTCCTACTGATTCTTTGCTCATTTACGCAAATTTTTATTATCCCTAGGATGGAACCTGGATTGATAATTTAGTTAGCTCTTGTACAAAGCCATTAGTGAAGTTAACTCAGGTTTTTTTTTCATGAGCCAATAAAAATAGCATAAGACTTAAGGAATTAATTGTGTAACAATATCCCCTATCAAATTTTCTGGCCTCTTCTATGTACAATCATTCTTATCTACCAACTCACTGGGTTTCCCGAACAGATGATAGCTTTTCAAACCCTACTATTGATCTGCAGGGAAAACCCACCAGTCTAGGGGGAAATCCCCTTCTGATTGAAGGACTGGCGTGCAGTTGGTTCCTGTCACCTCTGCAGCTTCCCACCATTTTTTTCTTCCTAGTCATATTGCAGACCTGTGGAGGGGGAGAAGAACCACTGCCTCTCACTTCCCCATCCAAGCCAGCATCAGAAGGAGACCAACTGAAAAGGGAAGAGTGAGGACCACCAGCCACAAAGCTCCAGAATCAGCCTAGAAGAGAGTTGTGCTGGGGAGTAGCATTTCAATTCGTTTTTTTGCTAGCGGGGTAGGGGAGGATTATAAAATGGTGTTTGTTAGTTTTGAGACCCTTTCCCACAGCAGGGAAGACATACTGGAAGCCTGGGCACCATCAACCAACATATTATGCAATTTATGAAAATATAGGCAAATTAAATATTCCACTGCATTTTACCACAGATTGTTGGCAGGCATGTTGAGTTCACATGGTTAGCAGCTGATAACATGAAATATGTTCATTTTAAAAAGTGTGCTACATTATCTGTTTGCATAATGTATAATTTGTGTAATGTCTATGGGAGGATCTGTGCAATAGACTGTTTGTAAGTGTATGTGTATTTGTACATGTGCACATGGAAATTCTTAACCAATTTTACTCATCCCAAGGGTCTCATCTCAGCCTTACACAAAATTCAACAGGTGAAGTAGCAAACTTTTAACACAATTCTATCAGCCCCTAGTAACATGAATTCAATCTCCCAAAATAGCTAGTGTGGTTGTACAGTTTCCCACACAGAAAAGACAATAAACACAATGTTAGATTTTGTGTCCTACAACTAAATTGCATTTAATTGTATAATTTGGATTGTGTCTTGATTAATTTTACCTGATCTTTTGTCAGGAAATATCTGTGTCTTATGAGTCAGCTTCACCTTTAGCTATCTATATCTGATTGTCATTATTTCCCCAATAGGATAGGGCTATGCCATTTAAAATATGACTCAAGAATACCCTAAGTTTAAGAACAGATGTTGATATTTGGATCCCCCTAATCAATTGAGTGTGAAGAACAGAACAGAAGGTTTTTGGCTACTTGGCACATGGAGGTAAGCACACTTGGGGGAATCCTCCTGAGAATATGGCCATCTGGCAAGAATTTTTATGATATTTCAGCAATCTGGCAAATCTTCTGAAAAAAGATTTCAGATGTTTCAATGGGATTAAAGACAAAACTAATATTTGTGTTATAGGACACTTAATTCTTCTCAGTGGATGGCTCACATGTGCAACAGATATAAGACCAGATGTTGTTCCCTTTAGAGTCAAAACACAGTTTTGCTACTGACTCCACTGGGAAGAGGATCAGGCCCATAATTAAATGTGAATTGTAAGAAATGATATTCACACTCTTCACTCCTGAGGTAATTGATATACCATAGGTTCCCTTCAGGCTCCAAGGACAAGGGATGTGCCAAGAAGGGCAAGAGATATCCTAAAGAAAAGAAGATATTCCAATGGGCTGTTCATCTAGGAACCAATTCCATTAATGATGGGAGATAGGATAGGCTCAAGTGTTACCGCTGGGTAGAGAAATGGAGATGGATTTGTTGCAAGTGATCCTGTGAAAGATTATGCTGGTGAAGAGAGGAAAAGACTAATATTTGCAGTCTTATGATAATACCCAGCTTTTACATAATGCTTTTCATTATCCCCATTTTACAAACAGTGAAACTGAGGCACAGAGAGTTGAAGAAATTTACTTAAGGTCACCCACCAGGATACTGGTAGAGCTAGGACCAGAACCCAGCTGTCTATAGCCACTAGGCCACACTGATAGATGTACCTACAGCTTAAAGATGAGTATTTTAAAATTAAAGTACAATGAAATCCCTCCTGTAATGAAATGACACTGTTTCGATTACACAGCTTCTACTTAAGTAGGTGAGATATTATGATAGCTAAAACTCCACACTATTCCAAGGGTAAGAAAGATGAACAGGGTGCATTCCCACAACACATTATTTCATAGCGTGGCACTGCCTTCACTCCACCAATCAACTCACATATATCTACACATATTCCCATCTTGGATTTCACGTAATAGAGTCCTCTCAGTTCCATCTATGCTCAAACTCTTCCTTCCTTTGGGGTTCCAATTTACTCTTGCTTCAGGTCCTGGTTCTCTCAGTTCCTGTTGAACAGGGGAGCTCTGCCAGTTCGACTCCACACACTGGGCCTCCCAACAAGTATTTTTCCCAGACCTTGAGCTCAAACTCCTTCTGCCCTTAGTGCAAAGTCTCCACAGCCTTCTCTCTTGAAGCTGTACTCAGCCCACTATCATTCTAATTCTACCCCCAAGAGCATCTTTCCATAGATCTCTCCCAATTCTTTCCCCTGTAAACTGAAAGGACTGCTTTTCAGTCCTCAATAGGTGGTCACATGACTCAATAGGTGGCCCTCATTCTCAGCTTGGTTTGATGATCCTTCTCAGAACTACCTGTTCTTACAGGGGCCTTGTCTTGGAATAGTGTTGTCTGGCGTCAGCTGCCATTGTCCTTAGGTTCAGATTACCCTGTTATAAAGGGTTAATGATTTTGTCCTGATCACAGGTATTTAAACTGGTCCTTCCTCAAAACACTTGCTAGAAATGTCAAGAACATAGACTGGCTGTAAGACTTGCTGGTATTTGGGCTACTCACTGACTCTTGGATGAAGGGAAGTAAAAAATCTCTTCCCCTATTGGGAACCAAGGACCACAAGTCATTTAACAAGTCACTTAGGCCCAAATCCTAAAAGGTACTTAGGTAGTTCTCCGCTCACAATGCCTAATGATAGACCCCTGCTCAGGGAACCCAGAGCCCTGAGTTAGGCACCCAGACTGCCTATATGCATGGGGAGAGTTAGGCACCTAAGAATGGGATCAAAAAATGCCAGGAAGCTGAATGGAGAGCCCTTAAATTAGCCAAGAGGAAATGATGAGGCAAGAGGTGTGGAGTAAACATCACCCCTCAAAGAAATTTAGGTGTCTATCTCCACTCATGGTTCACAGACATTAACCTCCTGGAGTCAGGAGGTTGCAAAAAAAAAAAATGTCTGAGAACTTTTAGCCTGTGGTTAGCACATTCACCCAGGATGGGGAAGACCCAAGTTCAAATTCCCCCCGTCTGCCTGCTTTGGAACAGGGATTTGATGGTCATCTAGCTTCTGGGTGTATGCCTAAACCACTGAGCTATGGGATATGGGATAGGGCGCTCTCAATCTCTCCTATTGAAACGGTTCCACTTTGTATAACTAATTACATTGTTATTGGAACAAGGACTTGAATTTGGGTCTCCCTCACCCAGGTGAGTGCCCTAACCACAGGCTATTAAGTCATTCTCAAGCTTTGTGTGCCCTAATTAATATTTAAATGTATAAAGAGGAACAGTTTCACAAGATATGCTTAAGAGCATTCCTGCAGTCTGGGATTAGGCTACCTCAGGGGAAGGGCAGACCTAGGTTCACAATCCCTGCTCCAAATCCAGCAGAGGGGCAATTTGAACCTCACGCTCCCACAGCCTGGGTGAGAGTTCTAAGCCATGGACTATTGGGTAAAAAGTATCGGGGGGGGGGCTCCTCTTTCTTGTTTTTCTGCAAGAAAGGGTTTTAGTGTCTAAGGCTATGCCTACACTTACAGAGTTTTTGCACTGTCAGTTTCACCGGTGATAGGGAAATGGTAAAAGAAAAGCTCTGGTTTGTGTTCTCACTTACTTCCACAGGCATCAAATCGTGTTCACATTTGCAGCATTCCATCGCCAATGAGAGCAGCGCACTGAGGGCAGCTCTCTCCATTTTGAGGATAGGTCTTGTGGGAAGGGGGATGGGGGGGTGATCACAGGGCACCCTGGTCCCTGCACAGCCTCCTCTCTCCAAACACTGGTCAGCTCCAATAGCTCAGCATTGCTCCAAGCAGGGGATTGTTTGCTCCGTGGAGTAGCCATTGTCACCTGGGCAAATGATAAGTGAGCACTTGCCAAGAAAAGAGGAAAGGGAGTTTCAAAGTTCCCAGGGCTTTACAGGTTCAGGGGTGGATGTGTGTTTACCTGTGTCAGAGCAGCAGAGCTGCTGGCCAGAGTGGTCACCTAGGCACTGTGAGATATCCTCTGGAGGCTAAAAGGAACAACGTGTAAACAGGAAGAACGTGTCTTCACTTACACATCATCGCAAAAGTATCACCAGTAGACCCTGTATGACTCTCGTGGAGATGGTTTTCTGTTTTTTTCACTGCAAAATGTCATTGGGAAGTGTAGACGCTCCCACGGTTTTTGCGCAAAAAAGGGACCTTTTGCGCTTTACATTACAAGTGTAGACATTCTTTAAGTCCAGGAGAGGATGCATAGTTGTGAATCCCAAGCAGAGGGAGGCACCTCTTTCTGGCCCAGAACTAGGTGCCAAACTCCCTTTGAGGAGTGGGGCCCTTTCCTGGGTATTTCCTGCAGACTAGATTAGGCAGCTCCCCACTCTGCTTGATGTTTTTTGTGGATCCCATTTGTAGGCACCCAGCTCTCCCCATGCATTGTATAGGGAGCCTGTGCACCTAACTCAGGGCTCTGTATTGCACAAAGTAACAGGACTTCTAAACATTAGGCACTCCAATGCTGAGTTTGATCTAGCTCCAGGTGCCTATCCATATTGTTAGGCAACTAAATATCTTTAAAAATCTGGCAATTAGTTTATCTGGGTACATCTACACAGTGAGTGGCAGCCCACAGCAAGTCTCAGAGCTTGGGTCTACAGACTCTGTAAATGTTTGGACTCGTGCTCTGAAGCCTAGAGAGAAATCTACACAGCTATTTTTAATGTGGTAGCATGAACCCTCCAAGCCCGAGACTGTAAACCTAGGCTCTGAGACTCACTGCTGTAGGCTGCCACTCATTCTGAAGATGCACCCTCTGCGGGTATGTGTACACTGCCGTTGGGTGTGTGTGACTGCAGCACATTTAGACATACCCAAGATTAAAACTCTCTCGGTAGTTTGGGTCGCGATGAACCTGCAACAGCTCAGACTTCAGTGTGGACTAGCTGTCCGAGTTATTATTCAAGGTCCCGGGCGGGCTTATACAGCCTGCGCTGAAGCCCAGGATGCTGCCATTCACTACCAGTATCAAGATAACTAGATTAAAATGAGCTCGGACACTGGAGTCACACACTCTAATTTCAGCCTAGACCTATCCCATGACTCCGTTGGATCTGTTAAATGAGAATCATAGCACTTCCCTACTTCGCAGGGGTAGGAGGAGAAATATCTTAAGGACTGTGAAGTGCTCAGACACTACAGTGACGGGGGGCCAGAGAAGTACCTCAGACAGATAAAAGGAGTAAGATGGCAGTAGGAAGAGAAGTTTAAATACCTATTAGCTGAATATTTGGAGCCACAGACACTTCCCTTAGAATTTAAACTATGTAAAAGGAATAGACGGGATTTCTGTTTCACTAATAAATTCTTACACGTACTTCTTATCTGACTAAGAGAGAAGACAGACACATTCAGGGCTTTGCAAACACAGAGCTCAATTAAAAGCATAATAAAAACTATACAATAAACACTGGATAAAATACTAAAACTCAAGAAAATTCAGTATGATCATTAAAGACCAAATTCAATGAGGTTCTTGTACTTGTCATCAGTAGGGACTACTCTGGTCCTTAGTTGGGTACATAATTAAGTATCTTACTTAATTAGGATGTAAAAAGAGAATGGCATGATCCTACACACAGGGGCTGACAGTGAGTCAAAGTAAAAACACTGGTTTCTTCAGATGATTTTTAGAAGCCACCAGAGAAAGAGTAACCACCCACCAACCTAACGTATCAGAGTCCAGCTACCCACCAGGGCTAAGCTCACACAGCAGGACCCCAAAATAGCCTTTCATCTTAATAACTTGTATAGCATTATATCTTTTAAAAAGTGTTAACATACTTAATATCTCTAAGGGGAATGGGATATAAGATGAGCTGTAACCACACTATATGATGAAGAGAATAACCTAGTGATTACCAGACAGGAATTCTATTTCTATCTGGCTACGGTTCAGTAAAATAATGTTTGTGCTTTAAATTGTTTGTTTTCTTTCTTTTTCTTCTTCTTTGTATGTGTGTCTCTGTTTATGAATGATAGTGATGGTGGTGGTTCACTTTTTCCAAACTCACAGTCCTTTTCTCCAACCTGTGAACTTTTATTTAGCTTTCGCTTAAAATCTATACTTTATTTTTTGCTGCGATAGCAGTAAAAATCATTATTTTGCAAACACATACTGCTCAGATAACTATTCCAGCAGATGGAAAAATAATATATGCAACATTGCCTGCCCAGCTGAGCTTGTCAAATTCTTATTTGGAAAAGAGCAAACCAGCATTATTTTCTTCAAGAATGGCTCTTGTCATTTTCATACTCTGACTGAAAATGGCTTTACCAATTTATGGCAACTCCTGATGCGAAGAGGACTGGAAGGATGGCAGATATGTTTTTATTGTGTAAATTATATCAATGTACTACACATACAATATTGATACAGTGATTTAAGGTTTTGCTACCACTTTTCTATTCTATTCACAGGTATTTATGTAGATAACTTCCACTGTATGGTTAAAATCTTTTGCTGTAATTCAGAGTTGTTTGAGAATTAACAGACAGAAAATGGACAGCCATCTGGAAAAAGATTATAGATAATATTCTCGTTCCTTTGAAAGATTACATTTATTTGCAAATATTATTTCACCTTAAGATACATTGATTCACTGCTTTCCTACAACTGTACCTAAATCTAAAGTAATCAGTCATTTTTAAGCAGTTGAATTTGGGGACCATTTGTTGCTGAATTGCCTTTAGATGAGATCTTCATATGTTACCTTATAAGTGTTATCTTCAGTAAGTATAGAAGATTTATTGCAATAATACATGACAATTTTGTAAAGGTACAGTATGGTCTGATTGAGAATGTTGCTCATAGCAGGATTATCTAGCTCCAATCTATCTGAATTTGTAACCATTATCACTTCACTGTGAAAATTGGAAGAGGATTTCTCATAAAAGTCCCCTTCTGTTGTATTGGGATGCATTTCTCTGCATGCATCATCTCCACAATTAGAATGAATTTTTATAAGCTCGGCTTGAAATTATTATTTTTCTTGGTTGTCTCAAACATACCACCACACTGGGGGCATTGAGAAGATTTTCTCTAAGCATATTTTAGACCAGATTGTGGCTGACGCTATGATGGTATTGTGGAGGGAAAGGCCTTCTGACCTGTTCATTGCCATACAAGATACCACACATGATCTACATGGGGAGCAAAGGCATTTCACAGAGCTAGCTCTGCCTTTATCACTACCAGCCTCGAAGGAATAGGCAGAATTATAGCAGTACAGTTGGCTCAGCACAGAAGCACAATACATCCTTTGAAAGAACAATGGAGCTCCAACTACAGCATGGGCTCCCACAGTCACAGGAAAAATTCTGGCTGACTCAGACAGAAATCCCCTGAAGGCTTCTCTTGCTGAATGGCTAGTGACAAAGCCAGAATCTAGCCATTAATTTCAGTTCATAGTACATAGATATAAGGCCTCAACCATTAGTGAAATAAGTACAGCAAGTTCTGCGCACAGGCATGAGCATACCACCATAAATACCCTTTTCGTGATCCCTTTGTATCACTTACCTTATCACACACACCATGGCTGGATTCAATATAAACCATATGACTTTTAAGGTTCAGAAATTGAATGAGATCTAAGAAAAAAAAAATTCTACACACCTCCCCATCAAAAAGACTCCCTATACCAACAGCTGCCTTTACCTGATGACTTTGCTGTCTTCCCACCAGCTGTCTTTCTTGTTCCATATTTGTGGCCTTCATTCCCTTTCACTCTGCTAACATTTATGCCTTCCCAAACTGACCTTCTGAAATTTCTATCTATAGATTTTCCCTTACATTTTCACTGGCTAGCCTTAGCTGCTGCATCTGTCCACTGATTCTTCTACTGCACCAGTCTTGAATTTTCTTTTTGATCCTGAACTCCATACAGTACATGAAAGGATTCCAGAATATGTAGCTAAGTGCTAGGTTGAAGAATATTTAAGAAGAGTGGCGGACTACGGCATAGGCCTTATGTTTATTCTATACCCGAGAAAGAAGCTGAAATATATAGGTAATATTGGCACATTTTACTGTCTGGATCCTAACAGATAATTAGGCAAGTGCTCTCCCACCGAGTTTATCACAAAAGTACACCCATTAATACCCTTAATTAAAATGTCCTATTAATGTCTGTGTTTTATTTCATAGCCCACTTTTTTTCTGGCCAAACAAATTAATTGTATTATTAACTGCTTTTTGAATCCTCTCCAAACTCAGTTCAAAATTATTCTAAGCATTTCTTGCTTCTAACAAGTAATGCATGAACCATTCCTAAGGATTCATTTATTTCAACAATGTTGCCTTTTCTGACTGCAAACAGATGCCAGTTTTCACACATTTTGTTCCTCATTTCAAATCTAACATTTATTTTGGGCCAATGCAAGCCTAATCTTACTCCCAATTATATCAATAGCAAAACTCCATTTGACTTAATTGGAACAGGTGCAGACCTAAAGAGCAAGTTTATGTGTTGTTCATAAGAAGTCTGATGTGACTGTTCATAAAAGTATTTGATATTTGTTATTCTTCCATTTTCAGATCATAGCCATATAGCATTGTTTCTGTGCTTTGATTGGAGGGGCATAAGTAATAAAGAAGGGAAATTCATAAACAAATCAGTGGGCTCTTGAATCTGAGCATGGGAGCAATTCGTCAGGAACTGGCAGGAGATATGCAAGCAAGACTAGGGACTTTAAGAACAATTTACTTCTTTCTGGGCCACAGAATCCTTACCTAAGCACCAATTACCCTATGGACAGGCTGGGATCAGAGTTCAATATACTTTTCTTTTGTTTCACTTACACAAAATAATTTGTGATGTGTTCATGTGTATTTATAGATGTAAAGGGAGTGGCCAAATCTTTGTCTAGCTCATATAATTGGCCCAGTGTTAGGGCTCTGGCAAAGGAGTTAGGAGGGAATACTCCCACTGCTTTCTTAGTAGACCTAATCAGAAAATGTTGACGAAAATGAAATTGCAATGACAAACTAGAAATATTCATTTTCAATTTTTGTTCTGTTTTCCTGCCACCTCTAGTTGTTACTAAATTAGCAGAGTCATCCAGTCCGTACATACACATATATTAACAAATGCATTTATTGAATTGAATAATTTCCCGTTCCTAGTCATCCATCACCATTTACCACTGTCACTCTCAAAATTCATTTAGTAATTGCATGTGCATGTGAAGTGCTAACGGTTAAGGTTGTGGTCATACAGCATTGTCTCTCTTTTTTAATTAATTGCATTAAGACCAGGGTTTGTGTAAAGGGTTTTGAGAGCACAGTATCAATATAGTTTTAATAATACAGCTGAATGTATACTGTAAAAAAGGGTTAAAAAAGTTGTTCAGATAAAAAAGGGGAATTCACTGTGACAGTATGTGCTATCTGTAACTGTATTACACAAACATCCATGTAAGAAATTCTGTTTGCAAACAGTGCTAGTGGAAAAGGAAGACAACCTCTAAACTTGTATCAAGGTACATGAGAATACTCATGAAAAGGAGTTTTCATAACAGAATTGGTTTTGTGGCCACCTTAAAAGCTATTTGCATTTGTGACTCACCCAATTAGGAGGTAGAAAAAATGACATGTAAAGTAGATGATGAATCACAGAGAACTATTAGAGAATTATGATTAGTGAATGCTGAAAGCAATAGTCATGGTGAATTATTGGTGAATAATCCATAGTCTTCAATATGTTTACATAAACTATTGGTGAAATAATTTTTAATAACACATTCATTACAAATATCATCCTCTGTCCATGGATAATCCACAAATAAAAGGGAAAACTAAATAATTCAAGCAAACTGTTCACTGGAAATAGCTTGCACAGACCTAGTTAATGTCCCATCACATGTACAATATTTCACAGAAATATACAGTCTATTTATTAAATTCACTGCAGTAATTGTCATAGTGGTAGCCTGTGAATGTTCCATCCTTGCTGCCAAGGGTGTGGTCTGTTACAACTTGTGTGCCAGAAGCATTTGTGAATGAGTCCATCCCGATACTCTGTTAATATTATGAAATAGCCTGTTTCTAAGAGTCTTTATTGGAAATAAAAGTTAAGAGATAAGGTACTGGTAGCAGCAGAGGAGAAGCTGAGGAGTCTGCCACAGAGATGTTCAGTCCTCATGCAGAAACAGGGACCGGGGGGAGAGGAGGGGGGCTCTGAACAACTGCCTTTCCCTGCCTACTCTAAAACAACTGTACACACACTGTGTTGAGTTACAACTAAGCCCCCTCTTGGGGTTTGTCTTTATTAACAAAGAAAATAATAATATAACACAAAGTTAGACCAGGTCTTCTCCTTAGGTTTCTACCTCAGTATTGCCTAGTCTGCTTGGTCCTCTCTCATCTTTCTCACATCCAGATGGCATAATGATGAGTTACCTGTCTCTGTGATTCAACACAGCCCACTTAATCCTTTCACAACAGGAGCAGCACCTCTAACAGAATAGGAAGTTTTAGGCAAACATTGACAGCCTGTTATGCACCTCCCCTACTACAACCTGCCCAGCACATAGTCTCTGATTCTCTCTTCCCGGCACAAGCCATTTGAGATCCAACACTGAAAGACTCCTGTAGTTGCCAAAGGACCTGTCCATACACATCACCACTGTTTTTCCCATGGCCAGAAGCTCATCACATGACCTTCTCCCTTTTGTTCCTGTGTGAAAAAATGCACCCAATCTCACCCCACACTAACAGTCCAGTGCAATGAACAGGCCGTCCCCACTCAGAGTGGTCCCGCTCAAGTCCCTTACTTGTAGGGAAATTATTACCACAGGAGAAGTCAAGGACAGCCTCTGGATGTAAGTGTGGATTCTGCTGCCTAAAGGCATTCTTGTCATTCCAAGCTTTGCCAAGATTGCACACCAAGCTTTCAGGCGGTGGCCACTATGTGCAGTTTATTAGTACAGACAAAATACATGCCCTGTGAACCCAAGGGCTCATGTCTTCCACAGAACAACATAACTGTCCAGCATCATGCCCCTGAAAATGGAAAGAAATTGTGTATGTCCTTTCTCCCCTTCCCCCGCTCACACACACAAACAAACAATTCACAAGTGGTTTCCCTATAGTGTCTGTCTAATTGTCCTTTTAGGCATCAAAGGACAGTATTTTCTTATATGTCCGTGTTCCCTTCAAGTTTCTGACTTCTGGTTTTGTGTTTGAACCACAATTCTTTCTTCACCTGTTGCTATGAAACTTACCCAGGCTTCTTTGACCTAGAAATAGGGTTAAAAAAATTATGTCATCAAGTTTTCTTGTGGCATTTCTAGTAACTCCTGTTTCCAGACCTGTCAGACACACCATAAGAATTCATTTTTTCCTCACAGATTTCTGTACTTGTACTCCTGAGAGCAAAACTTGGCTGTGTATCTGTTTTTCTCTAGAATATCTCCATTAAAGTCTGAAATTGGTTACAAAATTGTTATTAAACTATAGTATGAAAAACATTTAAATGTAATCTTTTGGAGATGAAAGAACAGATAGTTGTATCTACATGTACAAATTAATTTGGCAAGTTTATATCCTCCCTTCCCTGACAAACAC
Organism: Emys orbicularis; assembly: GCF_028017835.1. Lineage (NCBI taxonomy): Eukaryota > Metazoa > Chordata > Testudines > Emydidae > Emys > Emys orbicularis. The sequence goes on along the minus strand of NC_088688.1, from coordinate 66,266,536 downwards.
ACAAGCAGTGCATATAGGATCTTCAGAGGCAGGTCAATTAAACCATAATAACAGTGCACCACTGACACTACTGTAGTATCACTCATTGTATTCTATATAGCTCTACTGCTAAATAAGACATTTAGATATTAATGGATTTTGAAAAAATCATTTCCCCAAACTCAAGTATATGACAATAAAAATGTAAAAGGAAAACAATCAGATTAACAAAGGAACAAAGAAGCAGGTCAAGATCTCAAAGACATAAACTGCATATAAATTAAAATTTGGTATCTTCCATTGTTGTTTGTAGTGCTGTTGGAACCATTTTGGTCCCAGGATATTAGAGTGACAAGGTAAGTGACGTAATATATTTTACTGGACCAATAAAAGATATAACCTCACCCACCTTGTCTCTATAAATTAAAAAGCTATCAAAATATACAACATGAAACAAAATTCAGAGATAAAAGTCTACTTCTAATCACATATGACACCGTCTTTAATCTGTGTTATCACCTAGTAAGTGCACTTTCCAATCTAAAAAAAATAAATTAATTTAAAAAGAAGATACAAAAGCAGTGATGATGCATTTTAAAGTACCTGGGTTACAGTATAAAAATTTAATGCTTCTGGGAATATTGAAATGCATGATTAAGGAATTGCTTTCAAGAATGTCACAGCAAAAGCTAGAATGGCAGAGAGAGATGCAATGAATGAATGAACAATGAATTAACTTTTCCAGTTGCCTCAAGCCAAAACTAAAAATGATGCCTCTGCGCCTGCTCCACTGAAGGGATATAGTAATGTTAGCCCGTCACCAGTGGTAGGCTGCATAGGTGACTAGCACAGAACTGAACAAACAGACTCAATTTACAAACCATATAAGACTTTATGAAACACAGTATCCAGATGACCAGAAATCCCACAGTGAAACATGGAACCAAGCCAAACCAAAATAAAAATGGAAACATTCAATGAAAAAAACTAAGCTGTGTATTTGTGACACTCTGTACTCCAAAGCATCACCCTGTCACCCCCTTATTCACCATGGTGATATGAGTATGACATATTTTGTACAAAGTATGCCTTGTGAGGTATCATTTTAAAAGTCTTGATCTGTTGAATATTAATATCCTGTTGGATTGTAGGTGCTGTCATTGTACCTGGAGTTATGAAGTTTTGCTATGTCTTTGTTACTGAAATACGTTCTGAGATTAAAAACACCCCAAACCAGCCTTTCAGGTACAACAATAAAAAAGCCAAACAGCATTGATAGTCCATTGAGGGGAATACACACACTCACAAGGATCACCCCAAGAACTGTGTACAATGGAAACCTCTCAGAGATGACACATACACAATGGAGACTATTTGAACCATGTCACAATGAAAGGCCTTTCTAGCAAGCTATAAAAGGGGGAAGCAACATTATCAGTGAGCCTCACGTCCCGCACAGCTGGAAACACCCCAGGAACAAAGACTGGACTAGGGATGTAGTCCCAGGCTGAAGGAATTTCTAGCCTGTGTATGGAAGTTTGATGGACTGTTTGTACCATCAGGGTGAGACACTGCTTGATTCAAATCCTGTCTAGTGTATAGAACTTAGACTGTAATTTTGTTTTATTTCTCAGGTAACCAACTTTGGCCTGTGCGCTATTACTTACAATCACTTAAAATCTATCTCTCTATAGTTAATAAATCTGTTTTATATTTTTACCTAAAACTGTATGTTGTTTGAAGTGCAAATGGAAATCTACTCAGGAAGAGGGGCTGGTGCATTGTCCTCTCCACATTGAGGGAGGGGCGGACTGGGAAATAAATTCACAACAGTCAGGCTTTTGTTCAGGTAAGACAGTACAGTTCTGGGGTCCTAGGCTGGGGAACTGGGAGAACTGGCTGAAACCTTTCTATTGTTGGTTCGTGAGTGGCTGAGCCTTACAGTGTGAGAAGGGACGCAGATTGGTATGACAGAGGGCTCAGCGGTACCCCAGTTCCAGGTTGCCCCCTGGGAACACCCGTCACAGTATTCACTTCTTTTCTGTCTTTTGACTGCTGAAAGTTGCTCCTTAGTTACAGTGTAGCCCTACACTGAATGCTCCAATCTCCAAAGGACCACTCAGCAGTTGTTAGGGACATAACATGATTTACTGAATTTTTCTCTCATAATTCCCAGTACAAGAAAAGGAAAGCGTACAACCACAGTAACTGCCAGCAAAGTTAGTAGGACAAGATTTATATCAGTGTCAGACTGTTACTTCATTGGTACTTGAAGTAGAAATAGGGATTGTCTAAACCCATTCTAATATCAGCTATTCTAGATTCTGAGGTATTACCAGGGATTTTAAGTCCAATACCATGCTGTAAATAACCTTGCTTGGCTACATCTTTAAAATAGGTAAGTTTCACTCATTTTAATCAACCAAACGTGAGATATTGTACCTGACACTTTCGAAATTTCCAGTATAGAGCTTGGCCTGCTGTTTAAAAAGAAAATAAAGTATCTTGCTAAGTAGCACATTTTTGAAATATTATTTCAGAATAAAAAATGTCTCGAATCATATTCTAGACAGTCATCCATCTGATTAAGGCAAAGGAATGTCAATAAGAGTACTGAATGCTGGAACCTACATTAGGAATGTTTATCAGACTAACAAGAGAAAAATCATACACACTTTAAAATCAATAAAACTCTGAGGGAGTCCAGTCCAGAAATGCAGTTATTGTTTCACTCAGAAACCTGTTGAAAAGCAACACTAGAATAGCAATAACGGGAGTAACTGGACATGATTTTTCATTTCTGGGTTGCCTATAGGACACTTGAACATAAGATTTATTCCTGTCTTTCCACACCTCCCCTAGTCTCATCACAATTAAATAAAAATATTCCCAGGTATAGCAATTTTAATGCTTAGCTTATGAGACATGTTTGATATTTAGCAGTGATATTTCAGCTTCACGTTAATTTGGCAGGTAAAGATGTACTGGATTACTACAGGACACCTGACATAAATTAATATCTTATAACAAACTGTGTCTAATCTATTCCAAACAGAGATTGGACAACTTTTCTTGTTTATTTCTTGGGTTGCAAACAGTTATATAACACCTTTCAGCATGTTCTATAATACATCAAAAATGCCAGTTAAAATCACAGTTCCTGTGCTCAGTAGAGCACAGGTACTACTTCTTCCATGCAGCCCTGAAAGCATGCCCTGCTCCCATTACATACCAGTTCACAGAGCATGCCAGTGAGAGCAGGTTGCCTAAAGGTTTAGCAGCCTGTGTATCCATCTGGCACCCTGGAAATTCCCTCACTTCCTGCTCAAGCATGTTCACCATAGGGCAGTATTGACCTCATAGACATATACCAGTATTTAACAATTCTCATAATATTGAATTAATATCACTAATAAAATCTTTATAATTCACAAGTTTTGGTTATGTGGCCTTTACTACTGATGGACAAAACTAAAGCCCAGACTTACAGAATACATCCAAACATTGTGGGCATCAAATATTTGTTTTCACTGTCCAAACTGGGGAAGACTGGGGAGGCTCAGTGAGGGATAACAAGTACAGCAGCAGAAAGCTCTATGTAAACTGTAGAAAAAAGTGGTTGGAGCAGCACACATGGCTTCAGAATCTTCAGTACAGAAGTAGACCCTGGAGCACTGAAGCATCAAAAATGGGACACAGACACATGAAATGGACCTTGAGGCACAATTCCAAAGTTAGTGCCAAAGTTCAGGCTGAGGCTGGTTATCACTCTGTGGGGGGTGTCGCAATATTCAGGATTTGGAAACACAGATGGTAGAAAAGTTCGGCTAGACTTAATAAATGCTGGTGAGAGAAATAGTAGCTATCAGAGCACTTTAAACTGAGTATCCTAATGAGGTTGCTGCTGGCAAGAGCAGCATTACAGCAACCAGTCTCTGATTTTCCTTTTCCTTCTGAGAAATAGCTGTAAACATGAAGGGGCTGCTCAGTCTTTGCTTGATTGAAATTTAGATGAGAAGCTGTGCAATTTGTTTTTTTTCTAAAGCAGCAACAAACTAGCCATCCAGAGGAAGGATAATAGTCAAAAAGGGAACAATAAGACTCTAGAATAATCTCTTTTAAGCTGCTGAAAGAGATCCTAAGATATTTACTAAAATGAGCTAATCGAAACCTCCATTGAAGGTTCAGGAAAGCCAAGTAGGAAGGGTGCTTTGATTATTTGACGTTTTTCTTTTCAAAAAGAGAGAATCCCTTGCACTACTCGCATGAAGAAGTGCTTACCAATGGGAATAAGGGCTCCACAATCTAGCCTTAAGGGCATGATTCTGCCACCTTAATCATGTGGAGTAGTGCCTTACTCTACAAGTAGCCCTTTTTACTTCATTGGAGACTACTTATGCAGTAAGGTACAATTGAACAAGACTAAGGATGGCAGAATCTGTCCTTAAACAGGGCAGAGAATCTATTGAGGCATGTTATTTCTAACTATGCTGCATTTTACAGCCAACTGGTAGCCAACTGGTGAGTAATTAAGAGGAGATTCAGGTCCTGAAAAATTCAACAAACATATCACGTTTCCAAACAACCAAATTACTATTTAAAATAAATTGAAAAAGAGTGATGAAAGCAATTTAAAACATTAAACATTGTCTTTGTCAAATGGATGTATTATAACAAGCTGTAACAACACAATCAATTATGCTCATGTTTAGGAAAAAAGTTGCACTGTGTAATTTGACTGATGTTCATGATAAATAGACAATGGGAAAGTGCTGGCAAAACTGGCAAAATAACATTCTTTCAGTCAAAGCATCTTTTCTTGTTGGTAATTTACCAGCATCTCCTTCTGTCCTCACAGTGCATCATTACAATATGGCACCCACTCATTTAAAACCCGAATTTACCACCATCCCATACACACCTGCTATTATTTCACTATTATTGCAAATCAGAGCAGAAAATCTGAATAGCTGAATTAAAGGTAAACAGCAAATAACACTCTGTATAATACATTAGATAGAAATTATTATCACATCATTGTAAGCCTTCTCCTTTGCTGTTGTTCTCTTCTGTCACTCATGTTTCATCTTTGGTGCACAGCCAGTGTTAGGCTATGTCTACACTAGAGACCTTACAGTGGCACACTGTACCAATACAGCTGCGCCGCTATAAGATCTCTCAGGTAGCCACTTGATGCTGACAGGAGAGAGCGCTCCCATTGACATAATTAAACCACCCCTAAGGAGCGGAGGTAGCTATGTCAGCTCTCCTGCTGACATACATTTGCATACTACCTCTTATGCCAGCTAAACTTATGTCGCTCAGAGGGTGGTTTTTCACACCCCTGAGCAACATAAGTTTTGCTGACATAAGTGGTAGTGTAGACCTAGCCTTAGTGTGAGAACTAGCTGTATTTTCTCCTTCCCCCAACCTGATGTAGAAAAAAAGTACTCTAGGAGAGCCAACAGGTGTCAAAAGTAAACATCTTTTAGGGTATTTACTCTCTAGCGGTAGCATTTTACATGGCAAATCTCAACATGCTTGGCATGTTACTGGGTTTTTTTGTCTTCTCTATTGGCCTCTGTGTCCTCCTATGTTAATGCATGTTTCCAGGGTCATAGGCTCCTGGGACATTATGATTTGTTACAAATCCCATTCAACTCAATGGAAAGAGTTTCATTTACTTCAGTGGGAGCGGAACTGGACCTTTGTTCAGTCTAGAGCATCCATAGACCCAGAGATTATAGGACTCACTGTACACAACTATAGCAGTAGACAGAGATAGCCAGCTAATTGATTACCTAAGATAAAAGAAACTCTTAGAACTAGAAACTAGCCTCTCTTGGATAGAAGTAGTTCAGCAGTAACCTAGTTAGGATATCAGCTTGTACCATGTCAAGTCATCTGAATTATTATTTTTAGCTCTAAAAGGGAACTGAGCAGATGCCAAACAGCTCTAACGTGTGCAGGGCCATGGAACTTTTTTTCCCGAGTGGAGGTGGTTTACCTTGGCTAAGCAACACAATATTTGTTGTTGTTGAATTTGTTGCTGATCTTTTACTTTGTGTGTGAAACAGTCTCCATTGTTCTAACAGAAAAGATTTGAATGCATCTAAGTTACTATGAGTTTAACTACAGGCCTAAGAAGGAGAGCAAAATTATGACTAATACATTCTGAAGCCTCTAAAATGACCTCACATAGCTCTTCTATATATAATATTTTATGATTTTAGATCTTATATCTGAGGATTTTCCAGGGCTAGAAACCAGTGCAGCATATCCCATTGGAAAGCTGTGAGTCTACCCTTTTCATTGATATAAAACTCCCATTTTCAGCTTTCATGGAACACAAGATACCAGACCTTAAAACCCTTCAACTCATCTAGTATTGAAAATTGCCCATCCTGGGTCTCAGCACAGAGGAGCTTTGCAGACAAAATTTCACAAATTTGGGGGATGGTGAGAAAAGAAGCAAATAATTTATGCCTATTTTTTTTAAATGATGTCTGTTGAAAGCTTCTAGGAGATTTGGAATGTTTAAAGTCGTCACAGCAGAGATGGAATAATGGGCATACTTCAGCTGAAGTAGTGAAAGGTGAATTATAAATATCAGTGAAAAATAAATAAATAAAATTATAAATAAAAATTCAGTCTTGCATCTGAAGAAGTGAGGTTCTTACCCACGAAAGCTTATGCTCCCAATACTTCTGTTAGTCTTAAAGGTGCCACAGGACCCTCTGTTGCTTTTTACAGATTCAGACTAACACGGCTACCCCTCTGATACTATAAATATCATGTATCAGAGGGGTAGCCGTGTTAGTCTGGATCTGTAAAAAGTGACAAGGAGTCCTGTGGCACCTTATAGACTAACAGAAGTATTGGAGCATAAGATTTCATGGGTGAATACCCACTTCGTCAGATGCATGTCATTTATCATATGTATATCACCACTATATCTATTTTTCTATCTAAAGTAATGCCCAGATATAGGTATATAATAACACACATGAGGATTATGGCTAAAGTAAAACTTAGATATAGGTATATCATAACAACACACGTGTTACAGATAGATAGATAGATAGATAGATAGATAGATAGATAGATAGATAGATAGATAGATAGATGCACTAGGCCACATCATTGCATAATAGCCTGCAAAAATCAAGGTTATTTTTTAGTTATGGAAATACAAAGTAGTGATTATAAAATGAACTACTACTTTTGTATTTTTTCCACCTTCTTCCGGTTTAAAAATCACGAAATGGATTTTTTTTTAAACGTGTAAAAAAAATGCTTCAAGGCTGAAAACTTGTCTTCCAAGTTTAAACCTAGAGTAAAATTTTACAGCTAAGTCATAAACCCATGAAAATAGAGGGTTATAATGGAAATACTGACACAGCCTTAAATATATCAGCACTTGTGGGCACAGCTACAATATAAATCACCCTCAGTGTAATAATAATAATAAATAATAATAATAATAATAAAACCCTCGCCATGAATAATATCAGGGTTTTAGAGGCACTCCATGGAGTTGGAAAAAATATAAAGAAATACAACAAAATAGCTAAAAACAACCCCCCCGAATGCTTTGGGCTTTAGTTTCCTTAATGAAGAGGAAGGAATATAATTCCCGGAATAATGGGGGAAAGCTGCAGAAACATTTTCTGAAATACTAGCAGCAAAATGAAACAAAGTAGAACTCAAGCCATCATCCTCTAATTGGTTAATAGCACCTGTGACTGATTGATGCAGAGCTCCAGTATCAGCAAAGCAGCTGTGCTAAGCTATTCTTCAAGCGACCCCCTGCACTCTTGGCTGAAGCACAGGAATAACAGATTTGTTCTAAAATAAAGCTTTTAAATGTTTTAAAAGGTTTGTATCTGAGCTGTTGATATCATCATTGTCAAAATCACAGGGGGAAGGGCAGGTCTATGCCTTAGAACATGTTGGATTTATTGCTGTAGAGCACAAGAGAAAGAATCCATCACTATCTTTTCTTGTTTAGTACTGAATTTATTATTCTGTGTTGCAGTATAAATATTAACTCAAGTTTAATAGAAGTTTTGTGTGTCCACTTCTGAAACCTGAATATGGTCAATGCAAAATTTTTTCAAGGATGAGTGAACTAGTTCAGAGAAGTGAATACTCTACTTGATCCCCCATTGCCCTTGAACCTTGCATCTTTTTTTTAAAATAATCAAGTTAACTCTTTTCTCCATTATATTTCATTTTTGTATTTCTCTGAACTTTTGGGTTCTCAGGAGTCAGAACCTTGGGATTAGCACCAGAAGTGCTGATACCGCTCATACCCAGGATGGTCCAGATCCTTCAAGCCTTCCTGACTTGAGTAGACCTTACTTAGACATGTTGTCTAAGAGAAAAAAACATGGAACTACCAATATAACTAAGAGTGCCCAAAGAGAGTCCCAATTTTCCAACCAAATTTTACAAACTCAAGTGGTTCAGATATACTTCAGATGAAAGCCAAATATGATCCCTGAATCTTTTGAGATTCATCCATCAATTGATTTTGCTATAGACACGTCAGACTAAAATTCCTCAATGCACTTGAGAAATTAACTAGAAAATCTAATCAGTAGGAATCTCTCTTGGTACAAAGGAGAGATTCTGCAAAAGTGTGTAACTCCTTTTTGTAGGGTCATTAATAGAATTACAGATATGAGTGGCAATGGCAGAATGATAGCCTATGGTGAAGGAAGTTCTTCATGAAGAGAGCCACAAACAGATGATGGCCTTGTGGTAAAGGCTGGAACTCAGTAGATCTAGAATCTGTTTCTGGTTCTAACACAGATTTCTTTATTGACCTTGCTCAAGTCACTTAATCTGTCTATGTCTCACTTCCTCAATAACAAATGGGGATTGAGAATAGTTTTCTACCTCATGGGGTGTTGTAAGGATAAATACAGTCATGGGAGTTGCTGAAATACCACAGTGATAAGTACCACAGGAAATCATAGAAACAAACACCTCAAAATGGACTATTGGCGATGGGGTGGGCAGAGACATTACAAAGCACAGATTCTGTCCCACTTTGAATGTAGCTTGGACACTAGTTTCCTTCTCCAGGCCTATAGCAGAGCTCTGTGAATCTCAAAAGCTTGTGATTTCAACCATTAGGAGTGGGTCCAATAAAACATTCTACTTCACCCACCTTGTCTCTCTCATATCCTGGGACCAACACAGCTACAACACTGCAAATAAATTAAAGGGTTATTGTCAACTTGCAATTTGGTCAATTTACATCTGCCCCTGAGTGCCTTAGCCAATTGTTGTTGTTTTTTCCCAAGAACTTTTTCCAATTAACTATTTTTTCCTCCTTTGTTGCTGTGTAAAACAACCCACACAAATGTATAGGGAAACTGATTGACTGACTGTATAGGAGAAATAGTGAATTAGCTGGCTAAACACAGAATGCTATTAATCAACCAAAGTAAACAAACTGAAATATATATAGCTAATCTCTTTAAATGATAGCAATCTTAGGTGTTTCTTGTAACAATAGCCTGCATCAGCTGGGAAAAAGAAGATGCTGAAAACAATAGCTGTTGAAAAATCATAGAAGATTAGGGTTGGAAGAGGCCTCAGGAGGTCATCTAATCCAATCCCCTGTTCAAAGCAGAACCAACACCAACTAAATCATCCCAGCCAGGGCTTTGTCAAGCCGGGCCTTAAAAACCTCTAAGGATGGAGATTCCACCACCTCCCTAGGTGGCCACTTTAGGCCTGCAGCTGCTTGCCTGTGATACATTTAAAGGATCAGACTCCTCTTTCTATTCTTTCCTTTCCTAAAGGCAGACTGGGAAGAAGTTTCTATAAACAGTAAAGACTGCATAACCAGGTAGTTACAAAAGAGGGTGCTGGGGGGCTGCTTTTGTCATTCCTGCCTATATTTTGTTTGCATTCCCAAATCATAAAATTAATATTAATCATAATTCTGACCTAACAGGGACATGAATAAATTATAAAATATGTAGTTGATCAAAAATGTGAATATGCAAATATTTAATGTTTGTTTCTGGACTATAACAATCTGAAAGCTTAAACTTTAAAGAGCAAACTTTTCAAATAAATGTCACCTTTTTGTGGGTGTAATTTGCAACCCACATCCCTGCCTGTTTATTTGATATTTCCTCCCAATAATCCATCACTTCCTCAAACGAAGTATATCAGAAACAGAACTGCTCATGTATCCATCTAAACCATGTGCTTTTCTACTTTCTTCAATTCTATTGACAACTTCACCATGCTCATTCTAACTAGAGCCTGCAATCTTGGAGTTACCTTCAACCTCTTCTTGTCCCCCACTCCATGTAAAAAGTCTCTTGCAACATTCATTTGTTCTCTTTTTGTCCCCACCCCACTGCCAAAAGTCTGGTTCATGTCCTGGGTATCTCTTGTCTGACTGTTATAACTTCACTGCTTCCTCACCTCCAATCCATTCAAACTACTATAGGCAGACAAATCTTTTTTCCACTGCTCCAACATGTCATCCTGTGAGTCAAAGCTCTTGACTAGCTTCCTGTCTCATTACACATTAAGTTCAAATTCGTGTCCTCACCTTTAAATTCTTCAGAGCAGACACAGTCCTTCATCTTTGTGAGGCAGATAAATTAAACACAATTGATTTTACTATGTATGTATGTGAGGTTGTTCTGATGACACCTTAAAAACTTTCTCTCTGTTTGTACATTAATGATCTCATGAGCTTTATTCTTGGCCAAATGTTCACATTCTACTGCTGTTGTGTAGCGTGATGTTCAGTAGTTTACTGTATTTGAGTGATTTTGTATGCATATAGTTTCTGAAGTGTTTCAGAGCCCTTCAGAAGGAGAGGCATGGAAAAACTCCCATTGATACCAACAGAGCCAGGATTTCACCCATGATCTGGTATCATGTATTATTATGCTGCATTTGTTTTAATGATACATCAAAACAATGCCAACATTAAACATTTCTTAATAATGTTGAGACAAAAGTATTAGATTTATACTTTTCTGTCTGACCTGTCCATAGTTCTGCCCCAATTACCCTGGTTTAATTCTCCTGAGTAAACTAAACAGTAGCTATCACATTTATATATCATTTCCATAGAACCCTTCTCTAAAATGCAGCCTGGCCTATACTAGTAGGCCCACGTCACCCAATCAGCACATGCTGATGATGCAGTGCCCTTACCACAAGTGACACTTTTTCAAAGACAGCACTTCAAAGAGTAACATAATTCAAGACAGTAGAAGCCTCTGCTTTAGAAATAGGTATTAGATGGAAAATGTCAAACCTCCCTATGTCCAGAGATACATCTAACTGATTCAGCTCAACTCTATAAGTTTGGTTAACTTTAGGGTATAAAATTCCAAGTCTATTATTTATTGCAGACATTTCATTGTTTTGTCATTTTCCTAATGTTATTGTGTAAAGTGAATTATACAAAGAAAAAGCAATGTGTCCAATGCAAGATGTATTCCAATTATTGTTTTCCTGTTAACCTTTTTATAGCTTCTATAATAAAGCCTGGAATATATAGAATAGTAACAAATCTTTGTAGTAGCTGATAACACAAACAATATTTTATTTACCTTTTAATAACTAACATAAGTATAATAACTTGCATCAGAATTAAAAGCAAATTTAAAGAGGAAGCTGAATAAAAGTTTTCAAAAGGGCTATTTAATGTGCTAAAATGACAAAGTCTAGGGTCTGCTACCTGCACTGTTAAAAGCATAATGTTAAGCACCCTCTAAGTGCCATGCAATGCTGACTCTAAAAATGTCAAATTTATTCTCTATTGACCTGTCATTCACTGGGACCCTGATCAGAAAACACCTCTTTTGTGACCCTGGATAAATAAAGATTACAATAACTGACTGTTGCATATGCATTGCTTTAATTTACAAGTAATTATTTGCACAGTTTAAGAACCATGCTTATGCTATCTTAACCTTTTTGTCAAAGGAGAACTAGCAAAATGGTAAAATAAGCTCAAAATAAGATCTGAAGTTGATTTAGAAGGGAATGTTTGTGACAAAGGAGATGGTGATTTACAGAATCAATTGTCTCTGGGGCATAGTGGATACATCTGAATAGTGGATGCATCTGAAGATTGTAACTCTTATCTGCTGAGTGTTTTAACATTCAGAAATGAATTGGAATCATGTTCGCTCAAAAGAAAATAAAAATGATTCCATGCCACTGGAGTGTATTATTCTAGGTCACAATTCATTCAAAATGCTGATACAATTTATAAGCTCAGAGGATAGAAACAGCTCAAGAAATTGATATATGGTAGGTAAAAAGAAAATAAAAGTGAAACTAAATAAAGAAATTCATTTTTGTTTGTAGTTTAACAACAGATTGCTCTGTTTTTAAATGAACCTAAGAGAACAAGGTGATTTCACCTCCAGGAGATAAGTGTGGATTTTGGAGGCTTCTTGAAATCATGTTCAACTTGCAAACCACTTTCCCCATTATATAATATAGAACTCAAGTTTGCTTTTATTATCCAGGGACACAGTTGCTGGGGCCTCTTTTTTTAGTCTACTGCCTCTTCATACATAAACACAGTTGCACAATCTATGCACGTTTAAATAAGGGCTTACAAGTTTAGTATTTGGCATAAAGCATCTCCCTCCATGGAAATAAAATGGATTGATAAACTGTTAGATGGATAAACCATGAGAGCCAGTGAAACCACATTATTAATTATAACAATTTGGCCAAATTCTATTCTCAGTAATTTCAGTGCAAATCCAGAATAAATTCATTGGCCAATTCAGCTCTTAGCTACACCAGTATAAATCCAGAATAATTCTATTAAAGTCAATATAGTTACTTTGTATTTACACTAGTGCAACTAAGCAGAAGTTGACCCTTGGTGACTTAAAAAGACACCTGTACAATTACTACAAGCGGATGATGAAAACCCTCTGAACTCCACAAATCTCTTTTAAAACCCTGTTGTTTCCTTAATTTGCACATGAAATGTTCAACTGGACAGTTGCACATTCAGATGACCATTTTGTATGTAAAACTGTATTCCACTCACAGATTAGGCACCCAAGTTGTAGGAGCAGGATTTTATATTTGTACTATCAGAATTAATGTATGATTTGATCATCCTGCCAGCCACCCTTTTTGAATAGCAGAAAGGAATGACCCTCTGGGACATTGATAGAAATGCATCTGACAGACTGCCAGTGGCTGTACTGATGTTAAGGCAGGGACAGACCAGAACAATCCTTATGACTGATTATGGTCACCCTTTTGTTTTAGGATAAGTTATAATGTCTACTATGGTTTCCTATATGTATTATAAATTAGGCACTCTAGTTAAATATACATTTCTTTGTTTTAAAGTTTAGTAAGTAAGAGACAGGATCTTGTATTGTGTCGATGTTAAGGAGATTAGAGGAATGTTGAAGGCCTGGGCCACAATGTGAACTGTTTTGATTACAAGATTTAGTAAGGTTTAATTTACAATGCCTCTTTTGCTCAACATAAAAACTGCTGTATACCTTTTGAAGGTCTCTGTAAAAAAATGTTTGTGTGAATGAGGAATGCATGCATCAGAAAAAGATAAGGTATGAAGGCCACTGTTAACCAGATGGTCAAGAAAGGAGGAGCGAAGACACTTATCAAGACTTATTGACACCAGAGAACCATCAAGGAGCATCTATGAGGAAGGGCAGATTGACGACCCTGAGGTGGAGGCTGGCACCCCTAAAGACAGGACAATTGATTAAATCGAAAACAGGAAGACCTTCTCAGAGGTGTTTTGGAATGTTTACATCAAAAGATAACATGAATTAAAGAGTAACCGGTCATAAACTGACACAGCAAAATCCATAGACTTCAACAGAGAAAAAAGACTATAAGAACAGGGTGCTTTGCCATGGGACTTTGGGTTCATCTTGCCACTACTCCAGGAGCATCGGATCGCGACCAACAGAGCCCGGCTCCCCTCAGCAACCAATCTGGCTGGGCACTAGATTGATCCAGACTCTGGACTGGTAACTATAAACATCAACTGGAAGGACTGTGTACATGGTGTGTGTGTGTGTGTGTGTGTTTGAAAAGCATATGCTAACTGCTGTATTCTCAATAAATGTGGTGTTTTTGCCTTCTCCCCTATAAAGATATACTTCTTATAAGTATAACAAAGTCATATTTTCAAAACTGCACATGCACACAAATCAATCTGTATGTGACATTATAAGTTATAACAGTGATCAAGGGCCAGTGCTATATTGACAGTCCTGGAATTAACCATCTTTTAAAAGGTTGCATATGGGCACCCAACTTCAAGAACGAAATGAAAACATCATCATGTATCACATATACCTGGGCAAGTTGTCTACATTAATAGTCAGATATATCCTATCTCTGGTCCAAGACTTAGATAGCTGCCCTCACACAATTCTCAGACACATGTAGACCTGATTCACCACTTACTCAACTGATTTTACACTGGGGGAAATTCCATGGACTTCGAGAGTTGCTTATGATTTACACCTATGTAAGTGAAAAGAAAATTAGGCCAATATATAAACATATGACATTACTTTTTTTAAAATAAAAGATGCAACAATAAAGAGAAAGGAAGGAAGAGTCATGCTGGTTCTGAGCTCCATGAGCACCGACCTAAATAAATAACCACACTTTGGCAAACAAACACAAAGTTTCCAGACTTTTTCCTGGGATGCCTTATGACTGGGCAGCCTGTTAAGGTCACTACTTAATTGACTTCTGAATTTATTTTAGGCTTCCTATGCCTAAGAACAATTTATTACTGGGGATTTGAGTCTCAGACAACCTTCTATCCTTGAAGAATGAGCAAGTGATGGCATTTGTTTTTTATGTGCACAAAGAAAGAAAGAGTTAGATGGTGTCTTCTGGTTTCATGAATTGGTAGCATTTAGAATTCATGTGCAGCCCTCTAGTATAACTGCTGCTTAAGAAATAAAGGTAAGCAGATGCTAAAGACGACTGTGATTGGTTGAACTGCTTGTTACTTTTTGTATTGGTATTGAATGAAATGCATTTATTATTTTATAATATTAATCTGTTTGCATGTATTTATACACTAGCTGATTGTAAACCTGAGATATAGTGTATCTTAAACTTATGAAAGTTTAAAACATTTAAAATACATTTTTTTTCCAGGCTGCCTCCATAGAGTTGTTATCTTACATTTTAGACAATAAAGGGGCCCAATTTTTTGTGTTCCATTTACGGAATGTTGGGTGCTCAAGGGATGAAAGATGCAGCCGCAAATTAGTGACAAACATTTATGCAAGTATCCATGATATCTTAACAGAAATCTTGACAACATTTGCTCTGAATAGTTTGTTGCTGGTGTTCAAAAAGTTGTTTTTCAATAACTTTACATCAAGATAAACTTTAATATATTATTAATATAATAAAGGAATATTCTCACCGAGCTAGGACATTTCTTGTCTCTGTTTTTTTTTTAAATGAAGTGAGAGTTTTACTGAGACCAATTTTGAATATATGCTCTCAAAGGGACATCAAAGGGAAATTAATTGCAAGCTTTATTTCCAGATCTATTTTTAAAGACTCTTTCCCCCCAATAATCAGTTTAGCAATAAAGAAATAAAATTGGTTAAATTGGAAAATTTCAGGTAAGTAGAAGAGTTCAAAATTATTTTATATAGTAATGTTTCTGCTCCCTATTCCAGCCATTAAAAACTAATAAAGAGTTCAAAATCCTATTTAACTATCTAGTAGGACAATCATGGAAAACACATGACCATCACTTAGGTCCAGCTTTAGATAGCCCTTCTCAAATTCAGTAGTACTGTCCTCCGTAAGTGGTCCCACTGACTTCAATACTAATGGCAAGGGTATCAGAATGTAGCCCTTTGGAATCAGAATGTATCTGGGAGGCCAAGGGTCTAATAAATGTGTTCAGATATATTTTGCCTATATGTAACACGTTTGTAAAATATCATCTGTGGCTGGTCTACAAACAATAGCTGCCCACTGCTGCTGCTAACTAACAGATATGGTCCTTTAGCTTAAGTGGTGGAAGTCTGTCTTTTGTTCTTTAAAGTTCATAGTTCAAATGTGTGGTGGGATCCAGTACATAAACATACCCACATAATTTTATTTGTGGTTCCTTTGTTCATAACAGTCAAGTTGAAATGTTTGGTACAGGTTACCAGAACTCTATGGCTTGTGCTGAACCACATCTTTCTCTTTTAGTTTCAGTTTCCTCTTTTCTACTCTTGGCTCACTCATCTCACTTACTTGTTCTTTTCATGATCATGTGTTTAGTTTCTCTGGATCAGTTCTCATTTCTTCTCTACCTGCTTTTGCTCCAAGACCCCCAGGACCTCTTAGTCCTCTTTCCCACAAGTAGTCTTTTTCAGACTGCTCCATCTCATCTCTTTTTCTTTCAGATCCAATCTACTTCTGAGACACCACATTAGAAAACTACTGACACCTCTCCACACAAGTACTAATTTATGTTACATCTGAATGTCAGCTGCTACACTGGTATATCATTCTACTCTATATCATTCATCATATCCCACCAAGAATCTCTGATGTTCCCTGTTATGTCCTTCCTTCATTTGACAGCTTGATGCCAACTGCACTTGCCTATTATGTTTGGATTGAATGTGGGTGAGTATTTAAGTTATTATTTCAGTGACTAACCAAAAAAAGAGTAAAAAAGGCACAGACCTTAAAATAATGATGTGGCCGCAGACAGATGTATAATAATAAGAGATCCAAGAGTACCTGGCTGGGTCAATTCTTTCCATTAACTGTTCAACTCTAAAGCTCACTGACTTGATAACAGACATAAGAATTATTTCATATCTGATTGCCTTATGGCATGTTGTGCTGAAACACATGAAATAATGAAGACTGCGCCAAATGGCAAGTGCTACAGAACTGAAAGCTCTTGTATCAGCAATGGCCAAGATTTGTGAAGGGGCCAGTACTAAGTGAAGGAAGGGATCATGGAGAGAAGTAGAAAAATAAACTATACACTGAAGTTTTTAGAAATCAAAGATGGCAATTTTGATTGATAGTTTCACCAGGCATAGATCCCCAGCATGACCACAGCAGAGACATACAGTCTCTCACACAGAATTGTTAGGGCCAGCTCAAGATGTATTGGCGCCCTAAGCAAAGATGTGAGCTGATGCTTTTAAAAGGTGCTGCAGAGCTGCTTCCAAGAAGGTGCAATGCACTGTGGGGAATATTTTTCTTTCTGTCTTTCTGTCTATATTGAGGTCCAGTACAATAAAGAAACAACCAGCAGCAAAAGGGAAAAAAAGCTGTTGGGTTGGCAAAGAAGAGTGATCGTTATTATTTTCTGTTATGTCCAGATCAAAAGCTAGTTTCAGTATAACAGGACTTTATTAACAGTGCTTATTTATTTCAGTCCTGACAGTTAGTTTCTTGATTTAGAATCGTATTTCATTAAAAAAGGAGAAGGACATTAAAGATAAGGGATCAGAAATCAATGGAGTCATGCCAAATTACACCAGATGAGGATACAGACCATATTTTGACTTTATCCTTCTTTTACGATAATACGTTTCTGAAGTCCACATTACCATTTGGTGTTGGAAAATCTGCATTAGACACAATAAAAAGGGAGAGAGACACATTAGGCTTCATTGTCATTTACATGACAAACCCTTTACATTGCTCTAGTAGTGTAAAGGAGTCTTAACATGAGTTCAAATGTAATTTTAAGCCCACTTTGAGGTCCCTTTGAGGCCTTAGCATAAAATAAACTTTAGCAAAATAAACCTTAGCATAAATGAGAATCGAGCCCTTTGTCTCTGAAAAGCTAATGTGTGCACAGAGAAAGGACTGGAAACCATCAGCATTTTGTCTGACATATATTGGGACTACACTTGTCTATTTAATTACAACAATCCCAATGAAACCACCTTGAAGGAGGGTCAATGAGGGTTGTTGAGAACCAGATGGTGACTCTGAAAGGTTTATTGTTGGATTCCATCACTCAGATTTTACTGGAGTTCTGCTGGGATTAGAAGAATTGTATATCTGTGTACTGTGTTACTGTGCCAGCTGTAGTTTTTCCTATGTTAATGACAAAGAAATGAAGAATAAAAATGAATGGCATAGTTATAAAATCCTAACAAAGTTAATACATATATCAGAAGTTTTACAAGTGCAGTAACTACACATTAACGATGGACATGTTGAAATTTATACCATATAAATGACTGTAACAAACAATTCTGATGAAATTACTTGTAACCAATTAGAGTAATTTACTTTTACGAATGAGTTAAAATGGAATACCAAGACAATTTGTCAAAAATCAGAGAGAGGGACGGGACAGTTGGGTGGCAGTTATCTTCTTCTAATGTGAAGGAAACACGTAAATGCATGTCATTGGCATACT
Organism: Emys orbicularis; assembly: GCF_028017835.1. Classification (NCBI taxonomy): domain Eukaryota; kingdom Metazoa; phylum Chordata; order Testudines; family Emydidae; genus Emys; species Emys orbicularis. The sequence continues at coordinate 66,248,118 of NC_088688.1, read as the reverse complement.
GATGGCCATAGTTCACTTCACAGTTTCTCCCCGTGGTCTGACTTAAATGTGGTGCAGAGGAGGAGATAAGACTGAGCCTTGAGGGAGTCCCTGTATGACAGTTCTCATGGAGGAGGACTATCTGTGTATCTCAATTTTTGGGATCTATTTGGAAGGAATAACTGGAAGTAACTTAAAGTGATTCCATTGATCCCTGTCAAGTCACACAGGTGGACCAGCGGTACCTTATGATACACTTTACTAGAGAAGAGAAGGATTAAAAAAAGAGAGTACCTTGGTCTGAACGGCAGGTGAGGTGAGGAAGATAGAGGTTGAGTGATATGGGAATCAGGAGGAATTATTATTTTTAATTTTAAAGATTTTTTTTTTAAATTTCCTTACACCTAGTACAATCGTTAGGACTTTGAGAAGGATGGTAATGTGGCTAAAATAGGGGATCATTGATTGCATTACATTTCAAAGAAAAACAACAAAATATTCAAAATACTGTGAGTATTTCTTCTACACATGGCAAAGGGTGTGTCTTTAATTTAGCTGGTTTAAAATTATAAACTTGTTAAAAAAATAGATGGCTGAATTCTGTGCTGATATACAACCTGCGCAACCCTGTTACTGAAGTCAGTGGAATTCCTTGGGGCTTGAGTCACTAAAAAGATTATGATTAGCCTACAGTTTAGTGTAAAAGGAACAGAATAAAAGATGAACAAAAGTTTAACTAAGAATAAATTACTATTATGTAGCCAGATCATGAGAACTATTCTGCTTGCTTTGTGTTGCTCTGGCTTCTGCCAGGGCTCATTCCTGAGGGAAGGGAGCACATCAATATTCTGGCACTTCTTGACTGCCAGATCATCCCTTTGGGCTTCTCCTGGGCAGCCAATGGTAACTCTGAGATAGAGCAGCCTCATCTCTGCTCTATCTCAGTCTCACACTAGGTCCCAAGGATCAGGAAGTCACAAAAATTATTGCTAACCACCTTTGTCCTCCTTTCACCAACTATATCACAGCAGCATCTGAGGATCTAGTGCCTAGATTGCCTGTGCTGTTTCTGTTATTTTCTGCTGTTGTATTTTTTGCAAAATATTTATAATTTTCTGGAGAGTAGATGTTGTCAGGCTTTTTCAAAGACTGTCCTTTGAGGATCTCCCTAGAATTTAAATGCCATAGAGGTAAATTCTACCCTGGATACAGCTAATCTCTTTAAGTTTCTATGGAAGTTGTAAGCATGTTTTAACATGTGCACACACACATCCACACCCATAGAATTTGGACTTGAAACTTCAATTTCCCCTTTGTTAAACAGGGAAAATTGCAGTACTTGTACTATCTAGCACATTTGAGAAAAGGAACTTTCCAGATGCTATTACTGTTAAATTTGCTAATATATTCACTATACTCTGATGATGTAATGTAACTCAGCTCCATTCAAGTGGTGAAGTCAATGTACTACTTGCACCAGCTGGGAACTTAGCCCAATGTCATGCAGGGATCAATAATTGTATGAATATACATGCATACATGATTTTCAGTCCTGTATATGGTTTCTAAAATAAAGTGTTGCCAAATTTTGTGTGCATGTTGAATCTTAGATGCAATAATTTATAAGGCACAATCATTTCACTCTGCAAGGTATCCAAGATGGCTGAAAAAGATTGCCTTAGAAATACTAGCAGGGGCAGGGAGTAAGGTTCAGATATATTTTGTTGTTTTTTTGTTTTAACAAAATAGGATGATTTTTAGTATAGAAGTAAGCAAGCTAGGCCCCCCACCCCCATCATACAACTTTCATTCTGGATGCAAGGCAGCCTGAAAATAAGTTTGCTTTGTACCTGAGAAGTGTCTCAGCTTTCAGTGAACGGCATTTTAGCTCCAGTAATACACATCACATTGAAATCTGCAGGAATGTTTCAAGTCTAGAAAAGGAGATTTAGTAAATGCAAATGAAAGACATATTTTGTTAATCAGAATCTCTGTAACAATGAGTTAATTCTGAAAAAATAAAATTGCTTTTATAAGGCCAATATGATTAAGATCAAATATGGCCTAGCCATCAGTAAGTGACAACAGTGATTAGCATGTTATTTCACCTCTATGAAGTGTATGATACTCAACTCCTCCATTTCTTGCAGTGTATCTGGATGGTTTCATTTTGAAGATTGCCTGTTAGGAGGAATATAGAAGCAGGAGTTAATCTGTGTGAAGAATATGCAATTGCATTCATTTAAGTGTATATTAAATAAATCAAATATAATGATTATGGTATGAACATTCATTAACTGTAGTTTTGTTTTGATATTTGTTGTGAATATATTACAAATATGTGCATACATTATCTGTAATGATTTAATTGCATATTTGAAAAACAGAAAACTTACTCTACAATTATTTGTGTAACTATAGGCTAAAGTGAGATTAATAATCATTTTGTGTATTCATGACAATCATGTGTTCCATAATTAAACACTTATTTTCATGTGGAAATTGATGAATAATATAACCAAAAAGGATCCAATATATAAAATAAACAACGCTATTTTGAGAATTCTCCCTCTGTGTGAGCCAGTGCATGTAGTATTCTTTCATTGTACCATGTAGCAGGCCTCCAGGTTCCAATTTCACACAGAAAAGAGGGAAGGAATTCTTGCTCACCAAGTCAAGGAGCAGTAGAAGTGGCATCCAAATCTGTTTCATACACCCTCTGTGGAAGAAGAACAAGAGAATCTATATGTCCCATCCCTGCACCCATCTGATCACTGTGATACTTCTGTATTTATTAAATAGACCAACTACAGATCATGCTAGCAATTTTCCCTAATACATAAAAAGTCAATCAACAGGAACAGATAAATGAGCGTAAGGACAACCTAAATTAACAATGTTTTGATTAACATAATTAAAGAACGGTAGCCACACAGCAATGAAACACTGAGGTTGGTCATACAGACAGTTTACCCGTTGTCTCGATGATCTGTGGTCTTTGAATTCATACTAATTCTGTTGGAGCAGTATTTCTTTTCCAAGAGCATTCAAATTTTCAAGTGCTTCTTTGGATAGAGCCTACACAGCTATGAAGATTAACCATCACTACAAATAATGAATGGGGTAAAATCTGCACACTGTTCTCTACAATGTGTAATGTACGTTTACTGTACTCTGTCATAAAATGACTATATGTGTAATTCACATTATCATTTAGACCATTGCACTTTTGAATGGAATAGGAATGCCTGGTTGTATGTATTTGGAGGTGACAGATTAATCATTAATATTCTTATGTAGTGTATGTACAGTAAATGCCCATAGGACTGTACAGATGTGCAGGAAATATAGGATTAAAATGTGTTTGAACCACACAAGTATTAGAAGTGGTAAATAGTTTTTTCCAGTAAAAGGAAAGGCCAATGCCTCCCTCTAGGTGCAGTCACAGACAATTGGCAATCACAGTCAAATTGCCATTCATTGGCATATCAGAGGCTGCAGGGACAGTTCTATTTACATTGTAGAAAGCACCAGCGGGAAAGAAACCGGTGGGGAACTTTCATCCGATTCCATGGCACCTTTACTCATGGCAGGGGCACTGGACTTTGAGAAAGAGACAGTTCAAAAGTTGATTAGATTATAAAAAGATGGGACAAAGAACCCCAAGTTATCTTTAGCCTAAGAAGACAACGGAACCAAGCACTTTGGACTTTGTCAGAGATCCTGACCAATGGGGTCTGCCACCTTGCTGGACGCAAATGTTGTAGCATTCTTAACTGGAACCAAGAGTGTAGTTTTGTTAAGGCTTAGTCACTAGAAAGTGTTTTTCACTTTTATTTGCTTGAAACCATATCGGACTTTAACTCTTGCACTTGAATTTACTTAAAATCCTATAGGTTTTTGTTAATAAACCTGTTTTACTTTTAATCTAAACCAACCCCATGCTATATCTGAGTTGAAGTGACTATTACACCAGTTAAAGCAACAAACTGTGTGTTTTTGTCTCTTTAAGTGCACAGCAGACCTTATTACTTCTCTAAATGTTCCAGGAGAGGGCTGGACATTTCAGGACAGATAGTTTTGGGGGGCGGGGTTTTGGAGTCACTTGGCTATTAGTAACCTCAGTGGGTGGAAATGTGAGTGTGGCTGTGGTGTAAGTGGCTGAATCAGGGCTGCTTAACACAGAGACATTCAGTACTAGCTTGTATGCCGGTTGGGAGCATCCAGACAGGTCGCTACAGCAGCAGAACATTTTAAGGCACAAAGAATTACACAACAAGCAGTGACACAACCTCTTACTGGTCTGGGTTGTCCCCAAAGCATAACTTCCTGAGAGGTACCCCCACATGGAGAGGCTTGCATATACTGGTTCAACCTGGAATTTCTAGAGAACAACAGGCAAGAAAGGATGTTTGAGTAAGCAGCCTGAGTTTAAACTGACTTAAGGCCTTCTTTCTGATGCAGCAAATGGAGGCACCAATCCTTCCTAGGAAGAGTTGGAAGGACTTGGCCTTTTCATGGGGGTTCTTGTTCTGAGCAAAAGGCATTATGAACTTGTAACCACATAAAAACTTGGGTGAGGGGTTTGAAGGACTGACTCCTAGCATGGCACTTGTTGGAGTTGTGGGGGGAGTGATTTATGGTTAGCTTATTAGCATATATGTAGTAGGTTCTTTTATTGTTTTAATATGGTTTTTTTTCTGTAATGTTTTCACCTTAAGAATAAATGTGCTTGCTTAGAAATGGTGGGCAATTACACTGTTTATAGCCTCTGGAGAGAAAGCAAAGCAGACCTGTTTAGGCAGTGTAACTTGCCAAGGATCTTACAGTGTAAGCAGGGAACTGTGCAGCATGTAAAACCTCAGTCAGGTGGGAGAGAGATGCAGGGATGTGCTGGCCGCCACTTCTCGCCGCCCCCATTGGCCTGGAGCGGTGAACCACAGCCAGTGGGAGCCGCAATCAGCTGAACCTGCGGATGCGGCAGGTAAACAAACTGGCTCGGCCCGCCAGGGGCTTTCCCTGAACAAGCGGCGGACCGGCTTTGAGAACCACTGATCTAAACCATCCCTGACAGGTGTTTTTCTAACCTGTTCTTAGAAACCTTCAATGATGGAGATTCCACAACCTCCCTAGGTAATTTGTTCTAGTGCTTAACTATCTTATAGTTCGGAAGTTTTTCCAAATGTCTAGCCTAAATCTCCCTTGGTGCAATTTAAGCCCATTACTTCTTGTTTTATCCTCACTGGTTAGGGAGAACAATTTTTCGCCTCTCCTTGTAACAGCATTTTATGTACTGGAAAACTGCTATCATGTCCCCTCTCAGTTTTCTCTTCTTCAGGCTGAACAACCGTTTTTTCCACTCTTTCCTCAGAGGTCATGTTTTCTAGACTTTTAATCATTTTCGTTGCTCTCCTCTAGGCTTTCTCCAATATGTCCACATCTTTCCCAAAGTGTTATGCCCGGAACTGCACACAAAATTCCAGTTGAGGCCTTATCTGGGTAGAGTGGAAGATTTATTTCTCGTGTATGACTTACAACACTCCTGCTAATACATCCCAGAATGATGTGGGTTTTTTTTTTTTTTTTTGGCAACAGTAGTATATTATTGACTCACATTTAGCTTGTGATCCACTATAACCTCCAAATCCTTTTCTGCAGTACTCTTTCCTAGACAGGCATTTCCCATTTTGTATTTATGCAACTGGTTATTCTTTCCTAAATATACTTTGCATTTGTCCTTATTGAATTTCATCCTATTTATTTGAGACCATGTCTCCAGTTTGTCAAGATTATTTTGAATTCTAAACCTGTCCTCCGAAGCATTTGCAACCCCTCCCAGTTTGGTATCATCTGCAAACCTTATAAGTGTTCTCTCTATGCCATTACCCAAATAATTTATGAAGATATTGAACAGAATCAGAGCTAGGACAGATCCTTGTGGGACCCCACTCAATATGCTCTTCCTGTTCAATTGTGAACCAGTGATTACTACTCTCTGAGTATGGTTTTCTAACCAATTGTGTATCCACATTATAGTAGGTTCATCTAGGCTATATTTCTCTAGTTTGTTTATGAGATGATCAGGTGAGACAGTATCAAAAGCCTTACTAAAATTGGGATATATCATATCTACTGCTTCACCCCTATCCACAAGGCTTGTTATCTTGTCAAAGAAGGATATTAAGTTGGTTAGACATGGTTGTTCTTGACAAATCCACGTTGACTGTTACTTTTTACCTTCTTTTCTTCTAGGTGCTTACAAATTGGTTGTTTGATTATTTGCTCTATTATCTTTCCGGGTACTGAAGTTAAGCTGACTGGTCTATAATTCCCTGGGTTGTTATAATTCCCCCTTTTATAGATAAGTAAACTATATTTGCCTTTTCTAGTCCTCAAGTATCTCCCCATCCTCCAAGTGCTCTGAAATATAATTGCTAATGGCTCAGAGTTATCATCAGCCAGTTCCTCCAGTATTTCATCAGACCCTGCTGACTTGAAGACATCAAACTTGTCTAAGTAATTCTTCACTTGTTCTTTTCCTATTTTAGCTTCAGATTCTACTCCATTTACACTGATGTTGACTATGTTAGTTGTCCAATTACTTATAACTCTTCTGGTGAGACACAAACAAAAAGGGCCAGACTTTGCTGTGTTTTCTGTTATTGTGTTTCCCTCCTCATTGAGTAATTGGCCTACCCTTTCTTGGTCTTCTTCTTGCTTCTTGTGTATTTATAAAATGCTTTCTTCTTACCTTTTATGTCCCTAGCTAGTTTAATCTCATTTTTTTGCCTTGGCCTTCCTAATTTTGGCCCTACGTTATATAACCCACAAGCACGTAGGGCCAAAATTAGAAAGGCCAAGGCAAATATATATATATATGTGGTCTCTTACCATACTTCCTATATTTCCTGTGCATTGGAATAGTTTGCTCTTGTGCCCTTAATATTGTCTGTTTAAAAACCTGACAGCTCTGCTGAACTTTTTTTCCCTTTAGACTTGCTTGTTCGTACCTAGGTCTCTGCATTAGGCCAGGCCCCTTCCAAGTTCCTTGTCAAACATGGGCTTTCCCTAGAGCGTTGTTTGGTTTCTGACATTGTCAACAAGACAAGGGTGAGCTTGAGCATCCAACAGTACACTTGCAGGTATGGCCTGTGTCTCTAATTCCTCTCCCTGATATTCAGGACTTGTACTCCAGAAAGACTCTGAAAGCCATCTAGAAAGTCTCCCAGAGATACTTGACTTTAGATCCAAACCCTGGGTTCACTTCAAAGTCCCTTCTCAGGCAACTCTGACTCTCCAGATCTTTCTCAATCAGTGCTCTCAAGCAAATCCAACATTTTCAAGGGAAGCAACCCAGTGTCCCCCTGTCCCTAAAATCAGTGTAATTTTCCATAGGTTATTGCCTCTCTTCCTCCTGCCCTTTTCTAGAGCTGCTTTTCTCCTTGGCATCCCCACACCCTTGAGTGTTACCTTTCCTCCTCTCCCTGGAATGGGGTTATATAAACTTCAGAACCCTCCTACTTCCAGCAGCCTCTGAGAGGATTGCGTAATTGCTTCAGCTGTTTGCATTTTTTCCTCCCCACACATGACAGTTCCAAAAGTTGCAGCTGCCAGTATTTGAAATCTGTGATGTTCTGGTTCAATGCATAGGTAATCTCGTATGTTTCTATTCCCTGACTAGGCAAACACAACTCTTAGATGTAAGTTTCCCTTGCAAATACTGATTAATACAAACTCTAATGATGATTTGTTCAAATCTTTTGCAAGATTTGACTTAATATCATTTCTGGGTACATTCCTGTGAGCAAATTCATTTCCTAGGTTTTTTGCTTTCTGTGAATACAAAAGGGGAACACACCCAGCCAAATAATGTCTGTTTAAAAAACTGCCAACTCTGCTGAACTTCTTTTCCTTTAGACTTGCCTAAACTTGTCATCAAACTTGTCTAAGTAATCCTTAACTTGTTCTTTTCCTATTTTAGCCTCAGATTGTACTCCATTTACACTGATGGGAAATGGAGATGGGGAGATGTTTTGCAGTATTCACCAAGCTGCAGCAATAAGCTTCAGAAGCTTGCAAATAAAGTCATTTTTTGTTTATTGTTATTGTCCTTTCCATTTGTCTAACATTGATTGATCCTTCTCTTTACCTTTAAGAGTCACAAACCTACTTGATTATGCCTCATTTACTTCCTTTTCTGTCTTTCACCATTGTAAACCAGCTAGTTGGTTAACTTCCTCTGCTAGTTGAAAGCACAGACAAGTTTTTCCTCACAATTTTTATTTCACATTTGGAAGTACCTTTCAACTTACAAAATGTGTTTGGTCTAACTCTGGATGCATTCCAGTAATGTTCGTGTTAGCACAGCAGCTTTTTGTGGTAACAGACAGGATTGACTTTATAGCCACGAAGAAGACTCATTAGTATTCATGTCTGTATATTGCATCCTGATAAAATTCTATACAAGAACATCCCTGACTTTGCAGCAGTGGAACATCATTGTGTCACAGGCCTACCATTCCTATTGCTTTTCTTTCAAAACAACACAACTTAGAACAGAAAATATAGCTTGGTGGTCATTTAATGTATTCATGAAGCTTTGTAGCAGGTGAATAATTACTTGTATAAACTGACCTTAGTGGCTACTGTAAAACAGTCTAATTATTGCATTCTTAGAGTGACTGTAATTAATGTAATCTCTAAAGCACTAAGATATTAATATTTTAGGTTGCAGATTGTCTGTAACATTTGCTGCACAAGCTGGGGGTTTAATGTGCAGGCTGTGCCATTATTCACTGTTAATCTTTCAATACTGTACCTTTAAAGTGCCAACTCTTAAAAAAATTGTTGCTATAAATTCATAGGTTTGAACTCCACTCTGGCTGAAAATTAGCAATTAAAAACCAGCAGTTGCCTAATATAATAGTTTGGTGGTTTTTTTAGTAGACACTACCTCTAATGCTTGCAATTATAAACAAGCACTGGGTACTACAAACCAAAATCTTCTGGATTTTAGGTGGTTGTGACAGAGTGCTGTTAACAGCTTCAAGTTGGGCTCTACAGAAGCCTACACCCTGATCACTTAAAACACCCTAGGGCACTGGGTGTGGCTAAGGTAGAAGGGAACACTTCCACTTGCTGGTAGTCAATGAGGAAATTAGCTCAGCAGCTGGAGAACCAGGTAGTATAAAACACTAACTCAGGGATCAGAAAAGAGGGCTTCTCATAACTGCTGCTGTATGGTTGTCTTGTACCTGGAGCTTAAGAAGAAGACAAACAATAAACATAGGTGGTGAAGGTTCATTGGTTGGCCTGTGTGTTGCTTAATTCATCAAGGGGGCTTACCAACCAGGTTTTCCTGGAGAGGAAGGGGGAGCTCATTCACAGTGGTATTTAATACAGTTGATGCCACTTGATATAGATATTCAAAGCCTTAACACCCACTCAGTGCAAATAAAAGAAACACAGAACAGTTGCTCTCATTTCCTATCTTTGCATCATTTGACACAAAAAGTCTTTGTTATATTATTGCAGTGAATCAGAAGTAGGCTACTTTCTTGAACACTGCTGTTAACCTTGAAGAAACTTGAATGGTGTAGGTATGGTCCAAAAAAATACAAAAGAGATCAACAGGAGGTATCATTTTGTATCTAAAGAGATCTGAGTTGCCTATGAACCCCGTCCTTGAGCTACTGCTAGTCTGTTTAAAGAATTTAAAGCTGTGAGTACTATTATTAAGGTACAGAATCCTGTAAATATATTCTTTAAAAGTATAGTGCTGCCTGCTTTCAGAAAAGTGTCCTTGGCATTGGAAGACTGAATTAAACTATAATGTTAAATCCTGAGGGTTGATTGTATTATTACAGCATATTCATATTTTTGGTTTTATTTTGTTGTGTTTTGTATTTGTTCTTATATCCTCCAGGCTAACATTTTTATACTGCTGCCAGAAAACATAGCCTATTAGTACACCTAATAGATATGAGAAGCTATGTGTTTGAGTATCCACACTATTGAGCAACGCTGTCAAAACCATTAATCTAATTAGTAATCATTATTAATAAAAAACTCTTGTAATGCAGAGTTGTACAGACACTGAATATTTACACAGACATAAGGATGTGGGCAGGTTCAGTGGCTCCACAGGCTTAGTCTGAGGGAGCAAGATTGTGTTTAATATAATTGTATTAATGTGGAGCATAATATTATGGAAATAATGGACACAGAATTACAAAATTTTGTGGTCTCGCCATGTAATCATACATATCATGAAGCTTTCCTGATTCAAATTTAAAGGGAAAACTGAATGTGTAGCTTATAACCTTGTTGCATTTTTCTTCTGAATTACTGTACTAGTCTGTACTTGTAAAATGTTTCATTAGAAGGATGAAGAGCTTCCAAAATGGCCCTTTAATGCATTTTGTTATGGCTCAGGCAGCCTCTGATATCAAGCTTCTGTTCTCCTAAACCTGTTCCAGTCCATTAAAGATATATCCTTTTCCAAAAAAGACATTCTTTGTTTCCCCAAGTTCAACCACATTCACAAATAATTTTAAGCTACTGGTAATTTGTTCCAAAAGTTTTACACAGTACCATTCACAATAACTCTCCTATTTATTTGTTTTTGCAGTTTAAAAAAAAATGTAGATAACATATTTTAGATACTTTTCTTTATAAACATGCTCAGATGCTACCATTCTTAATGTACATTTTAACCTTTATTGTTGTTTACTCCATGCAGAAATAAAAAATGTACCATTTTAAACTTTTTAGAAATGTATTCCACTGCTCTCCCTCAATAGCACCAATGGTCCTTATTACCAATATATCACTTTCCATCCAAATATAGTCTTCATGTTCCTTGACTTTCATCACTCTTTTTCACAAAAGTAATATGTAGTGTACCTATCTGTAGAACTCAAAAAAAAACCCAACCTTAAACAATGAGTTATAATGCCACTTGTACCAGTATATCAACCATTTCCAACAAATAAACTTGTACAGTTGTTTAAAGAACTCCGCATTAGGCTTTGAAAGTTCAGCAAGAATAGGTTTAGATAAATTAAACCACATATTCAAATTTCATTCCCAGGAACTCGACTGAACAGCTGCTAAAGAGAATATGAATATTAGATCAAATAAATGGAATGTTGAAACTCTGAATGGTGGCAGGTTCAGACTCCTACACCATGGGAAAATGTTCCTTGGTGTCTTTAGCCACCACAAAATATTTATCCTGGGTGAGGTTCACATGTTGGGCTGCAAGGTACATGAGTAATATCTTTTATTGGACCGACTTCTGTTGGTGTAATGTACAAGCTTTTGAACTACATGGAGCTCTTTTTCAGGTCTGGGGAAGGAACTTGGAACCAACATAGCTACAACTACACTGATATTTTAACTAGGAATTTGTGGGAGACAGTTGGGAGATTCTCATGTAATCTCCCTGCCTGGTTTTAATACTGAATGGGAGGAAAAGTGGATACAGAAATGGAGAAAGAAACAGAGAGTAGGAAAATGGACAGCAAGAGGAAAGATAGTACCAATATCAATGATAGTAACAGTCAGGTAGGTGATATTGGCAGTAAAATGACTGTACCTAATTCGGCGAGGTATCTAGGTGAAGCCAAACAGAAATAGCTAAGATGTTGCAAGGAGTCTGGGTAACAAAATGAAAGAATTAGAACTAATGATGAAGGAAGTGAAACCAGATATTATAGGGATAATGGAAAAATGGTGGAATAGTAGTCATGACTGGAATACAGGTATTGAAAGATAAGTGCTTTTCATCAAAGGCAAAATTGAAGGTAAAGGTGGTGGAGTAACATTGTATACCAATGATGAGGTAAACTAAATAAATTAGAAGTGATGAAATGTATAAACTGGAATCTGTTTGGGTGAAAAATCACTTTGGGGAAGAAAGTTAACAGAGGCTCCACTTGGAAAGTGCTTGAGTCTGCGGGATCTGATATGGATATGGAAAGAGTCCTCTCTAATATTTTTAATGAAATAAATACTACTGGGAATTGTGTGATTATGGAAGACTTTGCTCTCCCAGAGATAGATTGGAGGAAAAATGGTGGGGCCCAGATATTCCTGGATGTCATAGCTGACAACTTGCTTTACCAATTAGTCTCCAAACCAACAAAAAGTGATGCCATTTTAGATTTAGTATTGGTAAGTAGCAACAACCTCATTGAAGAACTGGTTGTAGAGGAGACCTTTAGTTTGAGTAGTCAGGAGGGAGGGATAGCTCAGTGGTTTGAGTATTGGCCTGCTAAAACTAGAGTTGTGAGTTCAATCCTTGACAGGGCCATTTAGGGAGCTGGGGCAAAAAATTGGATGATTTAGTAGGGGATTAGTCCTGCTTTGAGCAGGTGGTTAGGCTAGATGACCTGCTAAGGTCCCTTCCAACCCTGATATTCTATGTCAAATCAGTTTAAATTAAATGGAAGGATAAACAAAAATAGGTCTGCAGATAGGGTCCTTGATTTCAAAAGAGTAAACTTTAAAAAAAAAAAATGGAATTAGTTAGAGAAGTGGACTGGCCTGAAGAACTCAAGGATCTGAATGTGGAGGAAGCTTGGAATTACTTTAAGTCAAAGTTGCAGAAACTATCTGGACCCTGCATCTCCAGCAAGGGGGGGGGAAATCACAGGGAAGGGTTGCAGATCAAACTGGATGAGCAAGCATCTCAAACAGGTTTATAAGAGAAAGCAGAAAGGTGACAAGGAATAGAAGAAGGGATGGATCAGCAAGGAAAGCTACTTCTTGGAGGTCAGAAAGAGTAGGGGAAACGTACGAACTTCCAACAGCCAAGCAGAGCTGGACCTAGCAAAGGAAATTAAAACCATAGTAAAAGGTTCTTTAGCCATATAAATAAAAAGAAACAAGGAAAGATGTGGGACCGCTAAGCACTGAAGATAGGGTGGAGATTAAAGATAAACTTTGTCTTAGTTTTTATTAAAACTAATGAAGACCTTGGGGACAGTTGCAAGGTGGTTAATGGGAACATGGATATACAAATAGAAATTACCATATCCGAGGTGCAAGCAAAACTCAAACAGCTTAATGGGGCCAAATCGGGGCCCCAGATAATCTTCATCCAAGAATATTAAAGGAACTGGTACATGAAATTGCAAGACAAATAGCAAGGATTTTTAATGAATTTGTAAACTCAAGGGTCATACTCTATGACTGTGGAATTGCAAATATAGTCCCTATATTTAGAAAGGGGGGAAAAAGTGATTCAGGAAACTACAGGCCTGTTATTTTGACCCCAATGGCATGCAAGAACAATTTTTGAAAGCGAGTAGCTAGGACATTAAAGTAAATGGTAATTGGAATAAAATACAACGTGGTAGATCATGCCAGAAGAACCTGATATCTCTTTTTGAGACGCTAGCCCATTTTCTAGACAAAGAAAATGCAGTAAATCTAATCTATCTGGGTGTCAGTAAAGCATTTGATACATTTTCCTGCGGGAAATTAGTTAAATTAGAGAAGATGGGGATTAATATGAGAATTAAAAGGTGAGTAAGGAACTGGTTAATGGGGAGATGCTAACAGGTTATGCTGAAAGGTTACCAGTGGAGTTGCCCAAGGATCAATCTTCGGCCATATCTTATTTAACATATTCATTAATAACCTTGGCACAAAAAGTAGAAGTACGCTAATAAAATTTGTGGATAACACAAAATTTGGAAGCATAACCAGTATGGAGGAGGACTGAAATATAAGACAAGAAGGTCTGGATGACCTTGAAAATGGGAGTAATAGTAATGGGATGAATTTTAATAGTGCAAGGGCATGCATTTAGGGACTAACAACAGGAATTTTTGCTATATGCTGGGGATTTATCAGTTGAAAGTGACCGAGGAAGAGAAAGACCTGGGTGTATTGGTCAATCATAGGGTGACTTTGAACCACCAGTGTGATATAGCTGTGGAAAAGGCTAATGCAATCCTAGGATGCATCAGGTGAAATATTTCCGATAGAGATAGATAATTGCTATTACTATTTGTAGAAGGGTTTTGTTGGGGTCGCCCCTCTCTGGGGCAGCTGAGAGCCAGGCCGCCTCACTACTGAGGTTCGCTGAGTCAGGGAATTAGCTGGGTGAGGCAGGAAACTGTCAGGGCTCAGGCCCTCAGGCAGGGGCTGAACAAATAGTTCCGGACCAAGCCCGGGCCCTGGGTCAGGGTGGGGCGGTAAGCGAACAGTTTAGACCTCAGGCCCCAGGCAGGGGCTGAGCAAATAGTTCAATATCCGACCCAGGCCCTGGGTCAGGGCGGGCAACACACAGTCTGGAGCTCAGGCTCTCAGGCAGGGGCTGAGCAAAATAGTTCAGGAACAAGCCCAGGCCCTGGGTCAGGGCAGGGCAGCAAACAAAGAGGAGCTCAGACCCTCAGGCAGGGGCTGAGCAAATAGTTCAGGAACAAAAACCCAGACTCCTGGTTCTGAGCGTCTGGGGCGAGGGGGAGACTGCCACCCGTACGTGGGGTGGCAGGGGGGACGCAGGCCCGCCCACTCCACTGCGTCCCAGCCCGGGGCCCTAACAGCGGCAGGCAGCCTGCTGCTGTGACAGTGGGGATCCTGGACGCAACACACTGACATCGGCTCTGGGTGTGTCGCAGCCAGACTAGGGTCGGCTGCCCCCAGGCTACTTCCTACTTCCCCCTCTAGCAGTACCTGCATCTGGCCGGTGTCCTCCACTGAATCAAGCACCATGGGCTCCTCAGGGTACTCGGCGAGCGGTAGGCTTGGGAGCTCCTCTGGGTTGCTTCTCACCGGTAGGCTGAACAGCTTCTCTGGGATCTGGTCGACATCCGGCCTTGACTGGTATGGCCAGTCCTCGGGTCGGTCACAGGCTGCAGGAGTCTCCCCAGCAGAAGCAAGGCCCCCCAGCATCTGGCTTCTCTGGCGGCCAGGCAGCTTCTGAGCCCTGGGATGTGGCTTTTATACTTCCGGTCCTGCGCTTTGACCTTTGGGGGGCGGGCACAGGCTCCAGTGGCTCCGCCCACTTTGGCATCCAGAGGGGCTCGTCCTTCTCTGGGGCGGCTGGGAGCCAGGCCGCCTCACTGCACTATTATACAAGGCACTATTGAGACCCCATGGAATACTGTGTGCAATTCTGGTCTCTCACGTTTAAGAAAGATGAATTCAAACAGGAGCAGATGCAGAGAAGAACTATTAGGATGATCAGAGGAATGGAGAACCTACCTTACAAGAAGAGACTTAAGGAAGGCGCTATTGCTCTTTCTAAATTTCTGAGGAATAAATACCAGGGAGGGAGAGGACTTATTTAAATTAAGGGGCCAATGTTGGCACAAGAACAACTGGCCATCAACAAGTTTAGGGCTGAAATTAGATGAAGGTTTTCAATCATCAGAGGAGTGAAGATCTGGAACAGCCTTTCAAGGAGAATGATGGGGGCAAAAAACCTAACTTGTTTCAAAACTGAGTTTGATAAGGGTATGGAAGGAATGGTATGATGAGGTTGTCTACAATGGCATGTGGCCCATCCATGTCTGCTACTAGCTAATATCTCCAACAGCAGTAATTGGGACACTAGATGGGGAGGTCTCTGATATATTGCTGAAAATTCTTTCCCAGGTTTCTGTATGATGGGTGTCACCTAAATGTTCAGGGTCGAATAGATTGGCATATTTGGGATCAGGAAGGAATTTTTCTCCAGGGCAGATTGGTAGAGATCCTGGGTTTTTTGGGGTTTTTTTTTGCCTTCCTCTGCAGCATAGGGCATTGGTCCCTTGCTGGTTTGAACTAGAATAAATGGTGGATTCTCTGTAACCTGAAGTCTTTCAATCAAAATTTGAGGTTATGGGCCTATTACAGGAGTGGTTGGGTAAGGTTCTTTGGCCTGCGATATACAGGAGGTCAGACTAGATGATCATAATGGTCCCTTCTAGCCTTAAAGTCTACACTGCAATTAAAAACCCATGGCGTGCCCTTGCCTGCTGACTTGGGGTTGTGGGGCTTAGGTTACAGGGCTGTTTAATTGCAGTATAGATGTTCAGGCATGAGTAGGAGCCTGGTCTTTAGGACCTTACAAGGTGGGATGGTCCCAGAGCTCAGGCTGGAGCCTGAGCCATCTACACAACAATTTAAGAGCCCCTTAGTCCAAATCCTGTGAACCCAACGCAGCTGGTACAGACCAGCCATGGGTGCCTTATTGAAGTGTAGATGTACCCTATGAGTCTATGAGTCATGCATGATGCCATTACAGCCCTGATGCAAGAAAGCACTTAAGCATGTGGTTAATTTTAACCATGTGAGCGGTTCAATTTCAGATGCTTAAAGCTAAGTATATGTTGAATGGGACCGTACATGTACTGGATTGGGTCCTAAGTTAAGAAAGCAGTTGTGCAAAGCCAGGTTGAAATAGATTGTAAGGTTTTTAAAAGCAAAACACAGGATCAGACTTTTTTTCCTTGGCAACTAATGGCAAACACCAGTGAATAAAAATTTGCCCTGTCTAAAACATCCTTGAAGCCATTGTAGTTACACCACAGGTTCATTTGGCCTTGTGTGACTCATCTATTTTAAAATATAATTTTTTCTCTCTTTTAAATTTTAAAGGGGGAAAAATAAGAGCTAACAAATACAAAGAGCATATGAATCACCTTCTTTCTCTTACTGTATTTTTCAAAATGATGATACTTATAAGTGGTTTTTGAATAGAAGTAACTCATGCTGTCATAAATATACAGTAATTGGTAGGAAAATTAAACAGAAAACAAACAGTTCTGCAAAGATGTCACTGAATGATAAATGGACAGTAAAGACAAAGTTTGAAAATGCAGCATTAAGGGTAGTTTTAAACATTTTAAATCTCCCAATATTTATAATACATCATGTTCCAGGCTACAGTGGGTGATTCAAACAACCTGGCCCAACATGCCCCACATTAAGGGTCCTGATCATGAAATTTGAATCTGGAACATGACATTTGGATTTACATAACATTCATTACGGACCTGGACTGAATGATTCAAGAGACTGGTGATGATGGACAGGATCCTCAGTTAGCATAAACCAATATAACTCTGTTGACTCCATTGCAGCTACACCAAATTACATCACCTGACAATCTGTCAGGTATACATTTTTTTTAACATGTGAATCAGCAAGCATAATACATGATGTCTACATTTAGAGGTCAAATTGGGGAGCCTGGGGAAAGTGGTGGTGGTACTCCTCCAGGATGGTACTCGCAAAAGTTTGTGTGGATGTTCAAAATGTGGTCATGCAGCCCTCTGAGCTCTGCTGGGCTCACTGAGTTTGGCAACCTCTCACTAGGGCCTGAAGATACCCATGGTTTCTGCAAAACTCCTTGAGCTTGAGATCTTCTTCAATATCTCTTAATTGGCCCCCACTTGTGATACCAAAGTGAGACTATGGTCCCAGAGAATTGTCTAGATCTCTGATGTTTCCTCACCTTTCTTACATGAGGAATGCAATAGTTAACAATGTTGACATTTACATTATCATAACTGTGCATCTTCATGAACACCTCTGTCATGGTGTGAGGCTGGCCCTTCAAGATAGAGCGTGCCACACCTCTGCTGCATCAGCTGACCTAGACTCCTCTGGGAGATGAGGCAGTGAGAACCTGAGAGATTCACCCAGGGTGAGCTGAGGAGCTGTTTTGTTTAAGTTTGGACAATAAGGACAGGTCTACACTTAAAACGCTGCAGCTGCGCTACTGTTGTGCTTCAGTGAAGACGCTAGCTACACCAACAGGACAGCTTCTCCCATCGGTGTACATACTTCACCTCCCCAAGAGGTGGTAACTATGTAGATGGGAGAATTCTCCTGTCAACCTAGCGCTGTCTACACTGGAGGTTATGTCAGTTTAACTGCATTACTAAGGGGGGTGGATTTTTCACACTCCTGAGCGACATAGTTATACCACCCTAATTTCCTAGTGTAGATGTAGTGTTATGTAAAATTGCCAAAAAGAGAGTGTTGCTAGCAGATCTTTTGCAAGCTGGGGAGAAGCCCTACTTGTTACACCTTCTCTGAGATGAATAGGGCAGTTCACACCTCTTAAGCTATTGTTCCAAGCTTTCTACAGGCAGAAGCAGACATCTGTGCATCTGTTACACTATTCGCACTTCTGAGCTTTTCCTCACAAATACGATCATGATAGTAAGGACTTGTCTACACTGGCAATTAACAGCGCTGCAACTTTCTCACTCAGGGGTGTGAAAATACACCCCCCCTGAGCGCAGCAAGTTGCAGCACTGTAAAGCGCCAGTGTAAACAGTGCCCCAGTGCTGGGAGCTGCGCCCCTTGTTGAGATTTTTTTTTAGAGCGCTGATAGAGCTCTCTCCCAGCGCTGCACCGCGACTACACAAGGCACATTAACGCGCTACCGCAGCTCTTTAGTATTGCCAGTGTAGACTAGCCCTTAGACTCATATTATGGATAACAAGAAAGCAATTTAACAGAGTCTGTACCACTGCATACCGACTCCAAATGAGCCCTGCCTACATTAATAATAATTAAAATAATAATTTACATATTATAGATGTTCAGTAGCCTTTGTGAGAAGAATTACTTTTGGTTAGTTTCTAAAGGACAGAGACAAGCTCACAAGATCATAGATATCACAGTTCTACAATGTGCATTCTTTTCAGCTGTGTCAGTAAAGCCATAATTTTGCAAGACATGGAAAATGGACTACCCTTTTACCCCAGAGGTGGTCATTCCAGATCAGAACCGAGGCTCACTTGCTGGTACCCATGCTGTCTTGCTGAATAATAAAGTAGAGAACAGTGCATATTTCCTACATGAAGATTTTAACTTTGAGCCTGATTTTCAAGAATTCAGCTTCCCAGGTTCATAGAGGAAAAATATTGTTCATGTGCCCTTAATGAAGTCAGTAGGAAAATTTAAACAAACCTAAACAAAATGTTATTTAAAAATGATTTGCAAAATTATTTTGCATTTTCTGACCAACTCTATCAATTATCCTAATTGCATGCATTGATATTGCATATGCAGACAGACAGACATTTGTTCACATAATCATGGTAATTGTACATGTATGCACTTAGACAAGGCATTTTTTCATTTAGCCTTAGATCATTTATCTTTTGAAAAATCAGGCCACAATCTAGAAAATTTCTGATTGTTCAGCATAACTGAGGCCCATACACAGATTTTTGGTGTGCTACTGTGGTTGTTGACGTAGCTAGCATGCCTGCTAAGCCACAAGCAGAAATCAAACCTGTAGAAATCAAACACAAATAACGTACCACAAATGAAGAAAAGTTCATGAAAATGATCAGAAATTGAATCCTAATAGTTTAAACTCCCATACAACCAAAAGTTTAGCAATTTATGTAAGTCTTCTTCATCGTCTTTTTGTTCTTGCTATAGTGTAGCCATAAAAAAAAGCAGACATCAACCATCACTCATAGACTTCAGCATTCTCTTTCATTCTTACAAGAAATATAATATTATCCTTCACCTCTTTCATTTCCTTTTAGCCAATAATATTGAAATGTTCAAATGGAAAGAAAATGAGTATTACAATAAAAATGGTTAATAAAGGTCAAATCACCTTATTCAAAACCATCATTTACAGTTTGGAGGGAAAATGTATCTGCTCTTTTTCTTGCAATCCATATTTTCTGAAACCAGTAGAAAAATTCACATGACATATTGGCAGTTTCACTCTCGGAGGGATAAATCATAATTCCCATTTGAAGTGCGGTCACTAAGGTAACAATGTCATTAGTGGCTACTATACAACACAATGGAGGATGCAAAAGATGTAAATTATCTATCAATTACTGCTCTATGTTTCCCATTGCAAAACATCAATCTACATACATCCAAGTCATCACTCCGTTTTTAACATCTGGAGTTACAGTATGTAACCTTATAGTGTGTAAATAATTGGTGACTATGGTATACACTGAAAACAGGGAGTAATGATAAATAACTAAAACAGCATGTAGTGATGGCACACTCTAAATCTTTTCTCTTTCTGCATTTCTCTTTCCTGATCTTTATTAATAAGTACAGGTGCCTAAAAAGAGGATTTCAGTTTCATCTGCCTATTCCCCACCAGCCTTTAATTTGTGACATCACATTTAGTTGCTATGGAAATGATCTCCATGTTACAGCAAACAGAGGATTATGATAACTTCAGATTGGGAATAAACAGCAGGAGTTGATGAACCCTTAAGAAACAAAAATTCTTTTTTTAATGCAAATGATAAGAGAGGAAAAATACAGAAGATAATTGAAATACTCAGAACTGGTTTACATGTTTTTTTCTTAAATGCTTGCCGCAAGAGTTGGCAACTCTTTAATATGTTTACATTTATTAATTTTTGAAGAGTTTAATGAAGGGTCTGGCAATATTTACTGGAACAGTAATGAAACTCTGATAACGTATAACTTACCAGTAGCAGACTTGCAGAGTCTGATAGGGCAAATTCCCTTTGACTTCTTCCATGGAGTCTTGCATGTCCAGGAGTAGATCATGGCCACTCTTTCCTTACAGAATTACCACCACTGAGGAAGATGTGAGTGAAAGCTATTTGCCTTACTCAGTTTGACATGTTAGCTAACACAAAAAACACCCCATATTTTACAGTATCAGTCCACTAACAGACCTTTCACATTGGGACTGGACAGGTCACATTTCTATCAAAGAACAAATATAGACCTATTAGTGTCTATACTTTAGAACTGCCTATACAGTATATTAGAAATATATTAAAGAAACTCAAGGCAGGTGCAGATTGTTAATTAGAATCTGCAGCAGATATCTCACTATTGATATCAGGAAAGTGACATGTGTGTGTGTGGGGGGGGGGGGGGGGGGGGGAAATCCCAAAACTCCACATGAAGACTGAGATTGCTGCAAAAGTCAGGCAGACAGACACTTCAGCTAGGTGAACAAAATGGGATAAAATAAGAAATGGCCTGAACTTAGGTTAAAAAATAAAAATAAAGCTCTTTTGAAATATCTGAGTGTCTACTTTTTTTTTTAATTTTCCTTGATTTTGCGTCTCTTAGTTTCAAACTGGACAAGCAGTCATCTCATGTAGTCACTGATTATGCAAAGGTCAAAAAAGTTGAAAAGAGCCTACTCCTTACCTTAAGCTCCTGAAAAAGCACAATGCACAATTACAGTCCTTGTGCTCAGGGGTCAAGCAGAGCTAATACTTAAAATGAGACAGGGAGATGAGTGGTCATGCCCTTTTCTATACTGCACCAGCTAGGTCTACTAACCTCCCATAGTGGGGAGCACAAACAGAGAATGTCCACAGTGGGAAAATGCATTGTGTTAGAAAATGTGTTCACTAACACAACATTAAACATGACTTTGGCCCAGATCCACAGAGGGACATAGGCTGAGTGTTGAGCATCACAGAGCCTAATTTTTAGGAACCTAGATAATCACAGGAACAACACTGCTACCCACAACGTCTGAGTTAGACACCCAGCCTCCCTACTCAATACATAGGCAGAAATAGGTGCCTAACAATGCAATCCACAAAATCCAGAACATTAGGCAGGGAACTACCTAAATTCGCCAATAAAAGAAGCTGACCAAAGGGTTGTGTCGTACCTAAGTCCCTCCCTCTCACAGACATTGGTGCAGGGAGATGCTTATCTCTGCTTAGCAATCCACAACACAAACCTCTCTCTCAGTCTCAGTCTCAGTAGTGCCTTGAGGAAATGAATTCAGTACCTGCCTTGCTCCACCCAAAGCAGCTGTTGGAGGTGGTGATGGTGGTACACACCTTATAACTCACCTGGGAAATGGGAGATCAAGGTTCAAGTCCTGTTTCTCTGCCATAGGGGGAAGAAAGGATTTGAACAGGGATCTCCTACTTCTCAGTAGAGTGGTTTAACCATTGATCTATGGGATATTCTGATGTGGGATCTCACAGTCTCTCCAGTTCAAGCTGTTCCACTGTGGATAAATAGTTAAAGGGTGATTGGAGCAGAGGGATTGGACCTTGGATCTCCCACCTCTCGTGTGGGTGCCCTAACCACTATAGAGTCATGCTACCTATCTCCCCCCTCCATGAATATAATGGCTATTTCAATATTTATCAACAATGGAATAATCATTGGGCCAGAAAAAGAACAGATGAATGCCGTATTTCCCCAGTTCATGGATTGCACTGGGGGTTCAACAAGAGATAGGTGTCTGGATGCCTAGACTGAAGCAGCAGTGCACATGGCTAGAGGCAGAAACATAGGCACATAGGGAAGCTTTACCCTTGAAAACTTAGACATGAAGAGAGTTTAGGCACCTATAGCATTTGATGGGAGTTTTATGGATCACAATGAAGCCTAAAACTGGGATTTAGGCATCTAATCCCAAATTAGACACCCGTAGTGTTAGTTAATGTGTTTTTAACACAGTGAATTTTGCAAATACAGACAAGCCCTTAATGTACAGAACAGAGACTTGGCCAGCTACAAGAAAGGAAATCAGTATGCTCTCCACCATGGAAATGAAGATGTTGAGATGGTCAAATGGTTGGATACTCCATGGTAGGAAATGAAATGAGGTTGTAAGAGGCCTAATGCTGATTGCTGCAACTGAAGATAAATTGAGGGAGGCTAGGCTACATTGATATGGGCACATCAAGCTGAGCCCGGAAAGTTATACTAGTAGGATGGCTCTTGCAATGGCTGTGGAGAGAAGATGACCAAGGGTGAGACCAAAGACTCAATTCATGGACTGTGTATCAGTGGAACTTAGATCAATCTGCATAACAGCTTGGTGTACAATCACAAGTTTTGGAAGAAGGCTATAAAAGTCACTAACCCCAAATAGGTATGTAGCAAGAAAGAAGAAAAAGCAGAAGGAGAAGATGATGATAACGAGCCCTTAAAGATGGTCCAGCAGCTGCCTTCCTTGGGAGTTGCTGAAGACTTTCTTAATATCTGTCTGTCTGACTTTGTTAATATCTGCAGGAGTTCTAACTAGGGTGGCATAATTCTTTACTGCCCTATACCATAGGCTTTTGTCTAAATGCAATACATGATCTCTATATCTTGCAAGTGTGACAGCGGACAACTTGTACAACATACCTGTGACTGAAACAGGGGCATCCAGCAGAAAAAAGTTGAAGTGCACCTGTGATGCTCACTGACCAGTGCATCACACAAGTAAGACTATTTTCATGATACAGGAAGGGTGACTAAGAAGGGACAAACTTCCCATAACCATCTGAATTTCTGGAAGCGTAACTGAACAAACTTCATAAACAGTTTGATGTTTGTCCCTCACTCTAAGGCTTTTTGTTAAAAAAACAATAATTAGCAATTCTTAAGCTCTACAAAGTGTTTGTCAATGATTAATTAAATTAGTACCGAAATATTTCAGCCATTTAGAGCATAACAAATTTAAATAATTGCAGCTGTATACTTTATATTATCTAATAAATCTTTATATATTAGTGCATTTGATAAACATGAATTAATGTGACAACAGTATAACATTTTTATGTAGTGAATTTTATTATATGCCAAGCCTACACAACAAAACATAAATACAGGAAGAGCTGAGTAGAAGAATGTGCAGGGAACATATAGTTTCTTATTGGGGTATTCGGCCTCACAACTCCAGTATTAAGCATGGGTGGAAATCTAAAATGACCAAAACATATGGAGAAAGACACACAAAGACTGGGATATCTAGACTTGCATTCACTGTCAGCTATCTACATGTTTATGTTTCATCTGTAACCCTTCTGACAGATGTTGACAGAGGCAAGAAGGGCCAGATTCAGTTTTCTAGAGCTTTACATAAAGACTAAACTTATACCAGCTTGAGGCCTCACCCAGAAACCTGGGAAACTATATATACCACCCTGGGCACCCCTGATGGGCAATTCTTCCCCACTCACAAGCTTTGAGTCGAGAGGTTACAACAAACAGAACTTTAGGGGTGGGGAACCACAGAGAGAGGTAGAAAAACAAGAGAATAAATTTGAAAAAAAAATAGCAATTAACAGATGCTGTGCTGAAAGACTCCAACCCCCAGGATATCTTAACTTTAGTCCGAACCTTCCTTTGGCTATTGTGAGTGTCTGTTTTTGCCACTTTTCTGCTCCTCAGCTCCCCACTCATTGTAGCTGTCCTGGAAAGTCCAAGGTTCCTAGCAGGTCAGTGCTGCCTGGATTGCTCTGAGGCTCAACTACCTAACCCAGCTAGAGTGATTTCAGCTTTAGTTGCTGGGTAGGGAAACCCTCACAAGAGTCCCTTGGGTAGGCGACTGCTCTCTGTGGTTTCAGGCAAGCTGCCTAGCTCGGCTGCTGCTGGGCTACCCGTCTCCTAGAAAGTGGTCCTGCCACTCTAAGCCATGTGCCACCTCAGAAGAACCGCTGCTGCTGCCACTCTTCACCATCATTCCCACCAAACTGCTGCTACTGCACTGTTCAGAAATCTCAACTCGGCTCTTTGGGAGAGATCAATATCTAAAACCCTTGACAGAGTCCTCACCACCAGAGAAGCGCTCCCAGCAGCACTCACAAACATTTTTCCTCCTCTCTCCATATCTCTGCTTTGTCCATGCTCCCTGTGACACCAGGCACATTCAATGTCAATGTTTTTGGCTTGTATTTCCCAACAAGGTCAACTGTATTTCATTGCCTCCAAACACAAAACTTAGCTGAATTTCTACCACACTGCCCCAAACCATCACAGAACTGAAATGTAAATAAGGCCTGGCCCATTCAGTCAACTCCCCTTGCTCTGCAACAGATGCTGGCAGAGAGGTCCCCCGTCAATGGATCCCCTGCACATCTGCAATTCTTAAGCAGCTCTGGGCTGCTCTTCTCCCATTTTAGCCACAGGTGAACCACTGAGCTCCCTTCTCTCTCAGGCTTCTGGCCACAGGACTTACACATCTATTACTAGTTTGCAATTTAAAAAACAACATTGCTAGATTATGGCTCAATTCTGTGATGTTCTGAGTATTCTATTTCTCCTCTGCTCCACTGAAGTGAATGGCAATGATCCCAGTGGCTACAATGGGAATAGATTCAGGTCTAAGTGCACTGCTCCTTTCAGGAGATGCTCAATATTTTGCAGGATTGAGACCTTGATTACCCTTTGGTGTTTACAGGGGGAGTGGGAAAATAATCTTTACTTTCATGACTAGTAAATGCTGAAAAAAATGGATTCCCACCTCTGGCTTTTTTCTTACGTACATAGTTTTCTGTATTATGATGTTGGAATCAAAGATTTTCCCAGGATTTAAGGCTGAAGTTAAGCTAGCAATACTGCTTAAAAAAAAAAAAAGAGAGCGAGAGAAACATATTGCTAACTTCCTGAATGTAGTGGTCTGATACTCAGTTTTGGATGACTAGCCAAGTTTGTGAAGTGTTATTACTTTCCTTCATGCTTTCTGACCCTCTATTGAAACCATAGCTTTTCCTACATTCTGACTTTATATCTCCTTAATAGATGCGGTCCACTTCCATGGCATTGTGGAAGGATAACTGAGGAAAGTGTATTTTATTTTCTAGCTTCATGAAGGGCATATTCTAAGTTAAGAAAAATCAGCCATTTCAGAAGGGGACACATATATGAAAAGGAATAGAGAGTACTACTGGCAATGGGAAGCCAACACTAAATGTACTATGGACATTAGTTCTTATATATTTGCATATATACATTGACTGATTCCTTTTCCTTTTGTTTAATTATTATATGTTGATATTATTATTAATTATTATTATTATTTATATTACAGTAGCATCTAGAGGCCCCAAATGAGATTAAGTACTGGGACCCAGCCAGCATCAATGTTAGGCACTGTGCAAACACACAGTAAGAGCCAGTCCTGTTCTGAAGACTTTGCAATTTGGATATATAAGACAAAACAAAGGATGGGAGGGGAAGCAAAGGCAGAGGTCACACAGCAGAGGTGGGAATGGAGCCTAGGTTTCCTGATTCCCTGTCCAATGCCCTGTCTGCTAGACCATTCAGTTCTCCCCCTCCCCACCCCCAACACAGGGTAAAATTCTAGTCACATTGAAACCCATAGGAGTTTTTCCACTGACTTCAATGGAGCCAAAATTTCACCCTCAGTGTTGTGTATTTTATAATCTACACAAAATAGATTACATATGCTGATCTGTACAATAGTTCTTTTTAGATTGTTAGAGTGCCTCATCTATATTCTAATATATACAGTGGGCTTGATTTTCAGACACTGGCCTATGCTTTTCTGTTTTTGTACATGCACACACACATTTGTATAGTAGCTCAAGTGTGCATACATAATACATTCTAACATCTGCACATATAGGTGCAACTCCCATGAGTTTGTGAGTCAGGGCTGTGATTATGGCCAGAATTTATGCTGATGGAATCCTTCTTGCTATGCTCCTACGTGTTTACATAACAGCAGGGCACATTCTGACTCTTAATAATATTGTGACCCAGGAACCTCTTAGTGCCAACTGAGCAGGGGAACAGACTGGATAACAGGGGTTACAGGAATCTTCTGACTCTGGTATTTACAGTCTAGCTCACCAAAAGAGTATCATGTGAGTTCTTGAATAAAAGCCTGTGTCACTCAGGTCATTAATATCATTGTAAAATATTTGTATAGACACTATATAAGGAGTTATATGTATATATTGAAAATACTTTCTTAAAATCTGTATCTGGGGACTGGTCACCCACAAAGGTGAAAAACATGTTTTCTGTCACACAAGAGATGTTATCCATCTATTTGTTTAAAGAGAAATCAAGTGTGGCCTCATACACAATGGGTTGCCACTCACCAGTCTAATTCAAATGCTAATGAAGGGCTGGCAGGGACTTCAGAAAGAAATTAACAGGAAGAGAAAACAGTAGGCATGGGGAAACCCTATCTGGAGCTCACGTGCCCTACTATATTTGGTGGGGAAAAGAAGACACCCTGGCACCTTTCACTGAGGAAGAAATTGGGCAGCGAGTTTGCTTTGTGAAAAAGAGTTCTCAGCTAGGCTTCATTAAAAATGCTGGAGAGAATTTTGGGTAAGACAAACTTCTTTAGATAGGAGGTTAACCTGATAGTTAAGTTTAGTCTCTAGAAAGTATGTTATGATTTTGTTTTGTATGTAACCATATGTTTCCAATATTTGTACTCACTATCACTTGAATCTCTGTTCTTTGATAATACATTTATTCTTGATTTCACTATAAATATGTAAGTGCTCTAATGTTAAGCAATCTAGCAATTATGAATTGAATCTTGATATGTACTATTATTTTGGGAACAGCACGTCCAGTAATTCTGGGAGTATTTAGTGAATAAGGAGCTGGACGCTGCAGGAAATGGTCTAAGAACTTGGTGATTGGTGTGTGCTGAACAATACCTGTGTCATGTACTTCTTGTACATAGAAGGTAGCAAGGCTCAAGTGTCTGTTTATATCTTCTAAGGCCTTGGCTACACTTGCAGATGTACAGCGCTGTGAGTTAAACCTGACTTCGTGCAGCTGAGTAGGGAAAGCGCTGCAGTCTATCCACACTGACAGCTGCCCAGCGCACTGTCGTGGCCACATTTTCGGCAATTGCAGCGCTATTGGGAGCGGTGCATTATGGGCAGCTATGCCACAGAGCACCTTTTCCCATTCTGGTGCTGTGGGTTGTGGGAAGAGGGCGTGGGTGCGGGGGATTCTGGGTCCTGTCCCAATGCCCCGTGATGCATTGCTTCGCATCCCAGAAATCCCTTTGTTTCTGTCCACCGTTGGCGCCATCTTTCAACGGTTTCTGTGCAGCGCGATCTGTCTGCGGGAAATGGAGTCTGAACTGCTGAGGCGTATGCTGACGAGTCTCGCCAGCACGTCATGTTTGGCTGTCGAACTATTCCTTAAGATCCAAAGTGACAGTGAGAGTGAGGGTGAGGAGTCCGACGATGCTATCGAGCCGCGTAACGCATACGACACGAAATTGCTTGTGGCATTCACGGACATGCTCAGCACCGTGGAACGCTGCTTTTGGGCTCGGGAAACAAGCACTGAGTGGTGGGATCACATCGTCATGGAAGTCTGGGATGACGAGCAGTGGCTGCAGAACTTTCGGATGAGAAAAACCACTTTCATGGGACTGTGTGAGGAGCTTGCCCCCACCCTGCGGCGCAAGGACACGAGATTGAGAGCTGCCCTGCCAGTGGAGAAGCGGGTGGCTATTGCGATCTGGAAGCTGGCAACTCCAGACAGCTACCGGTCGGTCGCAAACCAGTTTGGAGTGGGAAAGTCGACCGTTGGAATCGCGTTGATGCAACTTTGCAAGGCCATTAATTGCATCCTACTCAGAAGAACCATGACTCTGGGTAATGTGCAGGAAATAGTGGATGGCTTTGCACAAATGGGGTTCCCTAACTGTGGAGGGGTGATAGATGGGACGCACATTCCTATTCTGGCACCACCCCACCTAGGATCCGAGTACGTTAATCGGAAAGGGTATTTCTCTATGGTTCTCCAGGCGCTTGTGGATCACCGTGGGCGTTTCATTGACATTAACACAGGCTGGCCCGGAAAGGTGCATGACGTACGCATCTTTCAGAACACTTGGCTGTTCAGGAAGATGCAGGCCAGGACTTTTTTCCCAGAGCGGAAGATCACGGTAGGGGAAGTTGAAATGCCCATTGTGATCCTTGGAGATCCCGCTTCCCCGTTAATGCCGTGGCTCATGAAACCCTACACAGGGAGCCTTGACAGCAGCAAGGAATGGTTCAATTACAGGCTGAGCCGGTGCTGAATGACTGTGGAGTGTGCCTTTGGCCGTTTAAAGGGCCACTGGCGATCTCTGTATGGGAAGCTGGACTTGGCCGAAAACAGCATCCCCGCGGTTATATCCGTGTGCTGTGCCTTCCATAATATTTGTGAAAGGAAGGGTGAAAGCTTCACTCAGGCATGGACCGCCGAGGTTCAACACCTGGAGGCTGAATTTGCATAGCCAGAGAGCAGGGCTATTACAGGGGCCCAGCGCAGGGCTGCAAGGATTAGGGATGCCTTGAGGGTGATATCTGGTGCCCTGCACGGGAGTGAAGTGCAGTAGTTCCAATCTTTAGGAATCAGTGTCTGCTTAGCAGACAAGCAGACTTGCAGTGCCTGTTTATTTCCTGGGCTAAGGAGTCTTTTACTTTATGCAATAATAAAGAATGTTTTCAAAGCCAAAGAATCCATTTATTGAAAAGAAACAAGGGGGTGGAGTGGGGAACAGTACAATCACAGATTCGCGTATGTCCTGTCTGGTGTGCTGTGCAGTGAGTGCTGCACTTCAGGACAGCTATACTGGTGAGTAAGGGGGACTGATTGTTTCAGGGCTGCACTGTCCTCTGGGTTTCTGTACCTTGGGGAGAGCCAACAGCTTCAGGGGGCACCTACACTGAACACTGTCCCAACATTTTCCACAGGAGTTCGTCCTGGATGATATCTCGCTGCTGAGGGTGACCTGGGAAGCAAGGGAGGGTCTTCTACTGCAATGCGGCTTCCGCCCTGGCCCATATGCAGCTTGCCTGTGTGTAGCAGTGGTCCCCCCGCCCCTCGTGGCACAGTGGCACGGACACGTTAGCCTGGCTGGGACAAGGACCACGGTGGCTCTCCCGATAAACCTGCACAAGCGCATTGCACACGTTCTGGATGAGACATTCGAGGAGATTACCGAGGCTGATTACCATGATGTGATAAACCACATCAATGCACTATTCCGCATCTAGGCATGCATGCCTAACCCTCCTCTCCCAAAGAGCCCGCACCGAAAAAATTCCTTCCCGAAAAAAAAAACCACTTACCGGGAACCTGCTCTTCTGTTTGTCCTCCACCAAGTACCGGCTGCTGCAACTGGCTACCTTCCTCCTGGCTCGAGAAGAGCTCCTGGTAGCATGGCTCCAGGGATTCCAGGGTGTCTCCATCCAGCCCACCACCATCACTCCCGTTTTCTTCCTCCTCCTCCTCCCCCCCCCCCACACTGGCTCTGAAGTGTCCATGGTGGTGCTCGGAGTGGAGGTGGGGTTAACCCCAAGTATTGCATCCAGCTCTTTGTAGAATTGGCAGGTCGCGGGGGGAGCACCCGAGCGGCCGTTTGCGTCGCGGGCTTTGCGGTAGGCACTCCGCAGCTCCTTCACTTTAATCCTGCACTGCAGGGCGTCCCGGTCATGGCCCCTTTCCATCATGTCCTTTGATACCTTCCCAAAGGTATCGTAATTCCTATGGCTGGAGCGCAGCTGGGACTGGACAGCTTCCTCCCCCCAAACACTGATGAGGTCCAGCAACTCGCCATTGCTCCATGCTGGGGCTCGCTTGGCGCGTGGAGGCATGGTCACCTGGAAAGATTCGCTGATAGCACTCCACGCCATGCTGTGCTGAGCAAATAGGAAGGGGATTTTTAAAATTCCCGGGGAATGTAAAGGGTCTGTCAGATGATTGCTTACCTGAGGCCAGGGCAGTAGAGTTTGAACTGATGACCAGAGTGGCTAGAACAGGCATTGTGGGATACTGCCGAATAATTCTGGAGGCCATTCACAGCGCATTGGGCGGCCACACTGGCACCGCAGCACTGCAGCGGCAGCGCAATACTTGCTATTCCTCTCGGAGAGATGGAGTACATGCAGCTCTGCAACCAGGGAGATACAGCGCTGCAAATGCCTTGCCAGTGTGGACGGGGAGTGAGTTACAGGGCTGGGGGAGCCTTTACAGCGCTGTAACTCGCAAGTGTAGCCAAGGCCTAAGTTAGTGTCAGTTTTTTTTAAGTTGCTCCTGCCTTTTGTTCTGTTGTATGACTAGTTCAGACCGCTTTGCTTTCTGTATAGCTGTGGCTAGAATTAAGTCTGTCTTCAATTGTAGCTGCTGTGAAAGATAGTTATCTGTTAACTCAATAACCTGCCTTTCTCTGGTATCTTCATGTTTTGCATTCCCAAAGATCACAGTTTTCAGCCAATGTATGCAGAACTCTTATAAAGCTTTCAACATTTTCCCCTAGTTCTTGTATTCTCTGGTTAGAACATGCTTTTTCATAAACCATATTTCTCTGAGGTATATAGTATGTATCAAAACATAGCCAGAATTCTTTCATAGTCTCATAGACTTTAAGATAGAAGGAACCATCATGATCATCTAGTCTGACCTCCTGCACATTGCAGGCCACAAAACCTCACTCATCTACTCCTGTAATAGATCCCTAACTTCTGGCTGAGTTACTGAAGTCCTCAAATCATGGTATAAAGACATAAAGTTACAGAGAATCCACCATTTACACTACCTTAAACCAGAAAGTGACCAGTGCCCCATGTTTCAAAGGAAGGTGAAAAACCCCCAGGGTCTCTGCCAATATGACCGAGGGAGAAATTTCTTCCTGACCCCAAAGGTGGCAATCAGTTAAACCCTAAACATGTGGGCTCAACCGACCAGCCACAAACCTGGGAAAGAATTCTTTGTAGTAACTCAGAGCCCTCACCATCTAGTTTCCCATCACCGGCTGTTGGAGATATTTGCTGCTAGCAGTCACAGATAGGCTATATGCCGTTGTAGGCAGTCTCATCATACCATCCCCTCCATAAACGTATCAAGCTCGGTCTTGAAGCCAGTTATGTTTTTTGCCCTCATTGCTCCCTTGGAAGGCTGTTCCAGAACTTTACTCCTCTGATGGTTAGAAACTTTCACCTAATTTTAAGCCTAAACTTGTTAATGGCCAGTTTATATCAATTTGTTCTTGTATCCATATTGGTGCTTAACTTAAAAAACTCTTCTCCCTCTCTGGGATTTATCCATCTGATATACATTTTGTGACAGATCCAGACCAGTGGGGTACAGGAGTCTGGTAGAGGGCAAATATACTGGTCACTGGATGAGTAGTTCTCTGTTCCCTGAGTGACCAGACCTATTGGGATCCAGGAAGTGGATCCTTTAGCCCACTGCTAAAGGATCCCCCCCAGCCTAAGGGGGGGGGGGGTCCACAGGACCTGGAGACCAAAAAATTATGGGGGACAACTAATAAAAGAACAGGGACAGGAGTGAGGTCAAAGGGTCAAATGAAGCGAACCAGACGGGGACACCGAGCAGAGAACCCCGGACAGCGCCCAGTGCTCCTCGAAGGCGTCAAGGGAGCCAGTGGATGCCGCCCAGAGGAACTCTGCCCAGATACATGAAAGAACGGAGGACCTGAAATACGCCCCACAGTCACAGGAAACTCCATCGGCCAACCTCCTCACTCTGGTTTTATAGATGGCCAGTTTCGCTAGGGCCAGAAGGAGGTTGACCAGGAGGTCCCGCGACTTTGTGGGGCGACGGATAGGGAGTGCATAAATAAAAAGTTGAGGAGAAAAGTGCAACCAAAATCTTAACAAAATATCTGTGAGGAGCCGGAATAGGGGCTGCAGCCTGGCGCACTCCAGGTAAACATGCGCCAGGGTCTCCCTCACGCCGCAAAAGGGGCAGGTGTCTGGGATAGGGGTAAACCGCGCCAAGTACACGCCCGTGCTCATGGCTCCGTGAAGGAGCCGCCAACTGATGTCCCCGGTGGGCTTCGGGATCAGAGCAGAATAAAGGCTGTCCCACCGGGGCTCCTCACACTCCAGAGGTGGCAGAAGGTCCCGCCACTTCGTATCGGGGCGGGACGCGAGGGTGAGGACATGAAGAACATGGAGCACGAGCATGTATAGATGTTTCCTTGGCGCGGTCCGGAATAGAACCGGCTGCAGATGGTGCAGCCGGCTCATGGCGAATGGACGGGGAGGGCGCTGGTTGGGTCCACGGGGCAGGGGCCCGATGAAAAAGTCTGGAGGGCTCGGAGTGGAGGGTGGGCGGGGCGTGCCCTCTCGCAGGACCCGGTCGAGATAGTCCCGAGCAGCGGGCGGCAAAGCGGCCCTCACCTCCTGAAGTACGCGCCGGGAAGTACGAGGTCTGGAGAGCCCCATGCACTGAGTGAGCGTCAGGGGATCCAGCCAGTCTCCCCAGTCGTAGTCCAGGAGGTCTCCGACTTTGGTGACTTCTGCTAGGACCAGCCTCTGGCGCACCATGGGGGACTCCGCCACCTGCACACGAAGCTGGGGGTTGTGTAGCAGGGGCTCCGCGAGGAGATCTGCTTCCACGGTGGCCGCCACGGACCTGGTCACTGAAAACAGTTTCCAGGTCCGGAGGAGGTCCTGTTAGAAGACCGGCAGCTCGGAGAGGCCTCGCGGAAGACCTCTCGGATGGAGACAAAGGAGCTGCCGGTCATATCGGAGCCCTCGGAAGCGGCGCAGGAAGGCGTGCGCCAATATGCTCCATGCCGGACTACCTGCACCATAAAGGAGCCTCTGCAGGGCCTGGAGGCGGAAGACGTGGACCAGAGCGTGCAGACACTTCAGGCCCTGCCCTCCCTCCTCCAGGGGTAGATGGAGAACCCCCGCAGAGACCCAGTGCAGTCCTGACCAAAAGAACTCCAGAATCAACGTCCGGAGGGTGGTCAGGAAGCCCGGGGCCGGGACCAGCATGTTGAGCCGGCACCAGAGCATGGACAGGACTAGTTGATTGAGCACCAGTGCTCTCCCTCGAAGGGAGAGACACCGGAGCAGTCCTGTCCATTTCCGGAGCCTCTCCGACACCCTGCCCTCTAAACCTAGCCAGTTCTCCGGTGGAGACGGATGCGTGGCAGAAAGGTAAACGCCGAGATAGAGCAGCGGACCCGCGCTCCACCGGATGGCCTGAAGTGTGGGTGGGAGGGAGCTCGCCTGCCACCCATCCCCTACCAGCAGGCCAGAGCTCTTGACCCAGTTGACCCGGGCGGAGGAGGCCGCCGAATAGATGGTCTGGCAAGCCTCCACCCGCACCAAGTCGCCCGGGTCCTGGACCACGAGGAGCACGTCGTCGGCGTATGCCGACAGGACCAGCCGCAGCTCCGGCTCCCGCAGCACCAACCCTGCCAACCTCCTACGGAGGAGACAGAGGAAGGGCTCGATCGCCAGAGCATACAGCTGGCCCGAGAGGGGGCACCCTTGACGTACTCCTCGCCCGAAGCTGACCGGTTCGGTCAGGGTCCAGTTGAGCCTGACCAAACACTCTGCGGAGGCGTACAGCACCTGGAGAAAACCCACAAACTGGGGCCCGAAGCCAAACGCTCACAGAGTGCCCAGGAGATACCCGTGGTCCACCCTGTCGAACGCCTTCTCCTGATCCACGGACACGAGGGCGAACGACAGACCATCCCTACACCCGAGTTCCAAGAGGTCCCGGACCAGATACAAGGTGTCGAAGATGGTGCCGGGATGGTGTAGGTCTGGTCTGGGTGGATCACGTCCGCCAGCACGGACCCTAGCCGCAGCGAGATGGCCTTCGCTATGATTTTATAGTCCGTGCTGAGGAGCGAGATGGGACGCCAATTCAGTAAATCGCGGAGGTCCCCCTTCTTCGGCAATAAGGCAAGCACGGCTCGCCTGCAGGAAAGAGGGAGGACCCCGCCCTGCAAGGACTCGGCCCAGACGGTGACAAAGTCCGGGCCGAGGACGTCCCAAAACACGCGGTAGAACTCCACGGTCAGCCCGTCCATGCCCGGAGATTTATTGGTGGGCATGCGGCAGAGGGCTTCCGAGAACTCGGCCAGAGTGAGAGGCAGCTCCAGCCGGTCTCGGTCGCCCACGCTGACCGTCAGGAGTTCATCCCAGAGCATTCTGCAAGCGTTAGGATCGGTCAGATCCGGGGAGAAAAGGCCTGCGTAGAAGGTCCTGGCCCTCCCGCACATTTCCGCCGGATCCGTGAGGTGGGTGCCGTCCTCTGCTAGAAGGCAGGTGACGTGCTTCTTGGCCCCCCTCTTTTTCTCCAGGGCGTAGAAGAAGTGGGAACCGCGATCCATCTCCCGAAGGAGGCGGATGCGGGATCGAACAAAGGCACCTCGGGCCCGATGGTCCTCGAGGGTCCGGAGCTCTTCCCGCTTCTCCCGGCACGCTCCGCAGAGGGATGGATCACCGGGGCTGACGGCCAGACGCCTCTCCAGCTCTAAGACCTCCCGTTCCAACTGCCCTATCGCCGCATCCCTCCGTCGGCTGGCGCCCCGGGTGTAGTCACGGCAGAAGAGCCGGGCGCGCACCTTCCCCAGGTCCCACCACCGCCGCGCCGAGGGAAAGGCACGCTGCTGCCCTCGCCAGGCCAGCCAGATCTCCCGGAAGGATGCCACGAAGCCCACATCCTCCAACAAGCTATTATTAAAGTGCCAATAGGCCGGCCCCAGCCTCTCCGCGCAGAGAGAGACTGTCACGGTGGCTAGATGGTGATCTGAAAAAGGGGCCGGCCGGACGCTGGAGGAGTGGGCCCGGGAAAGATGGAAGCGTGACATATAGATGCAGTCCAACTGGGAGTGGTACGATCGATGGACCTCCACCCGGACAAAAGTGAATGTCGAAACGTCATCCGGGTGGTGGTCGCGCCAGACGTCCACCAGGGAGTGATGTTCGACGATCTCCCGGAGGACATCCGCGGCGGCCGGGTGCTGCTCGGTCCCCGAGCGGTCCCGTTCCTCAAGGGTGGCGTTAAAGTCCCCGCCCAGGACCAGGCACTCGCGAGGATCCAAGGTGCCGAGGAAGGCAGACGCCTGCTGATAAAAACACAACCTCTCCGGGCCCAATGTCGGGGCGTAAACGTTGACGAGATTAACCACAAGCCCCTCCATGCGGACCCGGAGGTGCAGCAGGCGGCCTGGCACAGCCTCGGCGACCCCCAGCACCTTGGGCCGTAGGTCGGGGGAGAACAGGGTCGCCACTCCAGCCGTACGAACTGTGAGGTGGCTAAAATAGACCCTGTCCCCCCACTCCAGCCGCCAGCTAGCTTCAGCGGCCGGATCCGTATGGGTCTCCTGCAGGAAAATCACAGAGTACCCCCCCTCCCGAAGGAAGGAGAGCACCTGGCTCCTGCGGAGACCAATCCTACAGCCCCGGGTGTTCAATGTTGCGAAGATGATCGGTGCCATGAGGAGGGCTGGGGGGGATCCTCGCCGGCAGAGACGCCCACGGCCTCCGTCGGGCCGCGCAACAATCCGTGACCTACCCCGTAGGCAATTAAGGAGTCACGGAAGAGGCGGACCCGTTGGTAGGCCGCGGCGGCCTGCCTCCCGGTCCTCTTACCCTCCCCCATGAGGGCCTTCGCGGCCCAGAGGATCTGATGAAAATCCCCCCATGCGGGAGCCACGGACGTCCTCAAGGAACTCTTGTAGCTCCTCTCTCAGCGTATGGTGGGGTGGGGTTACCGATCTATGGCTATCCCCCAGCGGTGCCTCTGTCACAGCCCCGTGGCCCACCGAGACGGGCAAGCAGGGGGCAGACCCTCGACGTAGCGTCCGATGGGCTGGCGCCACGTGGCCTGCCTCAGACCCTGGCTCAATGGGGGGCGGCGGAGGGAAAATAGCAGCCCCTGGTGGGTCGGGACAGGGAAAAACAAAGGCCGCTCCTTGGGGGTCGTCCTCTGGGATATGGAAGGAGACAGCCCCAGGGGCGGCAATAGCATCACAGGAAGTGGATGGGATAGAGACTGGGTCGGTGTCAGGGGCAGGGTCGGAGTCAGGAATAGGGACAGGGGAAGGGGCGATAGTGGGATCGGGGGCCCCAGCAGCCAGGCTCCTGGGTGGGGGGGTGGCACCCCGCAAATCCCTGAGCCCATTTGCGGGGAGGGAGGTGGGCCCTCCATGATGCCGGGCTCGTGCTCCAAGGCAGATGGTGAGGCCACGGCATCCATAGGTGGAGAATCAACGACGGGGCCCCCACCCAGGAAGGAGGTCGGCTGCCCCTCAGCCACGAGGGAGTCCCCTGGCGACTGGGGTCCCGGTTGCATGGCACTGGCCGTCGCCTCAAGAGGCCCGGCGGCCGCTAGCAGGGTGCCATCTGCAGCCGGGTTGGTGGAAGAGTCCAGGGGCTCCTCGGAGGCGGGAGCGGAAGCAGTGGGTAAGGGGACAGAACATGGGGAAAGGGGGGCTGAGGCGAGGTCGCTCAGATCGAGGCCCACTGGCAGAGGGTCGTCCTCCCCCTGGTAACCGGGGTCAGACCCAGGGCCTCGATCTCCTCATAAATGGAGGGGAGATCACCTTCCACCACCCCAGGGCTCTCCCCGCCTGCACCCGAAGCGACGCTCGCCTTGGTGCATGCAGGGGCTTCAGATTGTAAGGGGGCGAGAGGGGCTACATCAGGGGTTTCCATAGGAAGGAACACCGGAGGAGGGGTAGTGCTTTCCTCCGATGCTGCCACGTCTTCCCTAGCTGGTAATGGTGGACAAAACCCACCCGGGGGCAAAGCGGAAGGCTCAGCATCGGTGCCCCCCTTCCTGGTCTTCCGGGGGGCTACCGCATCATATGGAAGAAGCGGAGCTCGAGCCTTCCGCTTGCCCCGCTTCCCCTGTACTAAGGACCAGCCCTCCATGGCATCATCCGGGGGCTGGCTAACAGGAGTCGGGTCAGGAAGCAAGAGCGAAGGCTTAGGGACTCGGGGAGGTAATGGTGGGGCAGCATGTAGGAGGGAGGATTCTCTCTGAGGCATGCCTTCTTCTATGCCCGGCAATATCCCTACCTCACCCTCCTCCACAGGCCCCACCAGATCGCAGGCGGCAGAGGCGGGGCCCTCTCGCTCGTCTAGGCGCACTGGGGGAGATACCCCTTGGGCCCGAGCGGGAGCTTTGGTGGGCCAGAAAGGAGGAGGGGCGGCTTCGGGCGCCGGGCAGGTAGGGGTGCTGGCAACGACGGGGCTGGCGCCCTGCCGGGGCTCAGGGGTCCCGGATGTCCCTCTGTGCCGGGCCAAGGGGCAGTCCCTCCGGACGTGTCCTATCGCCTGGCAGAGGTAGCACTGGGCCTCCCCCGTTGAATAATGCACCCGGTAGCGGGCCCCCTGGTAGGGGACCAAGAAGGACCCCTCGAGCGCCTCACCGTCACGTGCCGCCGGCGGCAGTTGTAACTGTACCTGCCGGCGCAACGAGAGGACGTGACGGAGGGCGGGGTCTTTGCAGCCCAATGGGAGAGGGCTGACCACAGAGATCGGCCTCCCCAGGGTAGAGAGGGCGGGTAACAGGGCGGCATTTGGAAGGAAGGGAGGGACAGAAGTCAGGACCAGTCAGGCGCCCAGGTCTTCTAGCAGCTCCAGGGGGACGTACACGCCCCCCACCGCCAGGCCCTTCTCCACTGCCTCCTGGGTGGCGGCCTCCAATGCTAGGAAGAAGACGACCTTTCCGTACATCTTGGAGGCCGCCACAATGGCCGTGGGCCCCACCACCCTCGCCAACGCCCGCACGTAGGTCTCCACATGGGGCGAGGCGGGTGGAGGCAACGGACGCCGTGCTTCCTGGTCAAGGTGGGGAAGGGGCCCCGGCCGCTATAGATGGTAGCAGAGGCGGTGGATGGGGGAGATGACGTAGCGGCAGGTGGGAGGGCCGCCGCCACCTGGGCGTATGCCCTGGGGGCCAGGGGAGGGACACCCACAGAGCTGGTGGAGGGAACAGCAGGGAGGGACGCCGTGGCCGGTTGCAGGGCCGCGGCAGTGGGGGCACCCCCTGCCATGGAGGGCCTGGCTTTTTTAGCGGGGCCTTTACCCTTCTTTGTGCCCTGGCCCTTCCTGCCGGTTGGAGGGACTCCCCCAGAGTCAGAGGGGGCGAGGGATGTGGCAGCAGCGGAGGTCACCTCGTTACCCACCGCTGCCGGTGCTCCAGCAGGGGTGGTAGTAGGTGGCTCGGCAGCGGCGGTTGAGGTAGAGGCTAGGGGGGAACGATGGTGGGGCGGGTGGAGGAGGGGCAGCAGGGTCTGCCCGAGGGGTCTCACTCTCCTCGTCCCCTGCCATAATGAGGACGGGGGGAGAGCAAACACTGAAGGGGATAGGGAAGGGGGAAGCAGGTCGACCACTCCTCCCCGCTAGGCTGTAGGCAGGGGAGGAGGGCGCCAAAAAAAGGGGGGGGTGGATGGGGGGGCTATCAAGGGCTAGGGGTCAGTCACCGACTCAGGGAAGGTTTCCAGCTCCTCTTGTTGCACCAAGGAAGGGAGGATATAACAGCATTGGGGGGTGCAGTGAGACAGAATCAAACTAAAACGGGGAGGGGTACAAGCGCATAGGAGGGGACACGGGCGCACGAGGAGAGGGGCTAATCAGGGCAAGGGGACCGCAGGGGGAAGGGAGCAACCAGGCGGGAAATGGGGCAGAGGAACCACGGGGCTAGCTTCAGAGGCTGGGGCGGGTCAAACAAAGGCTGCAGAGGGAAAGGGCGGGGCAGGCAAACAAACTGGAGCTAGCGAGGGGCTGGGGCAAGGGCGAGGGGCAAAAGGCAGCAAGGGGCAAATGGGTAGGCAGCAGGGGCAAAGCTGGGGGCTTGCTGCAGGGGGGAGGGGGTCAGTCCAAAAGGGGGGGGTACGTGCACCCACGTGCGCTTGTTACAAAAAGAAAGTCTTTGGAAGCTGGCTGCTGTATCAGGCCCAATGGTGGCAACAGGGCGTAGCAAGCCTAGGTGAGCAGCTGAAATCCCAGAGGCAGGAGCTCAAGGTAGATGGTAAGTAGCCCCAAGGTGGAGGGGGCAACGATGATGGTGGTGGTGGGGATTGGGGGGGGACACAGATGGACCAGGGGGCAGGCTCCACGCCACACCCCCTGTGTCTCCACAAACACAATCTAGATCCCCACCACAAGAGCACAGTTCAAAAGTTACTTAGTCCGGGAGGGCCCCCTCCACGGTGGTCTGTAGAATTCCTACGCGCTCCCCCACTGGCAGATGGTCCTCTTCTTCTCCTCAGGGCTCCAGCAGCTCCCCAGCAGCAAACGCAGCAGCTCCAGGCGGCAGTCTGGTGGCCAGCAGGAAGGACCCTTCTCAGGTGGAGGTGGTGGTGGCATCCCCAGCAGCAGGAGCAATGGTTGGGGTCTCTCCCTCCCCTCCTCTGGGGAGTGGGCCAGCAGGCCCCCCCCCCCCAAGGGGCTGTAGCTGGAGCAGCAGCAACCAAGGGTGTGGGTGGGTCTAGCAGCCAGCAAGCAAGTAGCAGAGAAAGAGGAGGAGCAACCCCCTACCTCCCTCCCTCCAGGCCAGAGGGCTACAGGAGAGTGATCTATTAGTCCCAGGTCAGACAGGGTTTCTGTTCCCTGAGTGACCAGAGCAGGGGCTGCACTAGAGTAATCAGGAACCTGCTAGAACCAGTTAAGACAGGCAGGCTAATGAGGACACCTGGAGCCAATTAAGAAGAAGCTGTGACGTTATTGACATAAACTGGGACCATATAGATCATTGTTGCAACCAAGGTCCTGTAGTGGCACCCAAATCTTGTATAAAGGGGGTCAAATGGGGTGTCTAAGACAAGGTTATGGTTTACTGGTTATGATTATGCTGTCTATATGTGTGTAGCTGTTTTGTAGTTGAAGTTATGAATATTGGCTCTATACTGTCTGTATGGCAAACTTATGCTATGCTTCTGGGTGACATCCCAGACAAGCTGGGATTAGCTCTGCCTAGCCTGCTTGATGGCCCATTAAGGACCATCAGCTATACAATGGACCCATTGAGAGAAGGCCAATATGCCTTCAGACTCAGCAAAGTATGCAGGGACTGGCCCATGTGACTCCAGGCTCCATTTTGCTGTAATTTTCCACAGTGAGAACAAAGAGGTGTTCTTACACCTGGAAAAGACTATATAAGGCTGATGCCTCATCTCCATTGGGTCTTCAATCCTGCTTTATACCTCTGGAGGAACTTTGCTACAAGCTGAAGCTTTGAACAAAGGACTGAGGACCCATCCCAGCGGGGGATGTATTCCAGAGACTTGATTTGAACCTGCAGTTTATTCTATCGCTGCTGCAAGCCTGAACCAAGAACTTTGCCATTACTGTATGTAATTGATTCCATTTAACCAATTCTAACTCTCATCTCTATCTTTTTCCTTTTATGAATAAACCTTTAGATTTTAGGTTCTAAAGGATTGGCAACAGCGTGATTTGTGGGTAAGATCTGATTTGTATATTGACCTGGGTCTGGGGCTTGGTCCTTTGGGATCAGGAGAATCTTTTTCTTTTACTGGGGTATTGGTTTTCATAACCATTTGTCCCCATAACGAGTGGCACTGGTGGTAATACTGGGAAACTGGAGTGTCTAAGGAGATTGCTTGTGAGACTTGTGGTTAACCAGTGGGGTGAGACCGAAGTCCTCCTAGTC
Organism: Emys orbicularis; assembly: GCF_028017835.1. Lineage (NCBI taxonomy): Eukaryota > Metazoa > Chordata > Testudines > Emydidae > Emys > Emys orbicularis. The sequence goes on along the minus strand of NC_088688.1, from coordinate 66,207,012 downwards.
TGGCTGGTTTGGTTTGCCTTAGAGGTGGAAAAAACCCCAGCCTTGGGCTGTAAATGCCCTATTTCAGCAATTTGTCCTGAGTTGGCACTCTCAGTTGGGTTCCGCCAGAACCGCATCGTCACAGAAGCTGCTAGAATCAATTAAGGCAGGCTAATCAGGGCACCTGCGTTTTAAAAAGGAGCTCACTTCAGTTTGTGATGGGAGTGTGAGGAGCTGGGAGCAAGAGGCGCAAGGAGCTGAGAGGGTGTGCTACTGGAGGACTGAGGAGCACAAGCGTTATCAGACACCAGGAGGAAAGTCCTGTGGTGAGAATAAGGAAGGTGTTTGGAGGAGGCCATGGGGAAGTAGCCCAGGGAGTTGTAGCTGTCATGCAGCTGTTACAGGAGGCACTATAGACAGCTGCAGTCCACAGGGCCCTGGGCTGGAACCCGGAGTAGAGGGCGGGCCCGGTTTCCCCCCATACCTCCCAATTGACCTGGACTGTGAGTTCTCCCAGAGGGGAAGGTCTCTGGGCTGTTCCCCAACCCACATGGTGAATCTTTGAGGCAAGAAAATCCACCAATAAGCTCAGGACCCACCAAGATAGAGGAGGAACTTTGTCACAATTTATAGAGCGGAATCCTATCTCCACTCAGCCTTCTTTTGGTTGGGTTAAACAAGACAAGTTCTTTAAGTCTCCTCTCATAAGGTAGGTTTTCCTTTTGTGACTGTCTTCAGTAAAATCAAAATATTTAAAGATATGCTCCGCCTGCTTCCCTTTAATGTCCTGCCAGGTATGGCTGAGTTTAGTTTAAATAAGGTATTTTACACACGGGATAATACAGTTTAGCATGCCATTAAAAGCTGTACAGTGAGGGAGGCTGAGGAGGCCTGAAATGTAGTTTTTGTACTTCCAGGGACTGGCGGTTTCAGAGACCTGATCCACAGTAGGCATAGACAAGATGGCTTTATACCAAGGGCAGATGGTGGTGAGGTGCCACAACCCTGGGTATCCCTGGGGAGTATGAGAAATATAAAACCCATATTATATTTACCACAACATATTTTCATTATGGAATAAACTAAGGGGCAAAGTTAAGTTTGTGCATGTCTGTCAACCGTATCCATTAGTGTACGTTTAAACTGTATTTTGAAAATAGAAATATAAAACTTCATAAAATTTTCTCACATGAAAATTTCTGTATCATATTGGCACAGAAATGCTGAAATCCCAATTATTTCCTTTTACCAGGAATAGTTCAAAAATGACCCACTTTTGGCATGTCATCTAACTTACAATTTATCCATACAAATATGGCTTTGGTGTTTAGTACCTACATTAACCACCCAAACACAAAGTCAAACCATGGTCAAAGACCACAATACAGCCTTTCCCTTCAGAGTTAAAGATTTTGCCAAAGTCTTTCTAGTACTTGCTGATGTAGTAGTTCTTTAGGCTGTTGTGATTAATACATTCCACATACTGAACATTTACTGCTCACTGGGTCTGGTATTTTTTTCTTAAATGCTCTTTGTAAGTGATGTTTTCTTAATGATATATACACCACCTGCTCCTTACCTTTGTTCATGGCTTCTCAGGATTTTTATTTGACATTTACTAATTTAAATAGCTGACATTAGTTAATATTAAATCTAAGGCCCAGTTCCTTGGCTGTGAGGAGTCCACATAACAACTCAGAAGAGGGTTGCCAAGATAAATTTGTGACGTTGAACTCTATATGATTTTATGAAAATATGCTAATGAATGTGAATATAATGTAACTGGAATATGCTTCATGCGGAAGGTCTCTTGTAAGATATCATTACAAAGCTTATAATCTATTGAGTGTGGCCATCCTATTTGTATGTATGTATCATTCTTGTGTCTGAAACTAGAAATATGAACTATAACTCTGAGGGCCTATTGTAATTATGCAAAGTGTGGGCCATTAATGGTGGTTTGGAATCTTGATGGCTCCCATCAACCAGGACAATTGACTGTGGATGCTTGCAGGCCTTCCTGTGAGTTTGCAGGCCTTCCTGTGAGTCAGGCTGGGAGGAATGAGGGCTTGGAGTCTTACAGTGACATGTGATCATGTCACCTGAACTGGAATCCATCTTTAACCTAGTGCTTTTCCATTTAGAAGGTGGCGTGGGAACCCAGAGAGGGACAAAGGATTCCTGCCTTGTGCAAAAGATATATAAGCGGGTGGACAGAACAAGAGGGCTGCAATCATGAGAAATCCCCTTGCTACCACCTGAGCTGGAACAAGGGCTATGCCAGGGGAAAGGATTGTGCCCAGACTAGGAAGGTATCAAGTCTGAGATAGAAGCTTCTTGAAACATCTGAGGGTGAGGTTTTATCTGTATTCAGTTTTCTTACTGTACTAGGCTTAGATTTGCATGTTTTATTTTATTTTGCTTAGTAATTCACTTTGTTCTGTCTGTTATTACTTGGAACCACTTAAATCCTACTTTTTGTATTTAATAAAATCACGTTTTACTTATTAATTAACCCAGAGTATTTAGTAATACCGGGGGGGGGGGGGGAGGGAGGGGCAAACAGCTGTGCATATCTCTCTACCAGTGTTATAGAGGGTGAACAATTTATGAGTTACACTGTATAAAACTTATACAGTGTAAAACAGATTTATTTGGGGGTTTGGACCCCATTGGGAGCTGGGCATCTAAGTGTTGGAGACAGGAACACTTCTTAAGCTGTTTTCAGTTAAGCCTGCAGCTTTTGGGGAACGTAGTTCAGACTTGGGTCTGGGTTTGTAGCAGGCTAGTGTGTCTGGCTCAAACCAGGCAAGGCACTGAAGTCCCAAGCTGCCAGGGAAAACGGGCTCAGAGGTAGTCTCAGCAATCAGTTGGCAGTTTCTGTGACCCAACCCATCACATGATTTAAGCCACCTTTGTGTTTCTTCAATCCTGGGCTGGCTGTGCAGGCAACTCCATGACATAATTAAAGCAGCCTGAAGCCACCTGCCTTTACATCCTGCTACTTTTTGTGAGTTAAGTCCTCAGCGAGAACCTGTGATGCTTCATGTGTGCTTCAGGAGACAATCCATGAGCAAGGACCAGGTCATATGACCTCACCCCAGAGACAGCTGTTTAATCCTACACAAAGAGCAGTAAATTAGTCTGTGCAAGATCAACACCTGCCCAAGCTGGCTCCACCTATTTCATTGAGTCACCCAGCAGACCCCGTTACATTTTTGCCACTCATGGACAATTCTGGCATCAAAATAGCCCTTTTGGGATGGTGGCTCTACTTTGTGTCTTCTCATGACCGAAACCCAATCCACTTTTCCAGTGCCCTGTACTTAGTGTTTAATAAAGGAGCTCCACTATAGTATTTCTTTAATATGCCAGTATTAAAATTGCATTGTAAACACTACCATTTTCTTTGTTATAAACTTAAAGCTGTAGTTTTTTTTTAAAAAATTGCATTCGTAAATGTATTAAAAATGGCCCCATCTAAGTAACTATCTGAGGTCAGAAGTAACAAACTGATAATAAAATAAATAATGATCATGATAAGTTCTAGAGATGGTCAACATTTTTGAATGAAAAGTTTATTTTATTTTATAATGGCCTTCTATAAAAAAGTTGTACATTACTTTTTTTTAGATTTTTGGAAAAATCAGGTTTTTTTTTTCTTTCTCCTCTTCTTAGACACATAAAAAGTCAAACATTGAAACACGTACAACAAAAATAATAAAAAATTTAAAAACCAAAACCATATTTTTATAACCTGCAGAACTAACATGATTTTCAATTCCCTCCCCTCCCCCCCAAAAATTCTTTAACATTTTTGACTAACTCTAATAAAAATCTTTTATTCACTTCAGGTATATGCAATTTTGATACAAATCAAAATTTATTGTGAGTATGTAAACAACTATAAAAGACATTGGGCCAAATTCTACCCTCATTTATATGCCTATTTGGGTTTCACGAAGATTCTGGACCAACAGTTCTATAAAGCTCCAGTATAGATGCATTTTACACTTTATACCAAACATTCTTTTGTCTTTTAATTGTAACTCCTATGTTGTCCTTTGGAAAAATAAACTATAGACAAAAAACTTGCAAGTCTATGGACCTATGTTTGTATATCCTAAATTCCAACTTGAGTATTCTAAGTTCATTCAGTAAGCATCACATGAAAGTCATAGCTCTGCTTGCATGCCAATTGGCTTGCTCAAGAAGGTAATTAGAAGAACCCTTGAATTTCTTTATATTGCCTTTGAAAGCATCATAGTAAGGCTATAAGGTGCTTTCTTATGCACCATGTCTCTATGGTCCACAGCCTGCATAAGTGAATGGAATGAGCTATACAGTACTTTCTGCCACTTCTACTACTCTTACCTCTTATTGCTCTAACTTTCCTCCATGCTTTGGAATAAGTTCCATTTGATTCATTTACTCCATTTGCTTGTTCCCTCTATCACATTATCCACTGATAAAAAATGAACCTTTAGTCTCCTGCTTTTCAACTGAAAACGGCTGCCTCAATTGATTTTATAATGTGCTTCATACAAACTGAAACAAATGGAGTAGTTAAGTAAAAACACAGAGTGCTACTTTAAGTACACTCTGGATATTTTAAGAGCTTTCAAACACTCAATTGCTGTGTTGTTAACTCTGAATTGTGGCCTAAAAGGAGGGGTGGGGGAATATGAACAAATACCATCTAGTTTGATGACAGCTATTTCTATTCATTAAGAATGGGGAAAAAAAATATCAGAGCCTATGCCAATGTACTCCTCAGAGCACTTCTAACAAATTGTACATTCCTCATTATTTACCATTTTAGGAAAGAAATGGTCCTTTATGGTAACAGCAAGACAAAAGCTCATAATTGACTGAAATGCATGGGTCTAGCTAACTAAAACCATTTCTAACTAGCGGAGACCCGAACAGAAGGTATGAAAGTTTCAGCCAATTTCAAGAAAGGTCCAGATTTATTTATTTATTTTAATGGGGAAAAAAAAGATGATAAAATATTTTGGATGTGAATTAGAGATACTTCAACTTAAAACTGGACAGATAAAAAGAAACTGCAGCATTTCAAAATTGTTTTACCAGGTGTCCGATTATTCCAAACTATGCATGATATATTGAGGAAAATTAATATTATTTAAAAGCTTTCTCTGGTATTATTATGCTGTCCGCACAAGGTTTTTTGATGTGCATGTATCCAAGGGACTTGATTAATATTTCCAGGAGCCAATACCTACCAATGCAACAGTGTGCAAGCAGCATTTTGATAGGTTTAATACAACAGGCAAACCAAGCCAAGTCTACTAAAAAATTGAAGCATTTAATTTGTAACCAGCTCTAGCAGTGTTGTTTAAAAAGATGGGCTTAAGAGGAGGATTCTATAAAGTTTTAGCAACCTAATAATAAAAAGCCAAATCCTGAAAGGTGCTCTACATCTGAAGCTGACACTGAAGTCAATAGGACTTGCAAATGCTCTGTGCCTCTTAGGATTTGGCCCTGCATATTAAAGAATTATAATATAATTTGATCTTCCTATCAAGTTCATAAAACACTAAGGAATCATTCTTATTTCCTCATTGTAGTCAACATATATCCCTGCTTGTCTGAAATAATACCCTCTGTGCTCTCTGTTAATGGCCACTTCTGTTTTTCCCTTGCAGGGTCAGAGCTACTAGCAGCACACAGTAGTACCTTATACAGCTTGGCCACATTTACCAAGGATTTGGGTTTTTTGAAATTCTTCTCTCCCTCTCTCCATGCCAGTGAAACAGAATCCAGCCTTTTAGACATATTGTATTATGTGAACCCCACTTGTATGCAAGAAATGTGTGCCAAAATAAGGTCGCTCTAGGCAGTCAGGGTTGCATACTAATGAGATAATGATCTACATGCCTGTAAAAATAATGGGAAAATAATATCATGACACTCAATTCAAACTGTTCAAGCACTTGGGAAGAAAAGAAACATTACATTGCATGGCCAGTAAGTGAAAACTAGGTGATTGATGTATTTTAGGATTTTGTTCAAGCTAAACTTATTACAGCTGAAAAAGTGCAGTGTTTCAAGAGCACATCAATGACAGCATTTAAATCAAGGGAAATTAAATATATATGAGGCCAGATTCTCCCCTGTACTGCTGTGAGTGGAGGGAAGCCAAACCTTGGTTGTGCAGAAAGGAGGGAGCACCAGCTCTGTGACACACTCCTCTCTTTCCTCCCTGGGACTCCTGCAAAAGCCCCTTTGCCTAATTTTTCTTGGGGTGGGTCTTCACAAAAATGTGAGACCATACATAGGAGTGGGTGAACATGGTTAACAGATGCACTCAGAGCTTGATTCCTGTGGATATCGGAGAAAGAGTTAATGCTACTCTAATTCACTGCTATGGCAGGGACTCAGGACAGGTAACCAATGGCAACCTGAGCCTTTGCAGGTGTGCTGATAACATCATGGATCTTGTGTAATCAATTACTTATGGGGTGGAAATTCTGCCCACTCTATAGGGATACAGGGAGTCCCACTACCATGTCAAAACATGGGGTTGAGGGAATGCCACAAGTTGAAACTCAAAGAATTTGCTGCTTGCATATTTTTTCTCTGATGTATGAAAATATGTCCTCTTAATTTAATAAGTCAATTTAAATAACATGTAGGTGATTATTTTATGTATACACTTACAGCTCTTGGGAAAGATGGTCAAGAGCCTACAACTATTTGACCAACCTCTTTGCCCTGCCTTGTGTATTTTCAGATAAAATAGTGCCTACATTTAAACTATTTCTGGATTCAGTTTTGATTTTATAAAAGAAAACCCTCCACAGTTTGGCCAGTTTCTAGTTAGTTTCTGATTATGTTTATGCACCACACTATAACATGGTCATCTTACTAAAATGAATAACTGCATGACAGCATCTTTTCTCAAATTAAAGCCAGATAAAAACAAAGCCATTTTAATCAGTTAAAAAAACAACAACCCTGGGTAATATTCTTTTGAAGTGGAAAATGCTTATTTTTCATCAAATATTCAGAGTTTGTAGGGTTATCTTTCATGCAATATCTTTCAAGCAGCTTATGAAATCTGTAGTGAAGATATTCCTTTAATCACATTGTGCTCTGTACTAACTGTAAATGATACAGAGTCTGATACATGCTTTCATATTTGCAACTGAGGTTATTCTGGTTTCCATGCAAAATTCCCATGTGGATTATAGAAATTTCAAAACTTTGCAGCCCGATGCTTACATTCATGATCCCTATTTCACTGGCAGGCAGGTAATTTCTTTGGCTCCCGGTTACCCTATATATTGAAAAAGTGTGTGACGTTTTAGTTTCCCGAAGTGAGATCCAGGAGCCAAAGATTCTTTGTTTTCGTAAATACTTGCCCATGTAAAGTGTTCAGTAAGGGCCAGATTTCAGTGTTCATAGGCCTGGTCAACACTGAAGAACACTGGACCAATGGTCCATCTAGCCCAGTATTCTGTCTCCAACAGTAGCCAGTACCAGATCTTTAGGAGTGTACAGAGCAGGGAAATTGGGGAGACATCCCCTCCTATCTTCAGGCAGTAAAAGGTTTAGAGTCACTTCGAGCATGGAGTTGGCTAGTAGTCATTAATGGACCTATCCTCCATGAATGTATCTCATTCTTTTTTGAACCCAGTTATAGTTTTGGCCATCACAACATCCTATGGCAACGAGGTCCACAGGTTAATTGTGCATTGTGTAAAAAAGCACTTCCTCTTGTTTGTATTAAATCTGCTGCTTATTAATTACATTGAGTGACCCTTGGTTTCTGTATTGTGGGAAAGGGTAAATAATAACTCTCTATTTAGTTTTTCCACACAATTCATTATTTTATAGACCTTCATCATATCCCTCCTTAATTGTCTCTTTTCTAAACTGAACAGCCCTAATCTTTTTAGTCTGTCCTCGTATGGAAGCCACTCCATACCCTTGATCATACTTGGAAGTAATAGAAGTAAAACTATGTCAGTTGGGGTGTGGCTTTTTACCAATGCATTATAATTGTACAAGCCCTAGTGCAGACCCAGCTATATCAGAGTAAAGGTGCCTTATGCTGGTATTATTTCCCTTCCCCTCTGGGAATCAGAGCTATTTGGGAATTTTCCAGCAAAACAAATGTTCTGAGGAAACCTGCCCTTTTTCCTGTCAGCTCGCTTGGCAGACTCCTGGGGAGCCCAGGGTCCAGCTGGGATCCATGTTTCCAGGGCTGCCTGCCATGTGGACTGCATAAGAGTTCAGGAACTCAGGTCTTCCAGGCTATCTGTCACAGAGCCAGAAACCTGGAAGCCCTGAGAGCCCTCAGTTGCCAGCTTTGCAGCAGATCTCAGGGCTTCCAGAGTCCCTATAATGGAATCCAGAGACTGGCAGCTCCAGAAATCCTGGGATACACAGTTCTAGTTAGGGCTCTCAAAGTCTAGGCTCCTGGTTCTGCAGCAAGGAGCAGCTTGGAAACCTTGAGAATGCCAGATTGTGCCAGGGCTCTCAGGACTTTCGGGTTCCCTGCCCAGGAGCTGGGAGACCTGGCTCCCAAGCTCCAATGTGCATGGTTGAGCCAGGAGCCTTGGCATTTGTGCAACTAGGATAAATTTTGTTTAGAAGTTTTCCAAACAAAACATTTGGATTATTTCTAAACTCCCCCCACCCTTTTTTCTGATTTCCCATCTGTGGGAAAATTTGAAATGTCTAATTTTCATTCTGAAATGGAACAAATTTATTTTTCAGAATGTTTGTGGCATGGAAATTCTGACTTTCAACCAGCTCTAATGGGAATAGCTACATCTGTATAAAGCACCTTTAAGCTTATGTAACTGAGTCCACAGTAGACTGTACTGGTATAGTTAAAACAGTAAAATCTTTTAGTAAGAAAGTAAGGCCTTACTCACATTGAGATGTGCCTTACCCTTTAAATAGATCCATTGACTTTTAGAAGGCTTTGAATTTGGCCCTTAATGAACATATTGGGCCTGATTTTCATTACTCGTATTAAAGCCACTTCTCACAGCCAGAATAATATAAAATCAAAGAATCACAGAAGTGTAGGACTGGAAGGGACCTCAAAAGGTCATCTAGTCCAGTCACCTGCACTCATGGCAGTACAAATATTATCTAGACCATCCCTCACAGGTGTTTGTCTAACTTGCTCTTAAAAATTTCCAGTGATGGAGATTCCACAACCTCAATTTATTCCAGTGCTTAACCACCCTGACGGGAAGTTTTTCCTAATGTCCAACCTAAACCACCCTTGTGGTAATTTAAGCCCATTGCTTCTTGTCCTGTATTCAGAGCTTAAGAGGAAAAATGTTTCTCCCTTCTCCTTGTAACAACCTTTTATGTCCTTGAAAACTGTTATCATGTCCCCTCTCAGTCTTCTCTTCTCCAGACTAAAAAAAACATTTTTTTCAATCTTCCCTCATAGGTCATGTTTTCTAGACCTTTAATCATTTTTGTTGCTCTTCTCTGGACTTTCTCCAATTTGTCCACATCCATCCTGAAATGTGGCACCCAGAACTGGAGATAATACTCCAGTTGAGGTCTAATCAACACAGAGTAGAGAGGAAGAACTATTTTTCATGCCTTGCTTACAACACTGCAGCTAATACATCCTAGAATGAGGTTGCTTTTCCCCCCAGTGTTACACTATTGACTCAGATTTAGCTTGTTATCCACTATGACCCCAGATCCATTTCTGCAGTATTCCTTCATAGGCAGCTGTTTCCTATTTTGCATGTGTGCAACTGATTGTTCCTTCCTAAGTGGAGTACTTACTTTGTATTTGTCCTTATTGAATTTCATCCTATTTACTTCAGACCATCTCTCCAGTTTGTCCAGACCATTTTGAATTTTAGTCCTATCTTCCAAAGCACTTGCAACCCCACCCAACTTGGTATCATCCAAAAACTTTATAAGTGTAAATGTCTTTGGTGTAAACTTCAAAGAGGTGTGTATCAGGTCATTTATGCTAAATCACTGTTTTTCTCCATCCTACAGGTTACAGTCTTTCAAGATTTTTCATCCATGATCATCCATGATCAATCATTTATCTTAAGGCTTGTCTAGTCACAAAATTTGTACTGCTTTCATTGTACTAGTATAGTCATACCAATATGTGGATGCAGTTATATAGGTATAAAGGTGTTTATCACTTATTCCGCATGCAAAAGGAAATAAGCTGTACCAGTATTAGGCACCTTTATATTGGTATAACTGAGTCCTTACTAGTGGTTATATAACAACTATAACTATAGGGATATATATAGGGATATATATATATATATCCCTAAAAAAATTTCACATCCCTAATTGAAATAGTTATACTGGTACAAAAAATGTGGGTAGACCAGAACTTAGGTATGCTACTGTATGGAACTCTATTGACTGATATTAGCAATATTACTTCTATTAGTACCCTTAATGCTAAATTGAATTTTTCATTATTTGTAAAGAAGAATTTTAGTTGTTGGGAATTAATACTCTGGGTTTTTTCTAATGCATAGATGTAAAAGGTTTTACATAGATAAAGTTTGTGTGGTATCTTCAATGGTTTAGTTGCTGATGACAAAAAACTAATCCAGGGAAAACTACAACTCAAAATTTACTACAGTCTTTTTCTCCCTCAGTTTTCTGAATAATCACCATAGGTTCTGGGAGTTCTTGGCCCAGATTTTCCAGTACAATCCATTTACTTTGCATCACCCAGGCAGTGAAAAGTGAATGGATTTTATCTAGAAATGGTCAGCAGAAAATGTGGGTGTGGCAGATGAGGTAGTGGTGTTCTATGATGATTTTCTACTGCCCAAGGTCCCTTATACATAAAATACAAAATTTAAATTGAATTCTAAAAATGAAAAGTAATATAAAGCAATATAGAAATGTATATGTCAGATCAAATGCACAATGATAAAGAGAAAGAACTAACCCATGTCTAACATACTAACAAATTCTTATCCAGATGACAAGTCACATTCACAGAGACAGAGATAAAAAAAACAACAATCCAAATTATATTATAATGCACAGCTGAAGAAAATATGGAAAAAAATATCCTATATACTTCCCAACAATCTCATATGTTTCCATCAGATAAATCAGACAGATTCAATATGGTATACAGGCAAACTATTAATTTGAAGTCCTTCAAAGGAGCAATTATTTCAGAGCACCAGTTATGGCAAAATATTGTTAATATATGTAATAAAGCAAAGGTAAACTTAGACAAAAATGAAGTGTGTTGATTCCATATAATTAAAATGCTGGTCCGAGAATTGGTAAAGCTAGGCTTTCAATAGCTACAAGTTTCCATTTTGATTAATGTCAAAGGGAGTGTGTGCTAATGTTTAGAGCAGGGAACTGGGAGTCAATACCCTTGGGTTCCATTAGTGACTCCCACAACTCCTACATGTATTCATTTCATCCATGCTACAGATGGATGAAATAATATTTATCTACCTCATAGTCAAAGCACTCAAGATAGGAGTAATCCAAAGGGAAAATAAAATGTGATAATATTATAGGAAGATTAAGGGGTGGGAATGGCCTTATGGGTAGATGGATTATTGGCTCCATATGGAGGAAGGGAAGGAAATGTATTGTACAGACTGCTCCTACTTTCCCCGGGTAATTCTCCCACTTCCACTAGAAATATGGAAGACTGACACTGTACTCGTTCCCTTCTGTTAGAGTGCTTTAAAAATTCTGGAGAACAAAGACATTTCTATGGTGAAATCTTTGGCAGGCTTTCTCTGTTTTAGCCCAGTCTACTGGCTTGTTCAATCCAACAGTTCCATCTTCTGGCTCAGAGAAAGGACCTGAAATTCAGTGCTCATCATAACAGACAACTGAACTGAAATGAAAAAATGCTGTAAGATGTAAATTTGACATGAAGTAACATCCAGGTAACAATCTGCAAAAAACTTGACAGTGTGTATAGAAACAAGCATCCACAGTTGTTAATTTCATCTGGCACCAATCAATGGATTCCAATGTAAAGAGTTACACAGTGTTATAAGTATGCATGAAGTGTATAGGTAATTCTATAGCATGTAATTTGGATTTACATATAATTCTCACTTACAAGACGACAAGAGAACAATACTGGGATGATTTGGGCTTTTGAAACATTACATCAACTGGATCAGCAGATATTTGTGTTGCATATAAAATGGGCTCTGCTATGCTTTATATGAATTTATAATTGTTTACTATTAGTGTTAAGCACTTTGTATCATATTTGATTGTGTCTGAATGTTCACTGATTAAACAAGATCATAAGTAAACTGGAGATCATTTTATAATTATAAGTAAAATGTTTATAAGCAGGAAGAGATGTCCGTCATGACTAGGTTTTTTTTAATGTGCCTATATAAAATTTGACTAATAGAGTACTTTTTTTCCCTTGTCCCAGATAGTCTCATCTTTTTTTGCCCTGTGGCTGTCATTAAGAAATAGACTAGCAAAGTAAAGCATGCTAAAAGCTAGGAAATTTTATTTGGCATGCTCGCTCTGATTCTGTACATTGCTAATAGCACTACATCAGAAACAATGAACATCAAAACAGATGCTCCAGGTATTTGAAATTTTGGTGTAGATTATAATAGAAAAGGCAGTGCATCTATTTGCCTAAAGTACTTATTAGAAATAACATGAATTGTTTGACTCAATCAATAGTCTTTAGAGTTGTGTGAAAAAATTTGCACATTAAGTGAAATGAAAGATGCTGGGAATTTGAGTATAATAAACAAACTAACAAAATCTGCTCCATCTTTGGTGATTTTAAATCTAAATGAAAGCCTTTTCTAATCATTGTAAAAAAGTTGTCAATGTTAAGCAGAAACAACTTCATAGCAATTAGGCAGAAAGCTGAGGAGGAGAAATTGGGAAAGGTGAGTTCAGTGAGCAGCTCTGCTTGTTACAAAATTCTTCCCTGATCTATATGAGTGCAAATATGGAAGCAGCACCTGGGTAACCATGGGGATAATTGGGCCTTATAATACTTTAGGTTGGAGAGGAAGAGATAATGGAAGTGTTACTTGCGTATTCACATTACGTCTTGTCATGAATGGATTTTCTGGAGTCTGACTGCCAGCGCCTCCTGAATTTTCTAACACATTATTATCCACTATGTCAATTCAGTTGGTAAACTAAACAGAACAAAACACATTGTTTCTCAGACTGGTCTAAAATATGCATGTGTATATTTGTAAATAAAATAATGGACTAGTTGGTTTGGAATAATGCATTACACCACCAGACCTTAGTACTAACCATGTACTCGTGCGTGTCCTTGTTTCACATAACTGCTTAGGAATAGTCTGGGAATAAGAAGTCCTGTATCCTTGTGTGGGCTGATTGAGTGCTCCCAAAAATCATTCCTTTACCTGTGGGTGAAAGAAGGGACTGTTTGCCAGATGTCTGTGAGACAATACAGTTTAAAAACTGTCCTTTACTTCAAGCTAACTGGCAGAATTTAGTCCTGTCTGATGAACATGGAGTTTAGGTAAAGATTGTCCGTTGATACTCGAAATAGACAAGTAAGCTTCTAGGCTGATGCACAGTGAAGGAAGGAATTATCTTGCCCAGAATGTGGGGCAGCTATGAAGGACCCCTGTATGAAGAACTTTAAGAAATTAGAGTTAATTCTCAATCATTTTTATATCTAAAAGGGAAAGGTAGCACACCAGCCTTTCTCTGACAATGACAAGCTCATATTTAACACTACAGGAAGAATTTCATGGAGGTGTTTGCCAAGTATATGAGAAACCAGAATACAATTTTAAGGAAAATTTAGTAGGTGAAACTATGCTTAAGAATCATAGATTATTTAATCTGAGCAGCATTTCATTGCTAATGGAGGCGTCATTACTAAACAAAATGCAATGTTCACCATGGAAGATGTAAGTATTTACCAAGTTACCACACAATAATATAGAAGATATCACTCTTCACTTTTCTAACTGCAGGGAAGGCTTCAGTATCTCAAATGCCACTCTATGACAAATATTAGTAAATGTTGGCTGTCTGATGATGTCTATTACCCTTACCTGTCTGCCTGCAGAAATGGTAGTTTGCAGTATCAAATACTCATCAGAATGAGAAACATCTTTCAGTTGCCTTAGCTGGAGGAGGTTCATGAGCCATCCAATGTCAGGAGAAGGCAGTGTATAATGTAGAAAATGCAGATAATTCTTCTGTCACTGATCACAGATATTAGAAGAGATGAAAGTTAAACAAAATCGAGAGCTGTTGCCTTAGGCAGCGTTTTATGTTTGCTTCTTTCTATTCAGTTCAATGAACTATTTCATTGTTAATTTTGAATAACTTGTGAAAAACATAGAAATAGCAGTGAATGGATTTTATAATGTAGTGCCTGGGATAGCATTCACATTGGTGCCATTCTCAAAGTTTTAATTAATAAACAATAGTTTTGAAAAGGGAAAGAGAACCCAACTAACATGGAGAATCAACTCCCACATGGCTTTCTGACGCTTTTTACACCAACACATCTGTTTGTGTTTAGTAATTTTCTTTTAGTTTTCCAACAGTTGTTGCTGGGTGTAACTGGTATTATAGTGATAAGTGGACAGAACAGAAGAATTTTTCACTTTATTATTTTTCTTATTATTCAGACCTGCCAACCCTACAGTAGACTGTGGGTTTTCAGAAACTTCCAGGCTCTGTGTGGAAAACCCCTAGTCTGTGAAGAAATTCCATCTTCTTGGCTGTTCTTCCCAATTTCCTTACCTCCTTGGAAAAAGCAACCAATCAAAGCTTCTCCTCAGGCTCAGGGACCCTCACTCAACAGGTGGAGCAGGAGGAGGCCTTCCTCTTTCTCCCTTTGACCACCCTCGCCCCCATGTAAACAAAGTGCTCAGTGCAGCAGTCAGCCCTTTAAGCTCAGAGTGGCTGGTTTTCAATTGCTCCCTGATGGCTCTGTAGTTCCTCCTGCCTCCAGTTCCTGGAGGGGGTGAAGTTCCCTGAAAACCCCAACCCTCCTGAAGTGGCTGTTGTCCCTCCCTCATGGGATGCTTCTCCCACCCAAGCTACTCATGTGCTGCTGCTGCTCCCCACAGAATCCCAAATTGTTTCCACTCCCTTCATCTCCCTTTGCGAAGGCTGACGTCCTCTGCCAGATATCATGTGCTTCTGCCTACCACTTCCCATATCTAACCCTAGAACGCTGTCGTGTAGTGGTTATCACGTTCACCTAACACATGAAACATCCTTGCTTTGAAACCGGGCAGAAATAGGTCATTGTTCCTTTTTCTTTTTGGGGGGAGGGATAGCTCAGTGGTTTGAGCATTGGCCTGCTAAACCCACGGTTGTGAGTTCAATCCTTGAGGGGCCCATTTAGGAATCTGGGGCAAAAATCTGTCTGGGGATTGGTCCTGCTTTGAGCAGGGGTTAGACTAGATGACCTTCTGAGGTCCCTTCCAACCCTGATATTCTATGATTTACCACAGGAGTCTACTGGTATGATCATGAGGGTCTGCCCTCCTACCATTCTACTCAGTGCCAGAGGTGTTCAATCTACAGCTCACACCCAAAGGGCCAGATTCCAAACCCCTTATTCAAACTGAGCATCACTGTACTCTGTGAACAGCCCCATTGACTTTAATGGAACTACTCCTGGAAGGCTTGACTGTAATTTTCAAACTGCCCTAATCATGAGGTGGCACATAGTTATACAGCCTCAGGGTCAGAAAGAAAATAAACTGAGATGCTTACTACCAGCATAACCAGCTAACTACTTTGGCTGGTGAGTAGGGAGTGTGGAATTAGGGGCCTCATTTTTCCCACTTCCTCTTAGTGAGGGATGGATGTTTCAGGCAAATAGCCCCTGTTTTTCATACCACAGCCAAAGTCACAATCTGAGCATGAAGGGATTAAAGGAAGGTGCCGTTACTTTTGCTTAGTCTCCTGCATAGCTGAGTAAGGTCTGTAACATCCTAGCATGGAGTGAATAACGGTATCTGAATCTGGCCTGCCCTGAAAGCTGTCCATGTGTGGAGCTCCTACTAATTTCTCATTGATGAGAGATCTGAATGCAGAGCATTTACAAGATCAGTCCCTAATTTTCGTTTTTTTGTTTTGTCATGTCTATTGATATCATTATAACTCCTTCACATTTTGGAGTAGTTGGCAGAGCTACGAGGAAAATACTTCTCATAACCAGCAAACAAACAATAATTAAAACAAAAATTGGGGCAGGGGGAATTTTTGTGAAGAAACAATAGTCTCAAAGTTTTCATAAATATGAACATTTTGCAAGTGGAAAACTCATTTGATAGAGATGTCTGTTGCACAGCAATTATGTCTATATTTTTTTAACGGGCAAGTATATGAAAATTGAGTTGCATGTGTGCAAAGGTCCCTGTAAAGCACCATTATGCAATGAGCTCCTGGGGGGCCCACATAGAGCCTCACAGAAGTCATAGGGCTCCACATGGGTGTAGGAGTTCGTCTGCATACAGCTCTTTACAGATTTAGCACATAGGTTTTCCTATCTTCGCAGCTATATTCCTCAAAAGAGAGACTGGCAAAAAATAGAAATAATACGAATTGAGGCGACAGATACAAATAGCAGTAAGATACAGAGGAGAAATGAATACAAAAATACAAATGATCCTGATTGTGACTGACCCTTGTGAGGATGTATGGGGGAGGGATTTCCGAAGTAACCTCCTCAGTCCCAACTTCAGTATAAGAGCCAAGGACAATCATAGACTGTGTGCTTGTGAAGAGCTCCCTCTGTAAGGCCTATGGGTGAATATGGGCCCAATGGGGATGAGGAGGTGCAATACTGGTGGTAGTACAGCCTGCAGACCACCATGCATTCTGAACTACTTGAGAAAGCAACTGAAAGTAGACGGATTTAAAATATTTTTAAAAGAAATATTTTTCTTTTCTTTTTTTATTACCACGAGTTTGGTTTCTTTTGGAAGCAGTCAGAGCAAAGTTAATAAGAATCCTTGTTTGGGCCTGGGCCTTGGCAATAAGAGGCAGTTTTCTTAGTTTGTCTCATTTGTCCAGGCAGGCCTGTAATTCATAGACTCATAGAATCATAAAAGATTAGAGTTGGAAGAGACCAACCCCAACTAAATCATCCCAGCCGTGGCTTTGTAAAGCCAGGCCTTAAAAACCTCTCAGGATGGAGATTCCATCATCTCCCTAGGTAACCCATTCCAGTGCTTCACCACCCTCCTAGTGAAATAGTTTTTCCTAATATTCAACCTAGACCTCCCCCTCTGCAACTTGAGACCACTGCTCCTTGTTCTGTCATCTGCCACCACTGAGAACAGCCTAGCTCCATCCTCTTTGGAACCCCCCTTCAGGTAGTTAAAGGCTGCTATCAAATCCCCCCTCACTCTTCTTTCTTCAGACTAAATAAGCCCAGTTCCCGCAGCCTCTCCTCATAAGACATGTGCCCCAGCCCCCTAATCATTTTCATTGCCCTCCGCTGGACTCTCTCCAATTTGTCCACATCCTTTCTGTAGTGGGGGGCCAAAAACTGGATGCAATACTCCAGATGTAACTTCAGCAGTGCTGAATAGAGATGAATTATCACTTCCCTTAATCTGCTGGCAATGCTCCTACTAATGCAACCAATTGTTGAAGACAAAGTCAGCCACATGGTCAGCTCAGAAAAAATTAAAGTGTTTTGCCTTGTCTTTATATATTTAATTTTCTCTAACTCAGTATTGACCCTGAGCAGTTTCTATGAGATGTCCTGTAGGCCTCCGTATACACAGAAAGAAGGTTGAGCATAAAATCAATAAGACTATGACTAGTTCACATAAGGTACCTTTAATACCAAATTTAAAAGGACCATAAAGTAAATCATACACAAGCTCTGGTACCCAGTGAATGAATCTAAATCCAAGATAAATTTGACATACAGAACAATTTGCTCTGCACCCTGTGAAGTTTTATTAAATTGGACTGTTATTGCTTTAATGGACATATCCTTACTGTATGGGTAGTTTGTATCTCTATTTTATTCATCTTCTCCATTTGTTTCTCCTTTACTTTTTAGCTTTGTTCTTTAACAACTGTTGACCAAGCAATAGGGGCACCCTTAAGAAAAGTGATTCTTCACAGCAGTCTAACATCAATTCCAGCTGTGAGTCTATTTATACTGAATCACTGTAATCTCTGAAAACAATTTATGGAGTTGTTTTGGAACCATAATTTAAATTTGAACATCCAAAAAAATGTTGATCTTTATTCTTTTTATAACCAAAATTAGTGCTGCTAATGTAAATTAATTGTAATTCCATCTTTGTCTATAGAAAAAGGAGAAAAATAGATAAATATATGAATGCATTAACATGCATGCAAGCTCCATACCAAATCAGTAGCATTGTTCTGTCCATCTAAATTAGGGTGTCTAAGATTAAGTTTAGGTGATGTTGACTGCACTGGCCTACAGCATTAAAAATGACATATGCAGTATTATAATTAGCATAGAAAACCAATCCCATTTTTTCATAATATCCATAAAGAAAACAGAAAAATCAGATTTATATAACACAAGAAGGTGGAGCAGACAGTCACAGCATTTTATAGCATCATGCTAAAAAGGATAACATTGTTAGTACAGCACAGAGTTCAGTTAAATAACTTTTACAACTTTATTTTAAATAGTGTAGCACAAATCAAACCCTCAGCTCCTTTGAAAACAAAAGATGTTCATACTTAAGCATATTTATACTTCTAAAAATCTCTTAAGATGAGTGACAAATAGCTTTGTGCTTATCAGGACATTACTGTGTTTATATCAATAGTACCACAAAATAAAAGATATTGCTCATGCTATAGTAAATGTGTAATTCTTAGGGCTGAATAAATATGTTATAAAAGTAGCATTTGTAAACATTTCTTTGAATGAATTGTTAATTTTCTCCAATAGTATTTGTAACCTTTTTATTTGTTTCTCTGAAATATGACTGATTTTCATAAGAGTGCTTGTAAATAGCAAAATATTCATGTATTCACACCAATGTTTCCATCATAGTCTTTGAACAGCCATCTTACAATCTCTTTGCTTTCCCAATTCCTGTTTATAAGTTTCAATTATCCAGTCAGGGAGCAGAAACAACATCATGTGACAAAGCTGGTCAATCACACACCACAAACAATGAACACTGAAAAGGCAAACTCACAGTTGAAGTGAATTGGTCACTAATACAGAGGTTTTAAATATATTTGCCCGAAGTGTTTGTTATACAATTTAAAATAACAAACACATTTGTAAAAATCAAAGCCTGTGTATGTTATTGTATGGGAGGAGTGGGGCGGGGGGGGGGGGAGGATAAAGTCATGGACAAAATTATTGACTGTAGGGGAAATTCACTCCTGAGCATAGGGCAAGCACTTTAGGTCACATATGTGGATGGGATGCCTTTCAATTCACAAATTGTTCTTCCAGATCAAGGAACATCCCAGAAATCCCTGAAAATGTACTAGCCCTTTAAAAAAAAAGTTGGTTTGGTGAATGAACTTTTGTTAACATTCCATGGGGGGAACTATATAACCAGGGCCGGCTCCAAGCACCAGCTTGCCAAGCAGGTGCTTGGGGCGGCCACTCCGGAGAGGGGCGGCACGTCCAGCTATTCGGCGGCAATTCGGCAGACGGTCCCTCATTCCCGCTCGGAGCGAAGGACCTCCCGCCGAATTGCCGCCGCAGATTGCGATCGCGGCTTTTTTTTTTTTTTTTTTTTTTTGCGCTGCTTGGGGCAGCAAAAACCCTGGAGCCGGCCCTGTATATAACCACTCCAGAGAGGCAGTTTCACAACCAGCGATTAGGGCACAGACATGGGCCACGAGTGGGGGAAATCTTTCTGCTCCTCCTCCATTCTAACAACTTTCAATAAAGGAAGATTCTAAGTCCAAGATTCACTTTTTGACCCTCTCACTCATGGGCTGTTCAGGAGACTGGAGCAGCCTCCGGCATAGTTTAGACAGCCTGTGGGGGCTAAGTGAGTTTTGTATGATACTAGAATTTCCACAATGTTGTGTCCTGACAAACTCTCTCCACTTCCATTCCACCCTTGGCATGCCCCGCTATTTCACACTTGTTAAGGGGTCCTGTGAAGACAGCCTTACATCTTCACTGAGGGAATCCTCCCATGGGCAGAACTGGGGCTTTTAGGGACTATTTCCATCACTGTAGCCCTTTAAAGCAATGTAAAGGCTCTCACTCTTATAATTAACTACTTAGCGATAATATAGCACCATTCAGCTGAAGATTTTAAAACTCTAAGCAAACATTTATTTGTTCATCGCTGTGAGGCAATTAAGTATTATAAAAAGGATCCCTTCTGCATCCAGTTGAAATCAAGGCAGCTCCCAAGGGGAACATGACATGTTTAAGGGTTTTATCTTTTGAGGTATTGAGATCAACCACTAATAGCGCAGGGTAGCACAGCACAAAAGAAGTGAAATTATTATTTAATTAATATTTATATTGCTGTTATGCCCAATCAAAGGCCTCTCTGTACTAGATGATGCACAAACACATGGGACAACAAGGCTCCTCCCCAAAAGAGCTTAAAAACTAATTTAAGGGTATGTCTTCACTACCGTCTGGATCGGCGGGCAGACAAAGCACAGCTAGTGAGCGCAGCAGACTTGGAGAGGGAACTGGGGAAGAAAGACGAGGATAACAGCAATAAGAAAGCCTGATGATATGTGCACACATGAAGAAATTCACATGAAAATGTTGATAAATGTGTATCTTCAGGACCAAAGAAGGCTGCACAGATATAGAAAGTAGCTGCTTGTTAGAAATTATAGAAAGTAGATTGGACAGAAGACTTGGTGGTGAAAGCCATACAGCAAAAGGTAACTCAAAAGTTCAGGAAGGGATTTAATTTTCAAATAAGAAATGTGTTGTTATGAAAAAAAGACAACTGACTTCCGTAGGGGAAACTTTTTGACATGAGAAAGAACCTTGATATAAAGTTCATTTTATTACGTGAGGTATTTAAGTGTTGGGGAGGTTAGCATTGCCTTTTGGGAGACTGTTCCAGAACCAGAAAGAGTAAGAACAGGGCAAAGAGTTCTGAGTGATAGAGCTTAGTTAGGGCTTCAGAAATAGCTATGCACTGCATGTGGGAGTTGAGTCTGCAGCTGGACTAGGAATAAGGAGCTGCACTGCATTGCACTATGTAAAGGCTCTCACTCTTATAATTAACTACTTAGCGATAATATAGCACCATTCAGCTGAAGATTTTAAAACTCTAAGCAAACATTTATTTGTTCATCGCTGTGAGGCAATTAAGTATTATAAAAAGGATCCCTTCTGCATCCAGTTGAAATCAAGGCAGCTCCCAAGGGGAACATGACATGTTTAAGGGTTTTATCTTTTGAGGTATTGAGATCAACCACTAACAGCGCAGGGTAGCACAGCACAAAAGAAGTGAAATTATTATTTAATTAATATTTATATTGCTGTTATGCCCAATCAAAGGCCTCTCTGTACTAGATGATGCACAAACACATGGGACAACAAGGCTCCTCCCCAAAAGAGCTTAAAAACTAATTTAAGGGTATGTCTTCACTACCGTCTGGATCGGCGGGCAGACAAAGCACAGCTAGTGAGCGCAGCAGACTTGGAGAGGGAACTGGGGAAGAAAGACGAGGATAACAGCAATAAGAAAGCCTGATGATATGTGCACACATGAAGAAATTCACATGAAAATGTTGATAAATGTGTATCTTCAGGACCAAAGAAGGCTGCACAGATATAGAAAGTAGCTGCTTGTTAGAAATTATAGAAAGTAGATTGGACAGAAGACTTGGTGGTGAAAGCCATACAGCAAAAGGTAACTCAAAAGTTCAGGAAGGGATTTAATTTTCAAATAAGAAATGTGTTGTTATGAAAAAAAGACAACTGACTTCCGTAGGGGAAACTTTTTGACATGAGAAAGAACCTTGATATAAAGTTCATTTTATTACGTGAGGTATTTAAGTGTTGGGGAGGTTAGCATTGCCTTTTGGGAGACTGTTCCAGAACCAGAAAGAGTAAGAACAGGGCAAAGAGTTCTGAGTGATAGAGCTTAGTTAGGGCTTCAGAAATAGCTATGCACTGCATGTGGGAGTTGAGTCTGCAGCTGGACTAGGAATAAGGAGCTGCACTGCATTGCACTATGTTCAAAGGGTATCAAGGCTTGTATGATAAGGTTTTACATTGTGTAGTGAGAAGATTTAATTTAGCTCCATTATTTAATGCACTTAATCCACAATAAAATCAATTTATATAATACTATTTTGGTGCCTTGGCTCTCCCCTACTCTAGCTTCAGACGTTTTACAAATCATGTTTGTGGCCTCACTAACGCTGTGTGATCAGGCTACTGATTGAATGGACCTATATTATAGCTATGAGATTGCCAGTACCAAATGCTTTAGAAGAAGGCAAGCCTCAGCCACACAAATAATATGTCTCTAGTTATAGAAAATTAATGGCTTGGTTAAAATAACAATGTTGACTCTCAGCTGCTTCATGATATGAGGCCTCTGAGCTGAGTTGTGTACATCATGTAGAATTGGCCATTGTTGCTGCCCTGTTGTATTTCAGTCTCATATCTAATTTATAGTATGTTATGACCTTTGGCTTTCATTGGGTGAAATTCATCTCTGTGTAGAGGGGAAGGGCATAAAGCCCATGCTACTCAAAAAATGCCTTACGTCATCTTTAAGTAATGCATAGGTTATATGTAGAAGTGTTTTACATTTTATTCTCTATTCGGTAATGTGAATGAGCTTCCAGTTTATGAAGTAAAGAATTTACAACCCTCAAGTTTTTATTATCCTGAAATATGCTATTTTATTCCTGTCCTCTTATTGGCTGTTTCCCTGAGAACTATGATCCACACACCCAAAATTTGTCTTGTCTGCTTCAGTTTCTGACCCTCTCTCCATTGGTATCACCCACCAAATCCCAGTCTTCTCAATATCTCACCACCTGCTAATCATCACCTTTTGAGGTAGACTTAAAACACTCTCCACACATTAAAAAATGTTTTTAATATCTTGGGTTGAGTGGGATGATTTTTGTTCTAGATATATGGATGGAGATGTTGAGGGCAGTAGCCAGAACAGAAGGATTTGCAAAGTGATGAAAAATAGTTTGTATAGGAATGGGGTTTTGATTTCAACTCCATGCCTCCCTTTGGGCCTGATTCTAAGAGGTGCTGAGCACCTGCAGCTCCAATTGACTCCAAAGGGACCATGTGTGAGAGTAAAGATTGAGTCATCAGCTTTCCACACAAATAACAATTCATTCTGGTGTAGTTTATGGAGATGTTAATTTGCTTCATTGAAAATAAAACAATCTTTGCATGCATACTGGGGAATTTTTGATACACACATAGGCACTGATTCAGTAAGTTGATCAGTGCAGATGCACTGCCTCTATGAATGAATTTTCAGGAACAGGGTCATATTATGATGATGTATGGTGCAGGATTTCTACTGCAGACTTTTTAATTAGAAATTTCTAAAAGAAAAACACATGAAAGTATCAGAGGGTCCTGTGGCACCTTTAAGACTAACAGAAGTATTGGGAGCATAAGCTTTCGTGGGTAAGAACCTCACTTCTTGCATCTGAAGAAGTGAGGTTCTTACCCACGGAAGCTTATGCTCCCAATACTTCTGTTAGTCTTAAAGGTGCCACAGGACCCTCTGTTGCTTTTTACAGATTCAGACTAACACGGCTACCCCTCTGATACATGAAAGTATGTGACCCTTTGAAAATGATGAAACATTAATTTTAATACATTGATACAAGACTGTTTTAAAGGGACAACAATGGTCAGTGGTAGATCTTAAAATTCATTTCAAGTGGAAAGAAATGAAGAAACAGTTAACTTATCTAGCTTGTTTGTTCACTTCATACTTTAAACACCTCACCAGTGGTTAAAATAGGCATCTGTTTTACTGAAGTTTGGAAATAGTGGCTAGCATTAGGTACAGTTTCCATTTGCATCAATTTAAAAAACTTGCAAAAAATAAAATAGGAGCTTCATCCTCTTCTACTTTTAATATATTACTAAAGATGATACTTCATTTGCTTAACTATAGTGGTATGGTCACACATTTGAAAAAATATTATCAACTCTATTGTTGGTGTTCTATATGTTTGGTATACATTTTCACTTCAAACTGTACATTTTCTAAGCCAAGAGCAAATTTCATCCCCAGACTTCAGTAGAGTCAAGTTGGTTTAAAACAAGACTCACCCCACCTTCTTTTTCAATATTTAATCTTTTTGGAGTGTACCGCACTGGTGAGTATCTTGTGAGGATACTTTGTCTTCCTTCCTGTCCCCATTATGAACCAAATGTTGCCTCAAGAGTCCAGTTTGAGAAACTGAGGAATCCATGGGAGGAGTGTCAAGAATTCTCCACTTAAGGAGAAAGTGGGTATTATTCCACTTCTGCAAGGCAAGAAGAAGGACCAAAGTACCTGTGTATTGGCCTCAAAGATCTGCTGTGCACAGCAGCACTTGTAATCTCTGAAAGGTTCAGTATTGAAGGTCCTTGCATGGACTTCTGGCTTCCTGCCCTCACCTCCACACAATGTGGCTGCTGTGGTTCCACTGTGTCAGAGGCTATCCAAAGCTGTAGAAGGAAGGGAAGACATAGGCCTTAGCAGTAATCTCATTCAGGGACAATGAATCAAGCTAGTTTGGCAACAATTTCAGAATTCAGCACCTTAATAATATTTTGAATATTTATGAAAATTATAATTTGCATTAACAATAATTGTACTCTGTTATTTTATGCATTTGAGTAATTTGAAATCAATGGGACTACTCATGTGAGTAAAGCTACTCATGTGCCCAAGTGTTTGCAGGATCAGGGTCATATCTTAAGGCCCTGATCCTGCAATAAGCTGTGTACAGATACAGTGGTGTAGTCAAACAAAACCCACTGTAGGATCAGGACTAAGTACTGAAGTGGATGTTAAGCATGTCTAGTAACTACTTTTCTTCAGGTTTTTTGTTTGTTGTTGTTGTTTGGGGGGTTTTTGCGTAATTTTGAGATGCCCAGTGCACTATATACATCTATTTATACAATAAATCAAGATTACTTTGAGTTAAATGTTATGTTTTCTGGTAAATAAAGCAGTTGTTTAGCATGAAAGATTAATCTGCTTCCTATTTAAAAAGGCAAAAGTTTACAACAAGACAAGTTTTTTCTAAGGTGTAAATAATGATGTCTCATATTGAACTCCCCAGCAAATGAATAATGCAAAGTTCCCAAACAGCTATATTTTATTTTAGTCACCTTTTGTCAATAGCATGTGGACACAAAATGGTCTGTTTATTAATACCCTACATAACAAAAGAAAAATTAGATCATTTGCTACACAGCTTGTAGACCTGAGCAATAACTTATCATGAGATCTGAATGGGTCATTGAACCCTAAGGACAATCTATGTGTGTCTTACCAGAGAATTAAAAGTATGGGCTGAATAATAATGATTGCTAAAGCTGATAATTCAGTGGGGTTTGACTTCACATGAAAAGTAGTAAAATTAATAAACAGTTTTCCATAAAACAACTTTTATTTGAATGCATTCAGCATTTTTTCCTCTTACATGCCTGCAAAATAACAACTTTGGCAGTCAATGCATTTCTACCTTTTGCATCTTTAATGGACAGGACACAGTCTCTTCCAATCATATTGGCTTTCATTTTTTTTTCTGCTGTACCACTCTAGTCTAGTTCTTTCTGATAATGAATTATCCATTTACAGTGCAAGAACGCTTGTAATAGGCTTATAAAAACCAGGGTTTACATTCATTTTTTTGTTGCACACTGATGTCATAAGGAGAAAGCAATCTCAGAAAAGCACAGAATAAATCTTTGGAAATAAAAAGTTTTGAAAATGAAACTGTCAAATCATGGGAACCTGAGATGGGAAATACCACTGAAACCCTGAAGTAGTCTGAACACAGGAAAATAAAAGCCATTTTAAAATACAAACTGCTGTTGCCATAATTGGTTTTATAGCACTTTTTACTGATGCCCAGTAGCTTCAAAAAAAAAAAACAGGAGTACTTGTGGCACCTTAGAGACTAACAAATTTATTTCAGTAGCTTCAGGGGACAAGAGGACCAGAAGGGCCAGATGATGAGTGGAAGACAAAAACAATATATGGTGGAGAAGACATGAAATGCAAATGGGGGATTCTGAGACCGAGATACAATTAAGCAAGAAGATTTGGTGTAAAAATTTTAAAGCACCTATGTGGCTTAGGCTTTTAAGTCTCATTTTCAAAAGTAACTTCAGGCACGTAGGAATAAGCCTCATCAAAAGTGAATGGCACTTAGGCTCCCAAGTGCCTAAGTTGCTTTTGAAAATGGGACTTAAGCTCCATAGTCACTCAGGTGCTTCTGAAAATTTGACCTAATATTTGTATAACCTAAACAGATGTGTTAAGTCTGTACCCCAAGATATAGAAATTAAGGTGACCCTCTCATGTACATGAGTGTGCATAACTGTACATCTGTATTTGCTAATGGAATTGCTGTGATGGTATTTGCATGTGCAAATAGATAGTTCGGCATCTACGTAGGTGTTTGTACATGCAAATTAGATCTGCACATGTACAATCGTGGTAATTCCTTTGAGCAAACATGGCACAGCTGAGCACACATTTTGTGTATGCTTAGCTCTGGTTTCTGAGAAATAATGGGTGAGATTTTGTGCCGTACCTCTGAAGGGTGCAGTACAGAACTTGCAACTCAGGGGTAAAGATAGATGAAGGCTATGGTAGCTTTAAACCAGTGGGTCTCAAACTTTTTTACTTTCACATTGCAAGCCTCTGAGTGCGACTCCCCTAATAAATCAAACACACTTTTTAATATATTTAACACCATTATAAATGCTGGAGGCAAGCGGGGTTTGGGGTGGAGGTTGACAGCTTGCGACCCCCCATATAATGACCTCACGACCCCCTGAGGGGTCCTGACCCCCAGTTTGAGAACCCCTGCTTTAAACCATCTTTCACCACCCCAATGATGGACTGCTCTGAGGGCTGGAGAAGCACCCAAAATTATATAGCCAGTCCTGGGCACTATAAACTCAGCACTTCCTGGAATCTCTACAGCTGCTTGTTGCAGCCCTGCCTCCAAAACACCCCACTCACCCGCAACCCTGCCTCACTCCCTATGCCAGGAATTGCAAGGGGGTCCTCAGAAGGCAGCTTTACAACTTTTTGTAGTCCCTGTGTCGGAGAATCCTCCCTTCATTTAATATAAAACTTTTAAAGCCACATTTTAAAGTTTCAGTGGCTGATGCATGTTCTCTGGCACTGGAAAGGAAAGTTGATGGCAGAAGAACATGAGGCAGAAAAAGAAGATCTTGAATGGACAGTATATCCTGGGTGGATAAAAAGCACTATTCATCCACAAACAGATTAGCAGAGGGTCATACAGTATGGGGTACTATGGTTGCCATCCTCCAGTAATGGAGATACCACATAAGAGGAAACCGCTTTATGTTGTTCCTGCCCACTTACTCAGCTTAAAAAGGCTGGAGAGGGACGAAAAATCTCACTTTAGATGAGGATCTGGGCCATTGGGTAAGTCAATGGAGCTATGACAATTTATATCAGCTGAGGATTTAGCCTATCATCTCTCGGAGTGCAATTTCATCTTGGGGTTTGGCCTACCTGAAAAAGGCATTTGTGCTGTTTTCTTCTAGTTTATTATACTAGCAAAAGTCATGATGGAGTTGTAGCTTTATTACATACAATTGGGGTAAGTTATTCTTTAGTTAAATCACATGCCTCTAATAGATAATCTGTCAACCAAAACCACAAAGAAATCAAGATGTTATTCCAATTTTAAGAGTTATTTATCTACCATAGAATAAATAAATAAGCCTGTGCACTGTTACATGAGCAGTGGGTTATATTCTATACGCTTTGTGTATTAAGAACATAGCCTACAAATAAGGAACAGGACAGCTGAACAGGAAAACACTCATTTACAGGTAATTGATATGCTATTTGTTGTAGAATGGAAGGACACACCATTGATTTTCTAAGAGCACAATTGAGTAGTATAATTTAGTATATATTTAACAAGGGGTAAATGATGGTCTTATGGTCATACTTTGTTTTCTTAGGTCAGCATCTGAACAAACACAAAGGGCTAACTGGTGGACACTAGCTGAGGGACCCCCGTGAGATATAAATCTACAAAACATGAACGTTATCAATACTTGTTAGAAATAACCATGTAACATGGAGGTGGTATGGTCTAGCGGGTAGGGCACTGGCCTTGGAGTCAGGAGACCTAGGCCGAAGTCTGATAATAACCTGCTGCATCACCTTTAGTGAGTCACCTCACCTCTCGGTGCCTCTATTTCTCCTGCCAGTCTCTGTCTGTTTAGTCTGTAAACTCTTAAGAGTAGAGACAGTTTCTGATGATTTGTTTGTACAGGGGCTAGCAAAATGGGGCCCTAAGTTTGGTTAACATCTCTAGGTGAACTGCAGATACAACCGCATTTGCTCCAATCCCTCAGACAGAGACAAACACCTACAAGATCTCTATCAAGTGTTCTTAAAACTACAATACCCACCTGCTGAAGTAAAGAAACAGATTGACAGAGCCAGAAGAGTACCCAGAAGTCACCTACTACAGGACAGGCCCAACAAAGAAAGTAACAGAACACCACTAGCCATCACCTTCAGCCCCCAACTAAGACCTCTCCAGCACATCATCAAGGATCTACAACCTATCCTGAAGGATGATCCCTCACTCTCACAGATCTTGGGAGAAGGCCAATCCTCACTTACAGACAGCCCCCCAACCTGAAGTAAATACTCACCAGCAACCACACACCACACAACAAAAACACTAACCCCGGAACATATCCGTGCAACAAAGCCCATTGCCAACTGTGTCCACATATCTATTCAAGGGACCCCATCATAGGACCTAATCACATCACCCATACCATCAGGGGCTTGTTCACCTGCACATCTACCAATGTGATATATGCCATCATGTGCCAGCAATGCCCCTCTGCCATGTACATTGGCCAAATCGGACAATCTCTATGCAAAAGAATAAATGGATACAAATCAGACATCAAGAATTATAACATTCAAAAACCAGTCGGAGAACACTTCAACCTCCCTGGACACTCAATTACAGACCTAAAAGTCGCAATTCTTAAATAAAATAACTTCTAAAACAGATTCCAATGAGAAACTGCAGAACTGCAATTAATTTGAAAACTGGACACCATTAAATTAGGCTTGAATAAAGACTGGGAGTGGATGGGTCATTACACAAACTAAAAACTATTTTCCCATGCTAATTTTCCCCCTACTGTTACTCACACCTTCTTGTCAACTGTTTGAATGGGCCATCCTGATTATCACTACAAAAGTTTTTTTTTCTCCTGCTGATAATAGCTCACCTTAATTGATTAGTCTCTTTAGAGTTGGTATGGCAACCCCCATTTTTTCATGTTCTCTGTATATATATATCTTCCTACTGTATCTTCCACTACATGCATCTGATGAAGTGGGTTTTAGCCCACGAAAGCTTATTCCCAAATAAATTTGTTAGTCTCTAAGAACTCCTCGTTCTTTTTGCTGATACAGACTAACACGGCTACCACTCTGAAACCTGGAGTAATAATACTGAACATATTGGAAAGGCTAAGCTATATTTAGCGAAGATATTTCAGCAAGAAAAAAAAATCATCCCAAATTGGAACAAATTTGAAAAAAATTGAAGCTTCGACTTGCTCCTGGTCAGCTGCCTCTCCACTTCCCAGAGAGCCATCAGCTTCAGGAGTCTAGAAGCCCCCAGAGGCAGCTGCCTGAAGAACTGGGGATCCCGAGGAGCCTGGGCTGTCTGGTTTCTAAAAACTGTTTTGACAGAATCTGCAAGTTCCCACAGAACTTTTCAATTTCATTGACTCAGGGTTGTCTGATGGAAAAGTGTTTTCAGTTTGTTCTACTCCTGAGCTTTCTGGGTACTTGCAAAAACTTTTAAATTCTGTAGTATATTCAGATAATGTTGCTTCCATCATGAATTACATTAGATTGTACAGCCACCTTATCTGATAGACACAAAAATGAGAAATACTAAGTGTCCCTTTTTACATAGTAAAGAATTTCCAGGAAAACATTCAAAACCAAAGTCATCTTAGTGTGGCTTTGGGGAACAGGAGAGATTGGGTGTCATCAATGTAAATAGATTTCTTTCTTTTCTTTTTTGGATTGTTTCTTCCTAAATTTATTGAAAACACACAGACAAACACACATAGGAGTTCTTGGATTAGGTCCAATCCTAAAGTCCATACGTAGTCCTTTGTAAGGAAACAGTCCTACTTTTTATTTAAACAAGAGTTGTTTTTTTATGTTTTGTTTTGCTTTTTTTTTGCCTTGTGAGGGCATATGGGCCCCATCACATCGAAACATGGTCTGCCCTGGCACAGGCACACTAACCAAGACCTTAGTATTCCAGGATTGCTCTCTTTTCCCCAGGCCAGAGTTCTTTCTTCAACTGTAAACTGTCACCAATCCCTGAGAGTGTGTGTGTGTGTGTAACAATGTTTTCCCCCTTTATTGATTCTCCTGTATATAATGTCATTGATATTTTCATCCAAAGAATTTCTCATAAAAGAAAACTGTTATATATCAATACAGGCACATTTCCTTTTTCTTGTCAGATCATGTGTATGGCCTCTAAGGGTATAAGAATCATAAAGCAAAGTTGAGCCGTTCTGCCAGCCTGAGGACATACAAGGTGATGCTCTTCAGAAGAGAAGAGAAGCACAGTCAGATTATTAATATTTTATATATCATTAAGGTGTTTTTAACTGGGAATGTTTTAATATAATTTTGAATGTACATATTAGCTTTTTTGTCAAGTGCTCTATGTGTACCAGACAACCTTGGGAAAGAAAAAAAAAATGGCTCATCTTGACAATACACAAGAACAGACTCTGAACGAGCATTCACTATGCATTTGGATGGATATCTTTGACAAAGAAGCTGTGCCAAGTGATCACAGGTGCATTTTCCTCTTTCTTTTTTTTATTCTTAAATTTCAGTTCATCATCAAAAAGAAAAATAGAACACAAATAAACTCTTATCAGTAGTGCAAGGGAAAACAAAGAGTACCTGAATACTATCCATATACGTAACGTTTTCATCAAGGGTATACAATAACGATGGCCTCATGATGATGAAAAAATACTACAGTGTACAGTGAAGTGTGCGATCAAGAAGTTAGCTCAGTTAGTTGCTAATTTACAATGGATTATTTGATGGATGATCATTCACCTTTTTCTTAAATATTTGGACCACTTTGACCAACATGACCCATATTTTTTTGCACCAGTTAATGAGTACTGTACTCAGGTTTCAATGCTTGCCATACACTGAAATCAATGAGATCAAATTCAATAAAGATAAGTGCAAAGTACTTAATTTAGGAAGAAAAAATCAAATGCCCAACTAAAAATGAGGAGTAACTGGGTAGGTGGTAGTTCTGCTGAAAAGGATCTTGCGGATTTTGTGATGACAAATTGAATACAAGTAAACATAGTGATGCAGTTGTGAAAAAGGCTAATATTCTGGGGTGTATTAACAGGAGCGTTGTATGTAAAAGGTAATTGTTCCACTCTATTCGCCACTGGGTGAGGCCTCAGCTGGAGTACTGTCTGTAACTCTGGATGCCATACTTTAGGAAAGATATAGACAAAATTGAGAGAGTCCAGAGGAGAGCAACAAGAGTGATAAAAGATTTACAAAACATGACATGTTTAGTCTTAGAAAAAGTTAAAAAACATGACATGTTTAGTCTTGAGAAAAGATGACTGAGGGAGCACCTGACAAGAAGCTTCAAATATGTTAAGGGTTATTATAAAGAGGATGGTGATCAATTTTTCTCTATGTCCACTGAAGGTAAGACAAGAAGTAATGGGTTTAATCATTAGCAAACAGGATTTAGAGAAAGCTTCCTAGCTATAAGGGCAGCTAAGCTCTGGAATAGGCTTCCAAGGGGGGGTTGTGAAATCCACATCATTGGAAGTTTTTAAAAAGAGGTTGGACAAAACACCTGTCAGGAAGGAGCTAGGTTTATTTGGACCTGCCTCAGGGCAGGGGGCTGGACTTGATGACTTATTGAGGTCCCTTCCAGCCCTACATTTCTATGACTCTGTTACTAAGTATTCTAACATCTAGTATTAACATATAATAAATGTCTAAACACACTATAATTGGCAAACATATCACACAAAACTTCTCTCTTATCCTTCTTGGATTCTTTTAAATTTTCTCTAGGACAGCTGGGTTTTCCTCTATAATAGCCTAAAAAAGGCCAAAGGTGATTGAGGTAATATCTTTTATTGGATCAACATCTATTGGTGAGAGAGATAAACTTTTGAACTTACACAGAGCTCTTCTTCAGGCACACATACATATTGGGCCAGACACACAGATCCTGGCCAGAGTTCCATGGCTGACAAGCCACCATGCCAGTAGGTAGGAGTGAAATCATGAAGGAAAAGCACCCCTCAGCAGCGGCAATCTTTTCCCACACCCTTCTGGAGAAGCAAGAGTGATCCTGCCCTCCACAGTACCACATCTAGAGTGAAATAGGGCAGCAGAACTGGCTCAAAGTTCCAACAACTAGTTTTCAGCTGAGAACAATGATGGCTAAATTGTACTGAAGACATTCAGGGCTCTCTGACCACCTATACCTATAAATCACTTCTAACTGTGGTATATAGTGCTTTAGGTCTGCAAAAGCCTCCATGGGTAAGAAAGGAAGTCAGATTATTTTCATAAGCACCCCAATTCATTCTGGGATTCTGCTTGTCGCAACTATGGAGCACTCCAGGAGCTGCTTCCCACTCCCCAGCATGTTGGCCTGTCTTTCCATAATATTGGGCAAACTGGTGCAGTGATCTTTTATGCAGGGGAAGTTGCTAATTTCATTTTCCCCACACTGTGGTTGAACTGTGGGGACATTAATAATGTTACATTATGTTACATTCATAAACATTAGTCACAGGCCAAATTCATACCAGGTATCCGTCAGTATATCCAGTGGAGTTAAACTAGGGATGAATTTGTGGCATTATGTCGATGATGTATTTAGAGACTGACACTGCACAATGTTGTGTGCCTTCAGTGATGTGCTGAGTACCCATGATTCCTATTTATTTCAATGGAAGTTAAAGTCACTCAGCATCTCATAAAATCACAAGCTATGACCTTCTATCAGGATGACATATATTTATAGCAGCATTTTCACTTTGCAGGTTACTTCATTCATTTAATTAGCAGTAACGATAGATTTTACTGACTTTATTCTCCCAGACCCTGGCTCTCCCATTCTGAACATTGGATGTGACCACCAACTAAGTTTGAGCAAAAACTTTAGATCTGTTTTTTATAAGTTATTGTTACTATCCAAGTAGAGTGGCAAGGAGCCCAGAAAAGTGATGACAGGTCTGATGTTAAGCAAGCCAAGTGATTAGAACTGTGTGTAGTCAAGCAGAAGGGTAGTAGCAGAAGTGCCGAGCCTCACTGAACTGAGCAGCTGAGAGCATAGGAGAGAGGCATTAATGTAGGTGGGACATTTACCTAATTGGCAATAGTAACTTCTGTTAAATCTGCTTTGTTCCACTCCAGTGGCACAAAGACTTAAAGCTTGCTTATATGGTCAGCTGGGGATTCCTCCCTTATATGGGAAACCTGTAGTGGCATAGACAGCTGGACACTACCCCCTCTTGCAATTCCAGGGTGAGATGAGTGGAAGAGGGCACGGGCAGAGGACTACTAAACTGTAGCTGTTACCAGTTCCTGGACTGGCCACTTGGTGCTTTTACAGCCAGCAATAACTTAAAGAAGTATTGAGGCTGCTCTAAGTTGTGCTGTGGACCAAATCAGTCTTCATCCAGCTCTGAAATCTGGATGGGAACAGGCATGATAGTGGCATATAGCCATGTTTGCCACCAATCATCTGTTGGCTTGGACCCAGACATCTAACCTCCAGTGAAGTTAGAATGGAGGTCAACTTGTTTTGGTAGTTGAAAGGTTATTGATGGGTATAATGATGAAATAAGCTTCTCTGACATACTGGTTTTTATCCATAGCTGAAGGGAAAGGGCAGTCATCCAGCATAGATTACACGTGTTGAGAACATAGGCTTCAGATTCAATAGGAAAGGGAGCTTCCTTAGCTGGATAGCCTGGTGCCAGACGTGGACAGAGGGATGGAACAGACCAGGTCCTTTAGGCTCATGGTTAGAGTATCATCCGATGAGAGAGCCCTACAAATGGAATGCCTTATTGTTAAGAACAATGGTAAAGATAACAGATTTTGGCAGAAACTGTTAAAAGAAGTGGTAATGGTGCTGAAGGGAGAATCAGACATTTTAAATACCTGACTGGAGGTGCATCAAAGGAGGAAGAATACAATCAGAATTAAAGAGCAGTAGCTGGCCTGAAAATTTCTTGGTTAAAGTCCCTAGTGCAATCAGTGAGTATAAAATCCATTCAGAATTCAGGTTTGAGGGCCTCTGCAAAGAATGGCCACCATTGAATAGACTACGTTCAGATCTTGCTACCTTTCTAAGCGTACGTCTATACTTACCCGCTGGTTCAGCGGCAAGCAATCGATCTTCTGGGATCGATTTATCGCGTCTTGTCTAGACGCGATAAATCGATCCCAGAAGTGCTCGCCGTCGACGCTGGTAATCCTGCTCCGTGAGAGGAGTAGGCGGAGTCGACAGGGGAGCCTGCCTGCCTTGTGTGGACTCGCGGTAAGTACCTTTAAGTTCGAACTAAGATACTTCGACTTAAGCTACGTTATTCACGTAGCTGAAGTTGTGTATCTTAGTTCGAACTGGGGGCTTAGTGTGGACCAGCCCTTAGGGTTAATTTATAAAAGATAATTTATAAAAACAGTATTCCCCAAAGAACAGGGGACTAGCATATTAAAGTGATTTTTTTCAAGTGTGTTGACTCGTTGAGTGAAAACAATAGTGGAAGATCTAGGCTGATAATGTCCAGGGAGAGCAGTTGCAGTGGTTATGACTAGTATAATAATTAGTGATGAAGGTAAGATTGTTATTTTCACTTGCGGATCACAGAATTTAAGCTGGTGATGTGTGTTTTATTGCTCAGTTCAAATGAAGTATTCTCATGAGAAACTGGTGAGCCTAGAATTGCCCTTGACATCAATGGGACAAGGATTTCACCCACGGCCTTTTCCATCACTAGAAATTCTTATGTTTAAAGCATGTAATAGTGCACAAGTCTTCCCTAATTTCTCTCTCCATTCTAGGCATTAGATTTTGTAGTCTAATCATTGTAACTCAATTGACATAATTTATATATGATGGTGCAGTTGAAAGAGAGTAAATTAAGGGAGAGGGACTAGTTTAATGACCATCTGAAATTAAAAAAAAAATAATATATTGACTGGATTTGATTACTTTTTTGTTTAGATCAAGGAACTACAATGAGAGTTTGCAATGCTAAGTGTAAGGGGACTGTTGCCCCCTTACTAACATTCAGTGGGGGTGTTTTGATTGGCTTGCTCCCAGTACTAAAAGGGGAAGGGTCGATGGCAAATCAGGAGCCTGAGACTGACAGTCCCCAGGAACAATGGGGAGAGGCCAATGCTCCAGATCAGCCTGATGGACAGGGCGGGCAGGCTAATCAGAGGGTCAGGAGGCGAGGGAGGTCCCGTCCTCCGTGTGAGCTGGAATTGCCTGGGTCAGACTGAGTGGGGCCGAGCTAAGGAGAAAGCAGGGGCCCAAGCTGAGCTGGAGAGCAGAACCGTGCCAGATCCAGAGGGGCCAGAGGCGCAGCCACAGAGCCAGAGACAAAGCCCAGGGAGAGCAGATCCTGAGCTGGGAGCAGAGCTGCAGCCCCAAAGCCAGAGCACAGCCAGGACAGAGAGGGGCCTGAGCTAAGTTGCTGGGAGCAGAGCTGCAGCCCCAAAGCCAGAGCACAGCCAGGAGAGATCAGGGGCCTGAGCTAAGTTGCTGGGAGCAGAGCTGCAGCCCCAAAGCCAGAGCACAGCCAGGAGAGAGCAGGGGCCTGAGCTAAGTTGCTGGGAGCAGAGCTGCAGCCCCAAAGCAGAGTTACAGAAGCAGCCTGCAGAGCAGACCTGCCCTGGGAGGAGAGCTGCAGCAACCAGAGCCAGAGGGGCCAGAGAAGCAGCCCAGGGAGCTAGAGGCAGAGCAGCAGCAGCAGCCGTGCTGAGGCAGAGTGGAGCTGGAGCTGGGGCTGGAGCTGGGGCTGGAGCAGTCCGGAGCTGGGTGCGGTGAGCAGCTGGGGAGACTGAGGGGGACCCTGGCAGTGGGCCCAGCGCAGGGAGATACCTCAGCCAAGAGGCCTTGCAGGCCAGACTTGGAGGGGGATCGTAACCCTGACAGGGCGGGGGCGACGCTGGGAAGAAGGGTCCTGCCACCTAGAGCCTGAGAGCGTGTGGCCACCGCCAGAGCAAGTGTCCAACCCACAGCGTCCCTGCAGCACAGCCAGGGCCTGAGAAGGAGGCCCGGGACCTACAAGGAACAGACTGTGAACTGCCCTGACGTTCCAGAGACACTGCTTGTGATATTCCCTGCCTCAGAGCAGGGTGATGTGTTTCCTTTAACCTTTTCCATTTTTCCTTATTCTTTTTTAAAAGTAATTGTTAATTAAATAACTTGTATTTGCTTTAAATTGTATAAAATGATCAGTGGGTCAGGGAGGTGCCCAGTGCAAAGAGAGTACCCCGGAGTGGGGACACCCTAGCCCCTGTCCTAGGTGACCACAGCAGGGTTGGGGGTCAAGCCCCCCAGGAATCCTGGGCCCAGCCTTGTCGGGGTTTACGAGGACTCTGCCAGACAGGAGAGTGGAAGGGGAGTCCTCAAGGGCAGGGAGGCCTCTGGGTAAAGGAAGTGGGAGCGAGGACTCGGATCCTTTCGTTAGCCCACTTCACCGGGGTAGTGCAGAAGCCAGGAAAGTTCCCCACAATAGCGGGACCATTCCCCCGCTTACATAAGTAAATAAGTCAATGAAGCAAATGTCTCTACTTATTAATTATTTAATTTTGGAACAAAATTTTAATATTCTCTGAATAACTGGGACCTAACTAGGATCAGATTAAGGGTTTTCTCTACTCTTTTGGTTTCTGTTCCTTCTCATTATTAGTTGTTGTCATTTCAAAAATGTGGCTGCATCTGCTCTCATTAAATCAGCTTTTGATTATAAAGCAGAAAATTCTATCCCCTCCACAAATGTGGAGGCCATTTAGTAACAAACCACTTTGGGTTTGTTATGCAGCTGAGGTAGAGGAAGGATACGGAGTATATGGGCAGAAGGTGCCCTCGCCATACAACTCAGAGTCCACTTCTGTTGGAGTTCCTTGAATATTAGAGCACAGCTGTGATTTGGGACAGGTCAGGGAATAGTCAATAGCGACTACACTGATCTTCCAGCTATTTCTGTGGAAAGCAAGATGCTATGATGGTACTCCAGCCCTAAAATGTAGCACCACAGCATAGGGAGAAGATTCCTATGCCCACAAACACTGAAGAAACAATCCAGCATATAACTTGTACATTCGTGTGCTAGACCAGTGGTTCTCAACTGAGGGTACGTGTACCTCTTGGGTATGCAGAGGTCTTCCGGGGGTAAATCATCTAGAAGTGTTTCTTAACCTGGGGGTCACAAACCCCCAAGGGGCTGCGGTATTGGTTATGGGGGGTTCACAAGTACAGGGCCAGCGTTAGAGGATGGCAAGCATGGCAGTTGCTTGGGGCCGCATGCCAGAGGGGGCCCTGCAAAGCTAATTTACATGCTTCAGCCCCGGGCAGCAGGGCTTGGACTTCAGACTCCTGAAAGAAGTACAGTAGTCTGGGAAGTTGAGAACCCCCGTGCTAGAGAAAAAATCAATGTTAGTGTTTGCTCACTCTGGGAATCCTCTTGTTTTTTTGTACCTTTCTAGGTTTGTGTCTGATATTTTTTGTTCTACTTTTCAGAGTATTTGTCTAAAATAGCACCAATGTGCATTATTAATGGGAGATTCTATTGTACAATACATGGTGCTGCAAATTACTTGCTTTAGCTCTTATCCTAAAACTGTACCTCTGACATGTTAAGGTTATATCTAGATTTGATCATTGCTGCAACTTGCTCTTTCTACCTGTCACAGATATTGTTTTAGATGCCACACCAATTTAGCAGAAATGTGGTTCTGCCCAATTATTTCTGCCCAGAAGGTACCAAGAATAAAGCCACAAGGCTTGCAAGCCCCAAGTTGTTAGATGAGATTGCATATACTGTAATTTATGAGGCCTTGAAATCACCTATGTTTGAATATTGCAAATATTCCGTTAAAGTATCCTCAAGTATTATTCTTAGAGGGAGGAGTCATCTTGCATCCCTTTTTAGTACCATAGACAGGTTTTTAAATGCAAAAAGGTTGGTTAATAGCCTCTTAATTCCTTCAGTGGATGTTTGTAATAATTTCTATAACTATTTTTTGAACAGGCTTTCAATTTTGAGCGCAGATTACAAGTTAACTCAATCCACTTATTATGCTCCTCTCCTTCAAGACTTCTTTAACTTGTCCTTCAGGGACATGAAGTACCTTTTTCTAAGGCATCTGTGTCACCTATTGTTTCAGAGATGCAAGGCCTGAGGCCAACAGCATGCACTTTAGAAGTTCCAACTCCTCTTTGACTGCTAAAGGAGTGTTTACCTGCTGAGGCTACTGAGACTCAGAGAACAGTGAATTTATCATTGGAAACTAGAACTGTTCCATCAAATTTTAAACAAGCCTTAATAATTCTTTGAAGAAACCTCTCTCAATAACTGACAATATGTTTGATTTTCATTCAGTTTCCAATTTATGCTTTTTATCAAAGGTATATGAAAAAGTTATTTATATTCAATTACAAACTCATCTTGCTCCATTTGATTTATTTGAAAAAAATTCAGTCAGGCTTTAAAATGCATCATAGCATGGAAACTGCATTGTTAAAGGTATATAATGATTTATTGATTGCAACTGATTCAGGATCTCTGTCACTTAGTTTTATTGGGCTTTCAGCAGCATTTAATATGTCTGTAGTCTATCGCTGGGCTCCTAAGCAGTGTTGTACCTTGTTTTAAATCATATTTAATACTTCTGCTTTTGATAGTTTTTGTGCAGATCTGTTCAGATGAGATCCAATTTCTCATTGCCTTACTGGTCCTCATGGGTCTGTTTAGGAACTCTTTGTTTTCTAGATGATGTTACTTAAAACAGGCTGTGCTTTCTCTGTTATAGGGTTGATACCCAAATGTATTTAGCTTTTCCATCCAATTACTATGTTGCATTGACTATTATTGTTTTGTGATAGCCAGCTTCAAAGGTCACAGCATTTTGTGAAAATAAAAAAGTTTGGATAGCATTTATTGAGCTATCATTTGCTCATATCATGAGTCTATTACCCTATTAACTCTGAACATAGTCTTTAGATGCTCTCTTCAGGTATTCAAAGCTTCAGTGTTATATGGTCAACTAACATTTATAAAGGAATTTGTATCTTTCCCTGGTCTGTTCATATGACCCCTTTTTAGCACTTATTAAATATCACCACACTAACACTATTGCAGGGATCCAGAATTGTTAGCAAATGCCTTTAATTTGTCAAGACTGTTGTACTGGAACAATTCTGAGCCAAATTCTCTGCTGGTATAAATAGACACAGAAACATTGACTTCAGTGGAGTTACATGCATTTACATCAGCAGTGAATTGGGACCTTTCTCTAAGTGTTCTCCATAATATTTCCTAACTGAAGACTTTAATGGAAGTCTCATTCTTACTGGCATTCAGCTGCTTCACCATATTAATCCCATTTAAAAAAACAGTTACATTGGATCAAGTGATCTCTCTCCTGCCATCCATCTCCACCCTCTGACAAACAGAGGCTAGGGACACCATTCCTTACCCATCCTGGCTAATAGCCATTAATGGACTTAAGCACCATGAATTTATCCAGTTCTCTTTTAAACGCTGTTATAGTCCTAGCCTTCACAACCTCCTCAGGTAAGGAGTTCCACAAGTTGACTGTGCGCTGCGTGAAGAAGAACTTTCTTTTATTTGTTTTAAACCTGTTATCTATTAATTTCATTTGGTGACCCCTAGTTCTTGTATTATGGGAATAAGTAAATAACTTTTCCTTATCTACTTTCTCCACATCACTCATGATTTTATGTACCTCTATCATATCCCCCCTTAGTCTCCTCTTTTCCAACCTGAAAAGTCCTAGCCTCTTTAATCTCTCTTCATATGGGACCCGTTCCAAACCCCTAATCATTTTAGTTGTCCTTCTCTGAACCTTTTCTAGTGCCAGTATATCTTTTTTGAGATGAGGAGATCACATCTGTACACAGAATTCAAGATGTGGGCATACCATTGATTTATATAAGGGCAATAATATATTCTCCTTCTTATTCTCTATCCCCTTTTTAAGGATTCCTAACATCCTGTTTGCTTTTTTGACCGCCTCTGCACACTGCGTGGACGTCTTCAGAGAACTATCCATGATGATTCCAAGATCTTTTTCTTGATTCGTTGTAGCTAAATTAGCCCCCATCATATTGTATGTATAGTTGGGGTTATTTTCTCCAGATCATTTATGAATAAGTTGAATAGGATTGGTCCTAAGACTGACCCTTGGGGAACACCACTAGTTACCCCTCTCCATTCTGAGAATTTACCATTAATTCCTACCCTTTGTTCCCTGTCTTTTAACCATTCTCAATCCATGAAAGGACCTTCCCTTTTATCCCATGACAACTTAATTTACGTAAGAGCCTTTGGTGAGGGACCTTGTCAAAGGCTTTCTGGAAATCTGGAAATCTAAGTACACTATGTCCACTGGATCCCCCTTGTCCACATGTTTGTTGACCCCTTCAAAGAACTCTAATAGATTAGTAAGACACGATTTCCCTTTACAGAAACCATGTTGACTTTTGCCC
This sequence comes from Emys orbicularis, assembly GCF_028017835.1. Classification (NCBI taxonomy): domain Eukaryota; kingdom Metazoa; phylum Chordata; order Testudines; family Emydidae; genus Emys; species Emys orbicularis. Next base: position 66,165,993 of record NC_088688.1, on the reverse strand, counting down.
AACAATTTATGTTCTTCTATGTGTCTGACAATTTTATTCTTTACTATTGTTTCGACTAATTTGCCCAGTACTGACGTTAGACTTACCGGTCTGTAATTGCCGGGATCACCTCTAGAGCCCTTTTTAAATATTGGCGTTACATTAGCTATCTTCCAGTCGTTAGGTACAAAAGCCGATTTAAAGGACAGGTTACAAACCATAGTTAATAGTTCTGCAACTTCACATTTGAGTTCTTTCAGAACTCTTGGGTGAATGCCATCTGGTCCCGGTGACTTGTTAATGTTAAGTTTATCAATTAATTCCAAAACCTCCTCTAGTGACACTTCAATCTGTGACAGTTCCTCAGATTTGTCACCTACAAAAGCCGGCTCAGGTTTGGGAATCTCCCTAACATCTTCATCTCTGTGAAATTTCATATTCAAGTTTCTTTAAAAATTTTTGGGCCCAATCCAAAGCCCAGTGGAGTCAATGAAAAGACTCCAATTGACTTCAGTGGGATTTGGATCAGGGCCATAATGGTTGTGTATTAGTGTAACTAACTCATTTTTTCGTACCATGTGCAAGCAGTCATTTAACAAGATCAGAGTCAGTTGGTTATTTAGTTTGACCTATTTTTAATCTCAGGAACCTGGGAGTTAGAGTATTTTAGAATTATTCTCTTTGACAATGGAAGTAACTTCCTATCACTATTCAAAAGTTTGTTTCAACATTTAAAATTACACTAAACAACTATGGTCCTGATACTGCTCTTACTTGTAACAGTAAATCAGAGGTAACTCTTTAGAAGTCAAAGGAGTTACTCTTGAAGAAATGGTGAGAGAGGAGAATCAGGTTGTTTACATATCTGTCAAGTATAAGTGCCCCACAACTTTTTTGTCAAGGCTGCTACATAAATCCATTCATTCTGTACTCAGCCCCTTAACTTACTTTTACCACTGTTAATATTACAGCTTCTCTAAATGTTTCACATTTCAAATGTCAACAGCAACAGAAATGGGAAAAGCTGACAAAATTATAGTGATTTTTCTGTCCCATTTTTCAATTAATATACCTGTTTGGTGATAAGCGTGCACATTTTCTTTTATCATTGCATAGTCCATATGAAGTCAATTAGCAAAGGGCACCTGCTTCCTTGGGTCAAAACCCACAGATTTGATATTAATAGAGTCATATTGAGTCAGCTCTTAAAGTAGACTATGTCTCATCTCATTAATGTATTTGAGATTATGTTATAGTACATGTCAGTCCTCGACATATGGTTAGAGAGAAGGGGACACTTTCTTAGAGCCATTTATTTGATGTCAAAACATTCTTTTACAGAAGAATGATGGCACTCATCCACGTACAACTTTATATTCCCAGTGCCATAATTTTACCAGTTTACAAGACCAGCTCATCCAAAGAAAGACACTAAAGTCATCTAATCTCTGACACAATGCGGAGCCCAACTTCTGGATGTTAGATAGTGTTTGTGTGTTGTGGAGATGGAGAATTTACAAGTTGCCTACTCTCTTTTCTCCAATGAATTAGACCCTTAGTGTCATTAGTAAATATTCATATAAGAACCTGGACATATAATTTTGGCACAATAGTCAAATTTTCCAACATATGCATTTTCTGAAGGTTATAAGTTACCATGGGTATAATTTTGAGAGTGCAACACTAGTGCATGACATCAGGAGATGTAGTAAAATTATATCCTCATATATCATAGTATCAACTTTTAAAAAATTTAAATAGCTATTTATTCATAATAATGATAGCATTAGGAACACAGTAGCAGCAGAAAGGTCATTATTACGTAATACATTGTTAGACATAATACTTATCTAACAAGAAACAAAGAAGATCCTGAAATGTATACCTTCCTCTCTGTCCTGTCTTTGATCATGACCTGTTCCCTAAATGATTTAGTCATAAACCCATGATGCAATGCACATCATTGATTTAAATTACTTTTTGTCTGCAGTATTGTTTACAATAGCTTGCTAAGATTCACTGGTCATTTTAAATTCAGACAGTCTGCAAATTGTCCAGCACCACAGGGAAGTGAACATAAAACAAAAACAAACAACAACAACAAAACCAACAGGAATAAAAAAAACAAAACAAAAAAAACCAAACTGTTGCTAAATACTGAGTTACTTTTGATGGCATGTAGGGTACAAAACAATATTGGCAACTTTACATATCTTTCAGATAAAGATACCTTGATGCAAGGAAATGTTAGGCAGAAAAAATAATTAAGTAGTTTTGGCTCATTAACAATAATTCTCTTAATTAGGAGATCAGGATCATTTAATTTAACAATCCCAGAAAGCCAACAATGAACAAAGGAAATATTGAACTAACAAGCAACATATTTCAGAAACATGGATTATGTTTTATATGAGGTTTTTTGGGATTTAGCTGGTCTGCTCTACTAAGAAGAGAAATGTTTTTATATTAAATTTCTGGGTGGGCTTTTGCTTGTATGAGACACAAGGAATTACAGTTGAAAGCCTGTTTTAAGAAAGAATTTTCAAAATATTTCCCATGAAATATAATAAAACAAAAACATCAGTTCAATTGTTAGTAACTGAAAGGCTGCCATCGTGAGTTATTTTTTGACATCAAAGTGAACATATAACTCTTGTATTACAAACACTATTTCTTTTTCCAAATGGCAAGCTTTTCAGCTTAAATTCTCTCTCGCTCCACTAAGCCAATGATCTTGCTTGTCTTTAGTGGTCTCCTTCTATTTTTCCCTTGTGTTTTCTAATGATATTCAGCATAGAAATTAATATGGCTCTTATCATTAGAGCAAGAGAGCTGTTTGCAGTGATATTTTGTAATTAATGTATCCCTTTTTATGAATTATTTGTTAAACTTTAAATTCTTCAAAATTACTTCATAATTCAAAAATATTCAACAACTGAAGAGTTTATGCAAGTTTTTATCAAATAGGCCTCTGGGTCATGAACTATCCATTACGTCTAGTATTTCCTGTTTGTAATTAATAGTCATGCCTGTGGTTGGTCTCTTACATTTCATGATTTTTTTTTCCTGCTCACTGATTGGACAATGGACAAAGAGCTTTCAAGATGGCTGCATGAACACTTCCATTGAAAATACTTTGTAACATATGCATACAATACATCTTTTCCTGCCTCAATCATTTTTGCAAACAAAATTATCATATCTTCACTAATGTTTCTGCAAAGCTACTGAAACATGCAGAATGTATGATATTTATTTGAATGAATGTAGGTTTTTGCAATATTCCCCAGATCTAGATAACAAGATGTTTAGGAGAGATGGAATGGGAAGAAAGGGAGAGAGAAGCAACATGCTACATCAAAAATGGCATTACCTGGCTTTGGAGTTATTGATAATTCAGAAGCACAAAACCTGGAACTCGTATGGATCAGTATCCTAACTAATAAACCAAAAGATGAGATTCTGCTGGGAGTCTGTTGCAGACCATCACATTAAATAAGACAATCCGGGGAGCAGCTGTTTGAGCATCCATCTGTAATGTATACAAAGAAAAATCAGTTACCATGGGGGATTCCAGTCTAGGGGACACATGTTGGATGCCTCACTGTCACTAGTAAGAATCCTTGGAGTTTCAAGGGAATAGAAGTAATTTGATCACCATCTTCAAGTACCTATATGGGGAAAAAAATTCTGTTAGTAGATTACTTTTTAATCTAGTGGAAAAAGGCATCATAAAATCCAATGGTTGGAAGCCTACTGTTGACAAATTCAGACTAGAAATAAGGCACACATTTTTGACAGTGAGGGTAATTAAATACTGGAACAATTTATCTATTGATATGTTGGTTTCTCTATCACTTGAAGTCTTCAAGATTGGACATATTTTTAAAATCTATTCTCTACCTCAACCAAAAAATAAGGGGTTGACTCAGAAGTTACAGTGTGAGATTCTGTGGCCTAGTTATTCAGGAGGTCAGACCAGATGATTTCAATGGACCATTCTGACTCCCAGTGACTTTAATTCAATATTGTCCTTTTTAATTTTACTTGTATTGTTTTGTAAGTGTACTGATACAGGCAGCACAGTTTGGATCCCTTCAGAAGCCAAAAGAAAGCCCTCATGCTTTTGAGAACCATCTCAATTTCTGCACACCACTCCATTTAATATCTATGGATCCTACTAATGCCTAACACAACATGTGGTGTACCTCACCCCCTGCAGTCAATGCCCCAATAACAACCATGTGGGTGAAACCAGACAATCACTATGCTCTTGAATGAACCCACACAGAAAAAACTATAAGACAAAAACATCACATCACCCATGGGTGAACACTTTTCACAAAAGCTTTCTCTCTATGTCTGACCTCTCAGTCTTCATCCTCAAAGAAAACCTGCACAACACCTTCAAAAGAGGAGCCTCAGAGTTTAAATTCATAACTTTGCTAGACATTAAAAATCATGGTCTTAATAAAAATATTTGATTTATGCTGTAAACAATCTGTAAGGCACTAAACCTCTTTTTTTGTCCTATGACCGCAGAGGTATTAAATGGCTACTTCACCTTGAATATGTTTTAACTACTTATAATAAACAATCTGTTCCACCTTGTGTTTAGCTGTGATACTCGGAGTACCTTTCCCAGACCTGAAGAGCTCTGTATAAACTCAAAAGCTTGTCTCTTTCACCAAGAAAAGTTGGTCCAATAAAATATATTACCTCACCCACCTTGTCTCTCTAATCTGCATGTAGGACTGATAGAGCAAATGACTTGATTTATTTCACTATATTAATTTAAATATTTGCATCTATTAAATATTCAATTAAGTTGCTTTCACTGTACTATTATGTCCTATCCTGTTGACCTTTTGGCTGCCCAGTTACCAAGATCCATTCCTGTATATAATTACCTACAAATATCAGTTTAGAATATGGTGACCAGACAGCAAGTGTGAAAAAATGGGACAGTGGGTGGAGGGGTAATAGGTGCCTATATAAGAAAAAGACCCAAAAATTGGGACTGTCCCTATAAAATCAAGACATCTGGTCACCCTAGTTTAGAAGTAGATTAAGATTTTTTTAAGATTAACTTGAAATGACTGTGGGTATGATCATGGAATAAATCTGTAAAAAATATAACTGGAAAGTGAAAAATATAAATTTGCTTCAAAAGATTCTTCCTTTTATTAAAAAAAGTCAAATTTGTCCAAAGTTTACGTACCCTACAATAGCTAGCAAGTAAAGTACTCTTTAAAAATCATTTTGGCAGTAAGTAGAAAAACAAGTCTGATGAAAACTTTACAAACAAGTGCTCATGTTGTTTGACCAGGTCTTCTATTTGCAAAGTATCATTAGTCAATATTTAGCAACCCAATAAACTCAGACATCTTGCCAAATATGAAATAAATGCTTTATTCTCCTAATTTAAATATGTCACTACTGAACAATACTTGTTATATTATACACACGGAAACAGAAAGAGAAAAATGTTTTAGTTTGGTAAGAAAATGGCCCTTGATTGTTACTTACAAGACAAGGAGAGAATCCTTACTATTTCTAAATTCTGCAGCTTCATCTGGATTAGGAATTTTCTGCCCTTCAAATGTTTAATACTACTCCCAAGAGTGGTAAAAGATTTTTTTTTTATGAGAAGTATGCATTACATTGCTGCCTGCAGTCATTTGAAATGAGAGCTCATATATAGAATGATGTCAATTAATATGAGTACCAGCAAATGGTTCATAAAATGTGTGACTGTATCTGGCCTCTGTTAAAGTGTTTCTTCTTGCATGTTCTTATTGAAAACACTATTTTGCAGCTTTATGAATCCTTATACAGAAAACTAATTTGTGAAGCGTGATTGAAAATAAACAAAGAGAGGTGGTTAGTTTGGATCACCATAAATGTATAGGTTGTTGGTTCTATGGGGGAGTTATGTTTCTTTTGTACCATTTTGAAAATATTGCACAGTGCAAACAGTACCTTCATCCAGTCCTCAATCTAAATGTGATCATGAAATACACAACATTGTGGATTAAAGGCCCTGAAGAAAAAAAAAGCTTATAATGGTCAGAACTTGTTGAAATCTCATTTTGGGTTTCCATTTACCCCCAAATCTCTGGACGTGAGAATAACTATATAAAACAATGATGTTTTGCAATCAACATTTTTAAAGGATAATGAGTTTAAGGAAGGATCATCTACACCTTAAGCTGATTAAATTACAGGATAGAGGTTTTCTTTCTGAAGTCTTTAATATTGCTAAAAGGATCCTATCGGAATATATTAGCATTAGTGGTGGATGTTATCTAAATGGTTCTCATCACTGAAGATAAGCATGAAAGTCTATTAACTGAATAGAGTGTCCCCAAACATGTTTCAAGTAACTTCAGAAACATCTTGTACCATACTTTCTTGCATCTGTTATTGGCCAGTGTCTAGAGGCAGATTCTGGACTCAATGGACCTCATGTCTGATCCAGTATAGTAATTCAAACACAAACAGCTAAACTGTGTCTAAAAATAATTAAATAAAAATCATGCACATGCTGCTTTTGTAAAAGCAAAACCAGCATCAGTGACCACTAATCAGATACTTGTGTGAAATTACCATATTTGTATTGCAAATGTCAATTGCAGTTACAACTTCAGGCTTTTCCTGAGCAAAGGGTACATGCAAAAGAAGTGGGCACCCACACTGGAAAATGTTCCTGTTTTATAAAAAGTTTCCTTGGTAGGAAAAGAACAATCCTTTTGTCAAAGTGTTCTGCTTTTCATAGGGAATAATGTCTTTAATTACCAAATCTGCATTTTTTCTGAATTAAATGTAAACAATTGAAACTAAATCCAGACCTGATCTTGTAAGACATTAGGAACACCTCTAACAAAAACTCTGATTTAAGCATAACTTGAGCCAAATGTGAACCTTAATTGATAATGGTCTAAAGCTCCAATCCTGTAAAGACTTATGAACATGGAATAACTTTAATCATGGAAGGAGCACCAATGAGTTCAATGGGGCTATTAATATACTTAAAGTAAACCACACAGGTTCAGGGCCCGATACCTTATAACCTTCAAAGAGCAGAGTAGCCAATTCACTTCATACTTTGTTGGTTCTGTTCAGCAGGGTTTTAAGGTGCATGATCCTGAAAAGACTTAAGTATATGTTTGATTTTATGCATGGAGAATTCACTAGGACTAGTTACAGTGCATGTCTTTGTAAGACTGGAGCCCAAGCTAGGAACTTATGCCAACGTTTTCAAATCTGGGTGTGAAAGGTCAATGCATGTTATATTAATTTTGCACTTTGGTAAACTGAGACATATAAAGGCTCAGTAACTCATCCAAGATCATACAGTTGTTAGCCATTAGTAGAGATAAAAGGAAATCAATGAGTCCTGAGCCCTAGTGTACCAGCTTAATCAGAGCTCAAGGAACCAGGAGTTCAGTGTTCTAGTTCTTCAGCTGCAAATGAGTTACTGTGATTGGAACACGTCATTTAGCCTTTTTGTGCACTAGTTTATCCATCTAGAAAAGAAGCATGATATAGAAAAATGGATCTGCAAAGTGCTTTGAGATCTTTACATGAATGGTGCACGAGATGTGCAGTGTTATATTCAACTCCTACTGAGCACCTACTGATACACTGGAATATATAACCTTTGAATTTTTACCTGTTTTGGTGCACAATCAGATTATATATCAAGAAAAAATGGCATGTCATTTTCCTCATTTCAATTGGCAATTTTTTTTTTCTGTATTATCAATAGATAATCTCTTCAAAAAGAATTAAAGACAAAGGGCCTCAATGAAGGTTTACCAGCTGAGTAGCAGATTTAGAATTTTGTTACATGGGTATCTCCACTGTAGTCAACGGGACTAGCTGTGTGAATAACTGCTCACCAATGCAAGAGGCTCACAATCAGGCCTATAGAAAGTCAAAGATGAAAACCTTTATAAAGGCTACACTATTTAAAAGACTATTCACTATAGCTTGTCTATATTTAATAGACAAATGAATTTGCTGCAAAAATCTATAGTTTAATGACAGGAGTACTTGTGGCACCTTAGAGACTAACAAATTTATTAGAGCATAAGCTTTCGTGGGCTACAACCCACTTCTTCGGATGTGGGTTGTAGCCCACGAAAGCTTATGCTCTAATAAATTTGTTAGTCTCTAAGGTGCCACAAGTACTCCTGTTATTTTTGCGGATACAGACTAACACGGCTGCTACTCTGAAACCTGTCATAGTTTAATGAAAATATTATAGACTGTGCCCTTTCAGCTCACATGTATGATGCATTATTGGTGTCTTTTCCAGAAACAAATGGGTCCACTTGGCAAGATACAGAATGACTGATGAGCCACAAGAGAAAAAGTATCCTCTGATCCACTAATGCTGAGAGGTTATACAGCACCACTTTACTGAAAAATAAACAGATTAGGTCAATGTAAATTAACCTTCAGTTGAGAGGCTGTGAATTGTGCAAGACCAATTACATGAGTTGACTATAAGCAGACACCAATATCTAGTTTCTAGCACTTTTGCCATGCATTTTGGTTTATGCCAAGAAAAGACATTCATCCTGAAACCTATCCAGAGGTAATATTCTGGTGTTTGTCAAATCACATGTGTAGCTGAAGAAAACAGATAACAGATGTAATTGACTGTACCCTCAAGGTAGGATAGTTTACTAAAATGTGCTTTGTTTTATTGTTTAATAAGCAGAGCTTGGTATTTTTGATTCAGTCCCTCCACTACTTAAAGCACAGAATATAATTCACTATTTAAAATGTGCCTCATCATGATGTAAACACATTTTGTAAGTGTTTCAGCTCACTGAGCTTGGGAGAGTGCCCCATTAGAATAGGAATGCAGATTTGCTTTCTGTATTATAATGCATGCAGCCTAGTCCCCTTTTATTTCCTAGCATATGACAAATAGAAAATGGCCAGTCTTCGTTGTCTTCCATCTGCTCTGTATAATTAGGTCAATCCAGATTCCCTTTCATAACATGAATCCAAAAAACTCAGAACCCCCAATAGCCCTTTCCTGTACATTTTGTACCCTTCCCCTTCATGTTGTTTAGCTTGCTTTATTCTTCAAACCAATATTGCTGCCTTCAATTCATTTCTCACACTCAAGACTTATTGATTTACAAAGTCCCATTGCAATTCAGGTTTGTAATTTTTGTGAGCCTGTTTGAGGGAGGTACTGGTGAGATGGTGGGTGTATTGCAAGGGTTCTCAAACTGGGGGTTGGGACCCCTCAGGGGGTCACGAGGTTATTATATGGGGGGTCGCGAGCTGAACCTCCACCCCCAATTCCTGCTTTGCCTCCAGCATTTATAATGGTGTTAAATATATAAAAAAGTATTTGTAATTTATAAGGGGGGTCACACTCAGCGGCTTGCTATGTGAAAGGGGTCACCAGTAAAAACGTTTGAGAGCTACTGAGTACTGGTTGTCTTGCTCTTGAGGTAATAACTGGAGGAAGAATGGTACAGTATTTAGCCTGCAAATCTGAGATTTGGGAGACTCGGGTTTAATTCCCTGCTTCACCCCAAACTCCACTCCTGTGTGAGTTTCAGCTTAATGTCTCTCTAGTTCAATTCCCCATCTGTAAAATAGAGATAATAGCATTTATAAATATAAATACATTAAAGACTGTGGTTTGCTCAGATACTACAGTAACAGTGGTCATAGAAGTAAGAGAGAGATACAGTTCTTACCATAATCTTATTCCAGTATATTATGAGGCAAGACTTGGGTCTGCTGTGTGATGATGATAACACATCCTTCAGCTGGGTGCTGGACTGGTGGATGTCAGTACTGAATTCTGGCTTCTGTCATGATAGTACCCAACAAGAGGAGTATTCCCTCCATAGAATACAAAGGCAATAGGGTTGGAATCCATAAAGGGGCTTAAACACTGAACATCATGACACAAAATGTTTAGGCTCTTAGAAAAGCATAGGAACATATGATTCATGTAACCTGAGTTCAGTGAGTAGGCTTTTACAATTAATAGCAAGAGATAGGCACCTTAGATTATGATCCACAAAAGCCAGCATGCTAGGTAGGGAGCCACCTAAGCTAGTCAATCAGAGATGCTCATGAGAGGGGATGTGTACTAAGCCCCAGCCTTCTCACAGAGAAGCACCTAATTCCAGGCTGCAGAGGGGTGCCTATATCTGCTCAGCAATCTATGAATGGGAATGCATTGCCTGGAGTCAGGTGGTTTAGGTGCTGAGGCATTTCTTACAGGAATGAGACTGGTAAATATTTACCACCGTGGAACAGTCATTGGGCCAGAGAGAGAAAGAATGATTCTGTAGTCCAGTCGTTAAGGCACCCAACTGGGAAGTGGGAAACCCTGGACACCAGACCCCTGCTCCACTCACTCTCTAAGTAGTTAGCCACAATTCAACAGCTTCAACAAGAGAGAATGAGGAAGCCCCATATCAGAATACCTCAAAGCTCAGTGACTAGAGCACTTCTCCTGAGTGGTAGGAGACCCCTGTTCAAATCCTCTCAGGCAGGAAGGGGTAATTTGAACCTGGGTTTTCCACATCCCAGATGAGTACTTTAAGCACTGGGTTGAAATTTATGAAATGGGCACCACCACCTCTTTCTTTGGCTGGATTTTGAATGGAACTCAATCCAGTAGGCAGCCTCTGAGCATGGCTACCAGATTGAGATGTGCCCATGATTTAGGCAGGCAAATATCTATCTTCCCACAGTTCATAAATTGCTCAGGTTTAGGCGGGAGATAGACATCCAGGAACATAGAGAGGCAATGTGGTTGCCAGAGGAAGACACATAGGGAACTTTTACCCTGAAAGCTGGGGTGCTGAGTTTAGGCACCTACCAGCAATGGAGCCCAAACTGGGACTTGTGCACCTACATAGGAGACTTAGGTGCCTACGTACCTCTGTGGATTTGGGGTTAGCTCTCGAACAAGTACAATTCCCTTTTGCCTTTATAAGTCAGTAACCAGACACAGGATCTGTGTGTCTTTGGGAAACCAAATTGCAGATGGTTTATTCAGATTCACAAAGCTTTAGAAAACATAGTAAAAATCAAGATTTATTTAGAATCATCCCAAATAAACAAACAAACAAAAACCCACATAGCTTTTTATATGGCTTCTATTACACAAACAAGAAGCTAAACAACTCACCAAAGAAAAAGGGTTAGTTTGTTTGAATTGGCTTCAATTCTTCTCCAAGTACCTACGTACTGAGATGCTAAATCAAGCTTAAGCTATGATTCCTCAAGATCTTTTTACAGGGCTTTAGCTCCAATCCTTATAACAGTCTTCCTTCCACAAGCTTGTTCTCACCAATGGCATGCTTTGTGTCTTTATATGAAAAAAAAATTGTGGCGGGAATAGCTGCTGACTCACCCTAGGTGGCTGTCTGCCTGTTAAACAAGCAACAGGCAAGAAAAAGAACCCTCCCCCTTTTCGGAAATGATTGCCAGGCTAAAGGAAAGAATATCCTTAATCTCCCATGACATAATACTCACAATATAACATGGATAGGAATACTCACCGTGCAAAAGAAAAATTGGATACTGAATTCCCTAAATCAGGCAGCTGCAGATATTCCCCCACCAAAGCCAGATTACTGTGTAAAATAGAAAGTCCTAAATATCCTGGTCTAGGAACTCTGAACAAAGTTAATATACTGGCAGTTATAGAGAATGAGGAGGTGAGTAAATAGGCACTAATTCACCCACTACCAGTTTAGAAGGCCTGTTGCTCCACAACAGTGAGTATCGGTTCTCAGAAACATTGTGAGGTAGCCTCTTGAATGGATCAGGAGAACCCCCAAAAAAGGAATGGCTAAATCAAGATGTGTTATCTTTGCTCAATGAGATACTAAGGCAGCAATCAGAACTTCACTGGACCCAGCCTTTACAGAATACCAGCCAACTTTTCATCTTCTTGAAGTATGCCCAAAGCATTTCTGAGCTATTTCTGAGCAGCACGTGAATACATAGTGTGGCAGTGAGATAGGAAATTCCTGGCTGCCCTATGCTTGGTGTGGAAGTGGTTCCAACCATGCTACTTTTCGGGGGGAGGAGGCTGAATTACATTTGATATTCTGGAATGCTGATTACACTTGCTCTTTGTTACAACACACACTGGTGAGTTATGTTGAGTCAGTAGGGACTGACCACATTCTATTAAGCCAGAAAAATGATTCAGCCTTGGGATCACCTCTGAGTTCTGAGAATTCGCAGGCAACTAGGTCACCTTGGGAGAGGAAAAAGCTTTCTGCACCAGAGCTTCTTCACTGCCCCTACAAACAATGTTCTCTCAGATATTTCTGCCAATGCCACCTTTTGCAAGTACCTTATATATGTGCCTTTGAACCAGCAGGGAAGAAGAAAACATTGTCAGCCACATTTATCCTCCTTTTTCCTGTCTTCTCCCTTGTGCTAGAGCAAGTGGCTAATATGAGTGTCTATACATACATGTCTTGATTTCCAAAAGGCTCCTCACCTTGAGAGATGCATATCCTGGATGCATTAAAGGGATGTGGCTTGGAGAACTGACAAATGGTTTGTTAGAGCCTGAGCATTATATAACACTTGAGCAATTCAGTGTGATGTGGTCCTGTTTTCCCCTCCCACGATGACACAGATGAGTAGGCACTGAGGCCCCAAAGCAATAAAAATATCCAAGAAAAGCAGTGTTTAGGCTGTTATTTAGGGCAGAGGGCTACACCTAGACTATTTGGCTTGTTCCCTTCTGAGACCAAATATTTCCAGGCTTTGCCAGCACTCTAGGGTATGTCTACACTACAATCAGGAGGTGTAACTGTAGCACATGTGGGCATATCCATGCTAGCTTGCTCAAATAACAGTGAAGCCACGGCAGCATAGCGGGTAGAAATAAGTAGAAACCCACAAGCCTGTTCTGCTGCAGCTTCATGCTATTTTTAGCAAGCTATCTACATTAAAGCTAGCAAGGGTATGTCTACATGTTTGACAATTACATATCCCTACTGCATTGTAGACAGACCCTAACTATTTTGCAGCTTTCCCTCTCAAATGCAAATAAAAACAAACATCCATCTATCCATTTATTTTCTGTATACTTAATTCAACTTATTTACCTTGCTAACTCTAGACTATGCCTCTCCTGCTTCAATGGTGTATGTAGCCAGATTTCCATTCTGATGCCACCTCTCTTGCTTTTCCAGCAAGTAGGCTTTGATTTAGGACAGGTTTCTTTTTACCCCTCTCTATTAGTGTATGCCTTGCCCCTTACCAGGGTCAAGGACATATTCTAATGCCTACTAATACCACCACAGGCACTGGCAAGAGATATTAGTCTATGGTCCCGGGAACCTCTTACTAGACCTTGCTTACTGGTGCTGTCTTATTCCCCAGATTTTCTCCAAGTCAGTGAGGATTATTCTTGCCTATATTTTGGATAGTCTCACAGCTCTAGTTTCATGTTCCATGGGATGATAGTGAAATTGAAAGAATTATAATATAGTGATAAGGGAAGAGATATTGGCTTATATATCATGTCACATTAGAATCCTTAGAGTGGCAGCAGGTGATCCTACTCAGCTTTTTCTCAAGCTCAAAAATATAAGAGATTTGTAATAGATTCTCTTTATGAGGCTATATCGAGGTCAAACTGGTCATAAACCACTTTATTCCTTGAGATGCAGCAGGAATGTACACAGTGAATAACAATTCAAAGGCTTTCTATTTTAATGCAATAATAGCCAACAAATCAATGGATGCCAGCAGAGACTTAATTGTCAATTAATGATCCAAGTTTTCTCAAATCAGCTATTAATGCCAATGGCTAATTTCTTAGGGAATGTGGGATGATATTTTATTTTTTAAAATAGAAAAATAGAGTATGAAACAAAGTGACTAGTCATTTCTAGGTGTTTACATGATACTGCCTATACCATTTGTGTTATAGTCCGTAGCACGTTGTTGATATATAAATTTCTGATTTGATAGTGAGGGTAAAAGTTATAATAGGTAAATGAGTTAATATGATCTTTCAGAACTGAATGGAAAAGCTTTATAAATGAGTCCCTATAGTAGTTGGGCTGTAATAGCCAATGAGTGTGTGTGTGGGCCAATGCTCCCTCCCTTCTCATACACCTGTTTTGGGGTGGGAGTTGGTAGGCTCCCATTTATACCTGCATGCCCAGTCCCAGAGTACTGGGTAGCCTATATGAATATTTAAAGGTGAGGATGTCTTATTCCCCAGGTGCAGACATATGGTTGAAGTCTTAATATCACAAATCAATATTTAATATGTGCTGAGCCCTAAGCTTTAGGTACCTTACACTAATAGAGGATTGGGCATATTGGAGTGGAGCCCCTTTGATCTCCCTATCTTATGTTCCCTCCTTCCTCTTACTCCAGGGGTGAGGAGCTGGACCACCTCTTCCAGGTTTCCTCCAGTAGAGAGTTCCGCTGTCTGGGAGAAAATTCTCAGTGAGTTATCACTTACTGGCTAAAGGGAGTGGAAAGTCTAGCCTGATATATTAACTCTGAAACAGGGTGTACATTGGCTGAGCTAGGATTAAAGCTAAGCAAACAGGCTACTGGCTAAAAAAGAGTATTCCAATCAGTCCATCCTTCACGGTACTCTGTGCGCCAAATGTTCTGTTATCAGTTCTGTCCTGTCTCATTGAAGTCAATAGCATTGCATTGAGTGCAAAATGGTATTCACTGTATAAAGCGAACATGAGGAATATGTAGTCTCTCTGCCAAAATTAAAAAAAAAAAGGAACAGTATCATCCCCCACCCCAAGATATCTGTGGGGAAGCATTCCATAATGGCTGCAATATATTTAAACATGGAGACATAATAGTTTTACTTTATGCACAGTCTGTGACTGAGGGTACGTCTATACTTACTTCCTGGTCCGGATGTAAGCGATCGATCTTCTGGGATCGATTTATCGCGTCTTGTCTAGACGCGATAAATCGATCCCGGATCGATCCCGGAAGTGCTTGCCGTCGACGCCGGTACTCCAGCTCAGCGAGAGGAGTACGCGGCATCGACGGGGGAGCCTGCCTGCCGCGTCTGGACCCGCGGTAAGTTCGGACTAAGGTACTTCGAATTCAGCTACGTTATTAACGTAGCTGAATTTGCGTACCTTAGTCCGAAGTGGGGGGTTAGTGTGGACCAGGCCTGAATTTGTCAGCATAGTAAGCTGATGAGGGAAGCAGGCAAGAGTGCACTTCGATCAAGATAGTTTCCCTAATATTACAGTAATAAGAGAAATCATCACACAACTCTCTTAACCAAGACTAGCACAGTCTGCTTCCCCATTTGCATTCCACAGTATGTTCTGTACATTTAAAGTGAGCTTCTACTATGAAAAGTGATTATGTAAAAGTGTCACCTTCTCACTCAGAGCTGCTTGTTGTGTGTATTCAGAGCCATTTATTTTCACTTCAGTGAGAAAAATAGCTTTTTACTCCTGTTAGCAAAGCAGGGCCAACACAGCTGCAAGAGCGAGCTGAATTCTATTCTTTCTTGTCCATCAACAGAAGGACATGGAGGCTCAGAGAGAAGGAGGAAGTGAACTTGCTTGGTAGATCCAGCAGCAAGGACAGCAACAGCAGGCAGCCTGAGAACTGTCACAAGGAAGTTGGGTGATTATCAGGGCCCACCAGCATCAGCATACAGATGGAAAAGCTTGCAAGCAAGATACATGAGGCAAACATTATGATGAATGACAGTAAGACCATGCAGAGGGCCCCCCCATGAGGCTAAAGATGGATCTGAACTCTGATTGGTGGGATTTATAGTCTGATCTTTAATTATCTTCTAGATGGACTAGAAGGGGCACCCCAATCACCATACTAGGCCTGAGAAGCACCCAGGCCAAGGTTATCTTTGTAATGCTCTACTGAACTTCCCCTTCGTGGCCAAGATAGGAGCTGGTGTATTGTTCTACTGCAATTGATTAAGCCACTACACCTGGGGTACTTAAACCCTTTTATTTCCTCTAACCGTAGTAAATCTTTTCCTTCCAGGTGTGCATGTGAATGCTTATTGGGAAGCCACCAAGCACTAGAACCTATAGGCCCTAGAAGCTGATGGTCATACAGTGCTTGCTCATGGTACACATGCCATACTACCAAGTTTTGAGCACTTGCAGGAATGAAGACAGGCCCAGTGAAGAAAACAAGATTAATCTTTTTTTATGATGACTTAATTTGGAGGCAATGGAGTTACCAAATTGTAAATTAGTATGATTTGACCTGTTGAAGCTTCATTACCAGTGGTGATATATTAGAAATAAAAACACTGCCTGATTGAGAGTCCATCTTGAGTTTGAAGAGATGACTATAAATTACATTGTTTATTAACTGGGTGGAAATTAATGGAAAACAAACATAGTATCTCCTAATGCCATTTTTAGAGTCATGTTTCGGAGGAAATCTGTACTGTCAGCTAAATTGTTATGTCTCCATTAGTGGAGAACTGCACGTGATTAGAGCATGAAAGTTAAAATGTAATTTGACCCTTTGAGGCTTATCTACACATTCTCAATAACAAACTGACAGAGAAGCATTTTGGCAGGAGAATGAATAGTGAGTGAAAAGTAGCAGACAAAAGCCTGCATCATTGTACCAAAACTAACTTAATTAAAAACAGCAATCCCCTCCGCCCCCCCGAAAAAAAAGCTTTATTCCTACACAGGCAGCCAGAAGATTGACCTATAAAGTGCTGTGCTCCTGCTCCAGCTATTGCTGGACACTTAGAACTAAAGAGTAGTAGAAGTTAAAGATGGAAAGCCCTGTTAAATCATCTAATGTTCCCCTAGCCAATGCATGATCATTCCCTCCAGTGTATTGTACAATTACAGTTCTTTTATTTCAATACCCAAGAAAAGTGATATTAGTAATTTAAATAATTCTTATTGCTATTTTTTTAAATACATACACATTGAGAGTAGAAATGTATTGAGAAGACAACTGCTTATATCAGTACCAATGCTGGAAAAAGTTACACATCTGTTGTAGGACTCATGCATTTGGCTCTGTAGTCTTCCTGCAGTTCCCATAGTGCCAGCAAAACTTAGATTAGATACGAGATTCTGTCAACTCACACTGCAGAGATTGTTGTGATACAGGTCTGCAAACTCCCAGGTTGCCTTTTCTCCTCTCCCTGAATTCTTACTTTGCTGACTCCATTAGGAAAGAATAGAGTAGAATTATACAGGTGTAGGATTGTATGTAACCTCAGTATGTCATCTGGTCCAGTCCTCTGCACTGAGGCAGGACTAAGAATTATTTGGCCTGTTCCTAAAAACCTCCAATGATGGCGACTCTACAACCTCCCTAGGTGACTTGTTCCAGTACTTAACTACCCTTATAGTTAGAGAGGCAAGGTGGTTGAGGTAATATATTTTATTGGACCGACTTCTGTTGGTCAGAGAGACAAGCCTTCAAGCCACACAGAGCTCTTCTTCAGATCTGGGAAAACTAATCCGAGAGTCACAAGTAAATGCAAGATGGACCCGATGGTTTAGCATAAATACTTATCACATATTCTAAGAGATCAGAGTGGCCCGTTAACACCTCTGCAGTCATAGGACAAAAAGGGGGATTAGTGGGTTACAGATTGTTGTAATAAACCATAAATCCAGTGTCTCTGTTCAGTCAATGATTTTTAGTGTCTAGCAGAGTTATGAATTTAGACACCCAGATTTATTTTTCCTGAGCCCCCACTTCTGGCCTTCAAACAACCCCCAACCTCTCTAAGCTCATCAGAAGGAACAAGCTCCCCACAGACCAGAAGACACCAACTCAAAGCAGCACCAGATCGTGCCAGAACAACAGGCACAAAACATGCAAACATCTCCATTGCTTCAATGATCAACACCCCTCACAACACACCTTTCACAATCCATGGATCCTACACATTCTTATCACAGCATGTGGTGTATCTCATCCAATATGCTTAGGGTGACCATACGTCCCATTTTAGCTGTCACAGTCCCTGTCCGAGCCGTCCCAACATTTTTGGCAAAAGTGGGCATTTGTCCCATTTGCACTTGCCAACTCGATCAGTGGGGTGCGATGTGGAGGAACATGTGTGGGGGAAGGGGGGGCAAGCAGCAATGCCAGCCCCATGCAATGGGGAGGCAGGGCTCAAGTGGGGCAGCAGGCAGAGCCCAGTAGAGAGTTTCTCTGCCTGCTCTCCCCACCCTCATTCGCGAGCCTGTCACAGCTTGCTCGAGCCCTGCCTGCTCCCCGTGCTTGGGACTGACATTGCTGCTCGCCCTCCCCTCACATTCCTCTGCACTGCACCCCACTTTTCTGACAAATGTGGGCATTTGTCCCATATGCTCTTGCTGTCTTGATCAGTTGGCATAAGCAAATGGGACAAATACCCACTGTTACCATAAAAGTCGGGATGGCCAGGACAGGGCTTAAAAAAGGGACTGCCCTGGCCAAAATTGGATGTATGATCACCCTACAATAAAGCATCGATACACATTTCCCAGTATATTCACCATTCTTGAACACTATTTGGGTTTAGGTCAGAGTCTTTTAATGACTCACCTACTCATGGCTTCTCCTCCAAATCATGGAGTCTTAGAGACTACAGTCAATGCCCTTCCATTCTCCTATTCAAGCTTTTTTAAAAATGGTTGCTCAGAGAAGCTTCTATAACCTCCAGCCTCCTTTTTCAGGTGACTCCCTGATTTGCCTGGTCAGGTGATCAAAGTTCCCCACCAAGTGACTGTTTGCTGAGTTGCTTCCCCTGTGGAGTTCAGTCTTGAAAATCTAGTTTCCCTGGGTAGTAGCTGTCTTTGTCTAAAAGAGCTTCTATGTGTATAAAGGACCATCAAGTTTTAATGACCCTCCATTATTGGCCCTGTGCCAGATACAAGAATTTCTCTAATCACATCCTGTGTGTTATAGCTCGCTATGGAGGCAAAAGACAGCAGAGAAAGCAAATAAGCCCCACATTCAAAATGGAGTTCACAATTTGACACAGATACACACAGAAAGTCCCCAAGATATAACAAAATTCATAAGCTGTGCATAGACAGATTCCCCAAATCACAGTAGGAATTAATGTAAATAATGTTTCTTTAAAAAGCAGAAAAGCTAAAGAATTATTATGTACTGGGAATGTAAAAAAAAATATTATGGAATGAAGTGATTGTGATAGTCTGTATCCCTATGTTCACCCTTTTAAAAAAACTATATTGGATTTTGTACAAAATATGACTTGTGAGGTATCATTTGGAAACTCATAATTTGCTAATCATTATTGTCCTGGTAATATATAAGTGGTAACATTGTATATAAAGTTATAAGATTCTGTTGTATAATATTACTGAGACATGTTCCAAGTTTAGAAAAGCAGGCAGCTCAAAGACAAAAGGCAAACTGATGCCTCAGGCAGGTTTCCACAAAATCAGATGAATTATCACCTGGTTAAGTGGCCATTCTTCAGCAGAAAAAAAGGTGTGAGTGAGAAATCTACATTTTAGCAAGGAAACAGCTGGAGGTTCCCATCCCCACAGACCTTCTGTCTCCTGAACCTCAGCTGCAGATGATTTTCAAAGAAAAAGAGAACTATAAGAAAAGCGAACAGACACCCCAAAATAATCCTCTCTTTTTCTCTGCCCATGGCATCAATAACAATGGACAAGGAAATGAATACTGAAATGGGGGACAGGTTTCAGAGTGGTAGCCATGTTAGTTTGTATCAGCAAAAAGAACGAGGAGTACTTGTGACACCTTAGAGACTAATACATTTATTTGAGCATAAGGTTTTGTGGGCTAAAACCCACTTCATCGGATGCATGCAGTGGAATTTGTTAGTCTCTATGGTGTCACAAGTACTCCTCATTCTTTTTGCTGAAATGGGGGAGGGGTCCTGGCTGAAATATTTCTAGGCAGAAAGACTGCTGAAGCATGTGGTGAGAGAAATATTTGAATTCATTTAGTTTGTTAAGTTAAATATTGTCTTTACCTTTTATTTTCTTGTAACCAATTCCGGGTCTTGTGTCTTATTACTTGTAATCACATAAAATCTACCTTTATATTGTTAATAAACTTGTTTTATTGCTCTACCAAAACCAGTGTGTGTTTGGAAAACTTCATTTGCAATAACAAGATTTGTGCATAAAATTTTCTATTAATGAAGTGACAGACTTTATATGAGCTTGTATTGTTCAGGAGGGGCTGGGCAGTACAAGATGAACATTTCTGGGGGAAAGTCTGGGACTGGGAGTTTGCTGGTGTTCCCCTGAAGTGTAATTCATGTGTGGGTGGTATAGAACTCATAGAGAACAGCTGGGAATGACTTACATGCTGGACATTGTGTGTGAGCAGACCAGGAGTGAAGCAGTATAAAAGGCAGGTTGGAGAACTGAGGGGATACAGCTGTCTGTCAGTCTATATGGTACCCTGGGTAATGTCACAGAAGCTTCATATAGTTCTGAATGTGGTGACCCATATGCAAGGAGCATATTATACTCTTAAATGCCCACATGGTTAAGTCCTACCTACCTGAGAAACTGCCACTCTCCCTGTGCAACGTTGTGACTATAGGGTTCAACTGATGCATATTGATTTGAATGTTCTCAGTGAATGGCCCAATACGTGAGAATTCCTTTCCCCCATTGTTCCAGCAGACCCCTCATTTATTAAAGGCATAGGTTGAGATTTTTAGAAGGTATTTAGGCACCTGAAGATGCAGATAGGCATCTAGTGGGATTTTCAAAAGTGCCTACATGCCTAAACTAGGCACTTTTGAAAATCCCACTAGATGCCTCTCTGCTGTTTTAGGCACCTAAATGACTGTCAAACTCTGGTTCATATTGTTTACTAGAATTATAGGGATATATTTGTACTGGTGGGAATGTATCTTTTCAAATGAAACTTGCAATATTAAGACATATTTTCTTGCATCTAGAGAAGTTTTATGATTTTTTTAATTTTTTGAAAAAAAAAATAAAAGAAAATTAATTTACTTAATATGACCATATAATCAACTAAAACGGAGAATGCTGAATTTACATATATCACATTCATAGTTGGGTTCACTGTTCATTTTACATCTTGTTTTTTTATAGATCCGTGAAAGGTTTTTTCCTCCGATTTTAATATGTTTTGGAGTCAGACTGCATTGCCCAGACATTTTGTTGTATGGCTTATCTTTACTATATAGTCACCAGTCTAGTAGCTTGTGTCCATTTGATGCATATCTTTGTAAATCACTTCCATTCATCTTATATGCTTAGATTTTTACGAGAAGATAGATTAAAGTCTGACCACTCAAACTCATTTTATACGAAGGACATTTGATGACAAAGTTTTTGTAGGCTTCTGAGTTTTCTTTTAGAACCACAGTATGAAGTTTGCTTAAAAATAAATCAATACAAATCTAGTACTAGTAATTCCAAACTGATGTTATTTTGTGGGCATATTATAATTAATCAAGATAATGCTGTCTTTCAAAGCAACTAAGATTTCTAGAGAAAAATGAACGAAATGATTTTATTGCTATCTGCAGAGAATATCAGTTGTTTCAGTCAGATTCTTACTGGTGTATTATGATGATAGTTAATATTCTGTATGCCTCTTTGTTAATAGGATTGTTGCTGTCTGTGATGTTAAATGCTTGATAGATGATGTAGGTTATATTAGCTGATATGTTGCAGATGGTTACCCATAATCCCCAAACATCATGGTAATCTGTGTTGACAGAATCTCTAGCGTGGACACTATTGCCTGAACTGATTTCCCATTCATTTCTATTTAATACACAGTCTCTCAATAAGCACTGCCTTTTTGTATATATACGAATATATACAATATTTAAGGTACTCTAGTGATACAATACTAAGAGTGGCTCAATTTCATAACACATAAAACTCTTATGCTTGTAATCAGGATTTAGGCCGAATGATAACTCTAAGTAAAGCAAAGTTTACAAGTTTCAACTCTTGGTCATTTAGGCATGTAATCCTAACAAAAAACTAGCACATAATTTAGCAAACTTTATCAGTCTGTCACTTTCTCCTTTGCACAGTGAACCATTTATACAGCATAAATGAAGACAGCCAGAGAGAAATACAAGGTTCAGAGGTCTGTATAGTTGGCCCTACAACTGCCTATGGATACCCAAAGGTAATCCATGCTACCTTTTTGTGAGGCTGCCAACATTTAAAAGCTTTTTTTAGTGTGCTAGAAACACCTTATCTTTTCACTGCATACAATTTACATTACATTTTAATATCTTTTCATACAAAGATCAATAAAGTATCATTTCTTTTCTTCAGTCCCTTCAATTTAAGGTCTTTTTGTTGTGTTTAAATCCTTCAGATAATATTTCTGTTCTACATAGACCTTGAAATTTAGGAACATTTATAATTGGGCACTCATACACACTTCATATTTGTACTCTGTCAAGTCCCAACAATAAGCTACAATACCTTTTCAAAGACTAACATGAGTGCCTTCAAACTCATCATTTTCACTATTTCACAGAAAGTTTTGACATTTACCCCACTGCCATTTGCTCTCTATTCTTGCATCTCTTTAGCTGCAAATACCTTCTACAATATAAAGTGATTCGTAACTTCCAACTGTCTCCAGCTGGTATCTCCCACATTTTATCCCTTGACAATGGTATGTGATTGTTATTGCTAGCTGTAGGCTGAGTTTAGATGCTGTGAAAGTTAAAAAAAAAAAAAATTGAATAGCGAGCATGGCCTCATGAACCTTCAGAGTCATAGTAGTTCTGCATGAAGCTTGTCAAAAAGTTCAGATGTCTGATATGATCTCATGCATAGGCATGAGGTGCACAGGGGCTTGTTTGCTTAAGAAAATTCACAGTATTTGTTTGGCATTGACCAGTCCAAGCAAAAATGACTGATCTTGTCCCTTTAGTTCTCCTATATTATGTATAAATGTATACCCCTGATTTCTGAGAGCTTCTACATTTCAGATGAAAATCTCTCCAAGCCTACTAAAAAATACTTGAAACTAAAATTATCTTTTCTATTTCCATTCTGGTTCATTACTTCCAGTTGTTCACAGATGTTTGTTTATTAAAGAGATTAAAAGGGCTGACCTATGAATGGTTCACTGAGCATAACTACTATGCTCTTCTATCTGGCCTGATTAAATAAACTGGATTTCATACTCAGCCTTATCAAATCCAAGAAAATATAAAGCCATGAACTGGAGCAGTAGACATATGTTCTTGTTTGGAGATAATGCCTCAGTGTTGCTTCAGTAAAAAGAGAGAGATGATTTCTAGTTTCCTTTTTTATTATAAAATAGATAATACTTTTGGTTACCAGGAGGTGGCATAAACATATTTGCATGGTATAGCCCGCTGGGAAGGATAATCCTCATCACCACCATAATAATGTTTTAAGCAACTTCTCCTTGAGTCCCTAAGTGTCAATAATTAATCTTTAACTACTACAAAGAACTTCATAAATTAATAAGACAATGAAGCTTTTGAATGAGTTGACAATAGCTTTGAGAAAGCTATCCATGTCCTTCTTCCGTGACATTACACATTATCCTGTTTTTATTGCAGTTCATTTGTAATGAACATTGTTATCTTATAGACGTTATTCACTAGACCACAGCATCAGCTAGCCACACATAGTTTCCTAACAAGAATGTTAATGTTAATAATATTGAGACCAGATGTTACTAAACAAATATTAACCTTAAATCTTCTCTTGCTGATACCACCATGCAACAGGCAGTAAAGACCAGATGGCAGTTATTTGGTTAAAAAATAAAGCTGAAACTTTGTTCTATATAATTAACATTATTATTATAACATTGCAACTGCATCCAAAGATCCCAACCAGGACTGGGGCTCTGTTGGGGTGTCAGTACTACACAAGTACATTGGCTCAAAGCTTATAATGTAAAAAGACAAACCAGGATAAAGGTGAAAGCAAGAAGTACAACAAGCAAGCAAAATTATCAGGGTGATAGTTAAAAAATGAGTTTAGTTCCACAGCATATATTATGGAGGTTGAATAGTTATGGTGAAGGGGAGTTCATGGGATCAAGGGAGTAAACATGGGAATGAAGGAACAGGGGACACTGAGGCTGGGGCAGGGAGTAAGGAAAGGATGGAGAAGAGCAGTGGGAGTGAATCTGATGCAGTGAGAGGAGGGGAAAGATGGAGGCAAACAACTAATCAACAGAGAAGACAGACAGACAGATCACAGCTCAAACTGAAGAAAAAAGAGTCTAATGACACATAAATAACAGGAGTACTTGTGGCACCTTAGAGACTAACAAATTTATTAGAGCATAAGCTTTCGTGGGCTACAACCCACTTCTTGACACATAGGGTGATGAAGGTGGTTTCTGCTGCCATTGTTGCTCCTGATTCTGTTGTTGGAGAGGCTACCTGCTACATCAGGAACCCTGCTGTTTCTCCTCCACATCACATGCCTTGGGGAGGGAGGGATGCTTCAGGCCTGTTGCCTTTGCAAAGGGGGTTTCCCCTGGGTCTTTATGGAAGCAGGGGTTAGGATCAAGGGGCTCCTTTTAGGCTTATGTACATCACCCCACTGCAATTGTCACTGATCCCAGCTCCTCCCAAGGGTGAAGGAGGAGCCTTTTGAAACCTTTAATGTCCTCACACATGCATGCTAGGTTTTTGGGAAAGGGGCCTTCTTCAGTTATTCAGTAGATCTTATTGCTTCATAAAAATTATGAGACTATTAAACATCCAATTGCACAGATACTTTGTGAGTAGACAGGGGCTAGTGGGCATCAGTATTACTAGCATAAAGTCCAAATCTGAAAAAAATAATACTCTTCAACACTAACACTCATGCTTCCAATTCAAAGGGGTATGGTTTGAGATTTCAATTTTGGAATAGATTAGAGGTCTCATCACTAATATTAAATTATACATTTGACTGATACATAGATTAGATAGATATGTGAAATGCAGCTGAGTGCTGAGCATTATCTTTGGAATATTAACTTTGGTATTTTTTGATTTTATATGGTTGCAAGTGCCCAACAATAATATTGCATTAATTTGGTATTTCATTTAATTTCTTTTGTGTTCTTGTTTTTAATGATAAGTGTGTACCTGGGGGTCAGTGAAGCTGGAGCAATTGCCTGTGATTAGTAAAGTTACACTTACATAATTCCAGTTACAACTGAAGTTCACATCTAACTGAGGTGAAGGGAATTGGGGAAGCTGCTTTTCGCCTTTAGTGTTGCTGCTGCTCTTTAATTAGAGACACTTTTAATGAAAATACATTGTGATGACTATATCTTTGCACAGAAAAGATGGAAACTTCATTTTTAAAGAGCAGCTAAGAAAATTTGTATGAGGGAAGTTGTAAATATTTCACTGAAACACACTGAAAACTTCGGCCAGATTAGGTATGGGAGAAAAATACTGGGGGGGAGGGGTAATTAATCTCATTTGGTGTACGCTTCACATCTGATACAGGAGCAAATGGGTTTTCTTTCCTCCCTGATCCAGAATGGAATTATACTGAGGTGGAATGAAGGTGTCTGAACCCAGCAGCAACACTAAAGACATTTTGGCATGGATTTGCACTAAGGGCCTGATCCAGTGCCCACTGAAGTCAAGTAGCTTCCAGTAGCTTCAGTGGATGTTTTAAAAGACGGCTAGTGACCAAAGTAGTGGACTAGTGGCCTATGAAACCACAAAGTCATGCTGGGAGGTAACAAAGTAATTTCTTCTAGAGGCCAGGGACAGGAAGCAATGTGCACTGACAGATGTAAGTGACCTTATTTTCATGATTCCCCTAAATATATTCCTTCCAACTGCACTACTACTTAAAGCACATTGCTGGAATGTAATTCCACCACTGTGACCTTGAACTGATAATTAGATTTCAAGAGAATATAGCAGAAATGCAGAATTAAATTCCTTTTCAAATTGTCAAAAAAGGACTAGAATCTTGTTCTGAAAAGGAGTAATTTCCTCCCGATTTGTCGTATTAGTAGATGTGCTGAGATACAAACTACAGATTGTTAGGCAGAATGATATTAACTTTCACCATAATTATACACAGCATTTGAGAACTATTGTGAACTAATACTTTGTCAAACAGTGATGAAGAAAACACATCCAGTTTGAACCCCTGAAATTATTTGAATTAAGTGCTCAGAAGCATAATATGTGGAGCTCGGTTTAAACAGAAAATTGATTTTATTTTACTCTTTTTATAAGTTTAGATCAATTAATCCATTCCTGTATGAATGCCTGCTCTCAATAAGAATGTCTAATTGCCTTAACACCAGATAATGTCATTATATTTAAGAGTCTGATGACGTTCAGAGGTTTATAACTCAATGAACAATTTAAATGTAAAGTATTATTCAGACTGCTGCAATGTGGTGTTGGCTTTTTTTTTTTTTTTTTTTTTTTTTTCACAAACACATTTTAAAAACAAGACACAACAAGCAAGCATAATAAGAAATGGGAGGGAAGTGGAGAGGAAGGACAATGATATCCATAATAAACTCATATAATTATAAAGTTTAGCCGGATGCAGAATGTAATGTTTCTGACTCACTGTAACATTTCTTAATTCCACTATTCTCAACTGCTACCCCAAGTGGCTACCATAGCAGCAGTGTGGTCTAGTGGATTGAGCATTAGACTAACAGTCAGGAAAACTGGGTTCTGTTTCTGGCTCTCCTGTTTGGTGACCTATGGCAAGTCACTTCCTTTTTCCCATCTGTAAAATGGGGAGAATGCTGCTGACTTCCTTTGAGATCTACTGATGAAAAGCACTATATAAGATCTTTATGATTTTTTTGTCTGATTTCTCATAAGCTCCACAATAGAAGAGAATTTTAGAAATGGACAAGCCAATTTAGATAGGATAAAACAGATCAGAAAATGTTTTATCCAAAAACTCGAACTGATCTCCAACTGAAACTTTTTGAAGTCAGGATTAATATTTTTTTTCCCAGTTATTTTCACTTAATGTTCACCTCTGCTTTTCCTGTTTATAATCAGGATAAGCAATGGAATTGTCAAAATATTTCAGCAAAGACTGTTCCCATGTTTGTAGACGTATTTGAAGGTAATACATTAGGAAACTTGCAAGAGAGCCTGAAGTTTCTGGTCAAATTTTGCACCCTGAAAAAGTTTGGATAAATTAGGGTAAGCCTCCAGGGCCTGCTCCAAAGTTCATTGAAGTCATTGGGAGTTCTTTTTCCAATAACTTCAGTGGACTTCAGATCAGGCCCTCAGACTTTTGAGCACTTATCTGCAATGACACTTCAATATTTTGAGGTTCACCCATATCTAATTTTTTTCTTTATGGGCTAATATCTTGACTCATTTCCCAGTCCTTTAGAATGACAGCATCCGTTCCTCTACAGAAGTGGTGACTGAATGTAAATTGATACTCTCACCTGACTTCCTGATGTGATGCCTACAAAAAGATGCCAGCTGAACCATACAGTCAGGTCATCAATTCACTCTTGTTTTGTCTGTGTGCGGGAGGTGCTTTAGTGATTGAACCATCACAGGTTCCTGGTACACATTCAAATGCTGATTCATTCTTGTGCTTAAAGTTTGTTTTCTTCATTGCCTAGGTGAAGAAAGGCAAGACAGGAAAAGACTCATTCATTCACAGAACCCAGTTGTATATAGACAGTTGAATCACATTATTTAGATTAAATAATAATGGACAAAGATAGATTACAGGTCATTTTAGATTAAAAATACAACAAAAAACCCACCATATAATGTGAGGTACTGGGATGAAAGTTACAAAAAAAACCCTACAAACCAAAATAATTTTATTTAGGGACTTTTATATAAACACAGTAATAAATGATTATTTACTATTATAACAGAAGTGCAGTGAGGCCCCAACCAAGACCAGGGCCCAGTTTTGCTGAGCACTGTATTAAGACATAGTTAAGTAACAGTCTGTGCCTCACAGAGTTTACAATCTAAATAAACAAAACAGACAAAGGGTGGGAGGGGGAGCAGAGATACAGAAAGGTAAAGTGATTTGCCCACGGTCCTACAGAGGGTCAGTGACAGATCCAGTAGCAAAACCCATGTCTCTTGACTCCAAACACAGTGCCCTATCTGCTGGGCCATGTAGAGCCTCAAAAGACAAATGCTGTGTCCCTGATGCAGGTTGTAAGGCATCATCATCTTCCCAAAGTGATTCATATACAAAAGTTCTTACAGTTTCTCTGCCAATCATTTATCCTGTGGTCATCAACACATTAACAATGTTTAATTTGTTTTCTGATCAATATCACCACTCAGTCAGAGAGCCACAAAAATCAAAAGAAATCTGCTAACACAGTCTTCAGATAGTACACAATCCTGTTTGGCTGATGTTGCTTTTCCTGTAACAGCTCAGTGAAAATAACACACGTGAAACTTTGTTTATGTCTTTATTCATTTTCTTATAGAGCAAATGAACAAAATCGGGGTGGGGGGGATTAAGGGGGGGGTGAGAATATAGCACATATTATATCACACATGGCCTATAACTCCCTGACTCACTAGGCCATTTGAACCTTAGTCTGGATCACCTTCATCTTACTCAATACAAATAGCCATGATCCAGAGGAACTAACTATTACACTGGTCTACAATTTTTGAGAAGTCGTCTGCTTCAGAGATAAAATGTGCTATTTATTATGTATTTTGATGTGCTGAATTCAAATATG
Source organism: Emys orbicularis (assembly GCF_028017835.1). NCBI lineage: Eukaryota > Metazoa > Chordata > Testudines > Emydidae > Emys > Emys orbicularis. The sequence continues at coordinate 66,137,292 of NC_088688.1, read as the reverse complement.
ACAATTAAAACAACTGATTGGCTACTGTTTCTAAGATATTTAAGTTTTTACATTTTATGTCTATGTATATTGTGTAGATAGTAGAGTTTTAATCATAAATTGTAAACCTAAGTCTTTTCATGTGTTTATGGTTGCTTTACATGATAATACTTCACCTGTCCTGTTTATGTAACACTTTAAAAATCAGCAAAAGGGTTATATAAATAAAATTTATTATGAAACAAAAGGCAAAAAACTATTCTGTACATAGTTTAGTCCTATTCAGTGTCTACTCGGCGCTTCTTGGCTTGTCTCTTGTATTCATTAAATGGAGCATCTCTTGTCACTGTCCAGCAATAGTCTGCAAGCATTGATGGGCTCCATTTGCTCTGATAGCATTTCTCCATTGTTGCAATGTCCTGGTGAAATCGCTCGCCGTGCTCGTCGCTCACTGCTTCGCAGTTCGGTGGAAAAAAATCTAGATGAGAGTGCAAAAAATGTATCTTTAGTGACATGTTGCAACCAAGGCTTTTGTATGCCTTGAGGAGGTTTTCCACCAACAACCTGTAGTTGTCTGCCTTGTTGTTTCTGAGAAAATTTATTGCCACTAACTGGAAGGCTTTCCATGCCGTCTTTTCCTTGCCATGCAGTGCATGGTCAAATGCATCATCTCGAAGAAGTTCACGAATCTGAGGACCAACAAAGACACCTTCCTTTATCTTAGCTTCACTTAACCTTGGAAATTTTCCACGGAGGTACTTGAAAGCTGCTTGTGTTTTGTCAATGGCCTTGACAAAGTTCTTCATCAGACCCAGCTTGATGTGTAAGGGTGGTAACAAAATCTTCCTTGATTCAACAAGTGGTGGATGCTGAACACTTTTCCTCCCAGGCTCCAATGACTGTCGGAGTGGCCAACCTTTCTTGATGTAGTGGGAATCTCTTGCACGACTATCCCATTCGCAGAGAAAACAGCAGTACTTTGTGTATCCAGTCTGCAGACCAAGCAAGAGAGCAACAACCTTCAAATCGCCACAAAGCTGCCACTGATGTTGGTCATAGTTTATGCACCTCAAAAGTTGTTTCATGTTGTCATAGGTTTCCTTCCTATGGACTGCATGACCAACTGGAATTGATGGCAAAACATTGCCATTATGCAGTAAAACAGCTTTAAGACTCGTCTTCGATGAATCAATGAACAGTCTCCACTCATCTGGATTGTGAACGATGTTGAGGGCTGCCATCACACCATCGATGTTGTTGCAGGCTACAAGATCACCTTCCATGAAGAAGAATGGGACAAGATCCTTTTGACGGTCACGGAACATGGAAACCCTAACTCATAGACTCATAGACTCATAGACTTTAAGGTCAGAAGGGACCAATATGGTCATCTAGTCTGACCTCCCGCATGATGCAGGCCACAAAAGCTGACCCACCCACTTTCCCTTGAAGCCTTTAAATTAAGTCGCAGAGAATCCTCCAGCCTGCGACCCCTGCCCTATGCTGCGGAGGAAGGCGAAAAACCTCCAGGGCCTCTGCCAATCTACCCTGGAGGAAAATTCCTTCCCGACCCCAAATATGGCGATCAGTAGAACCCCGAGCATACAGGCAAGATTCTACAGCCGGACCCTCATTTTAACATCACCTGCCAGGAGATTCCACTGCTGTAGTCTGGAGCCCAACAGCTCTGCCTTACTCTTGGGTAGTTCCAAATCCCTGACAAGATCATTCAGTTCACCTTGTGTTATGAGGTGTGGTTCAGAGGAGGAGGATGGGAGAAAATGTGGGTCCTGTGACATTGATGGTTCAGGACCAGAAGTTTCATCCTCTTCCTCGTCTGACTCAAGTGAGAATGATTCTGGTGCATCAGGAACCGGCAGTCCTTCTCCGTGGGGTACTGGGCGTATAGCTGATGGAATGTTTGGATAATGCACAGTCCACTTTTTCTTCTTTGACACACCTTTCCCAACTGGAGGCACCATGCAGCCGTAACAATTGCTGGTATGATCTGTTGGCTCTCTCCAAATCATTGGCACTGCAAAAGGCATATGTTCAACCACTGGCGAAGATTTGTTGCACAAGTGTTGCAGCATATGTGTGGGGCCCACCTCTTATCCTGATCTCCAATTTTGCAGCCAAAATAAAGGTGATAGGCTTTCTTAACCATAGTGGTTATACTGCGCTTTTGTGATGCAAAAGTCACTTCACCACAAACATAGCAGAAGTTATCTGCACTGTTCACACAAGTACAAGGCATCTCTGCTCACTTTGGCTAAACAGAAATGTGTCCCTTTGCAAAATCAAACACTGACAAATAAGAGAGCACGACACTGTATGAGTTCTAGAGCTGATATAGGGCAATTTGTTCAGCAGAGTGATGTAAGCTTCGTTATGATTGCATCATCCATGACTTCTAGGAATAACATGATGCAATTCATATCATGTATGACGCAATACCAGCTTCAGATTGCATCATTCATTCTTTTGCCTAAAAAGCAAGTACTGTCCAAACCCAGTCATAGATTTATTCATAGATCCAGTCAAAGATGTATTTTAGTCATTTCTGGTTTAAATTGAGATCCCTTCCCTTTATAACTCACTTATCCTCCGCCATTCCCAAGTCAAGGGTCGTATATACTGACCCAAAAGCATATCTTGAAAACTAGAGCCAATCAACAATTTTAAGCATCATTTTCGTTCTTAGTGACCCAGAATTAGTAAAGTTTGACTACATTTATTTCAGAAGCATTTTGGCTGAAGAGAAGTGTTATTATTGGTACATATTAAACTAAATAAAAAGGTTTAATATGGTTGCATTTTAAGTAGTCATATTAATCAAGACCCTAATAAAGATACTGGACACTAGATTAATTTATTAGGATATTGATACACACCTTTATAATGGCCCCATGAGCAAAACTTTCACGACTCCATGATCTCCATCTAATAGTTCACAGCAATTACTCCCATTTTTCTTTTTAGTCTGATACCAGTGTGGCAAGCTACACCTATAAGAACTCAAATATGTATTATTGAGATGTAAGTCAAATCCAGACACACACCAACACTTGTCAAAAAAAAGAGTGAAATCAAGGTTGATCAATGATCAACTTTATCAATGACATTTTCCAAATAATTTGCAGAGGGTTGCTTATCTTTAACTACACAATCCTTGTGCTGTCTCTGCAAATTGTTCAATTAAAACTTTAAGCAACTGCAAATTAATCTTTGAAATTCATACAAAAATGTTTTTACACTGCATTCTCATTTTCAAAAGACAAGGAATGGTTAATCATTAAGGTTGTATTATCGGAGGTTCAAGGGTTCTCTCCTATTACACTGACAGAGGCAAGCAAAAGCAGGCAGAACTTAGCTGGAGATTGCAGAATTAAATAAGCAGCAGTGACTCCCTGAAATAGTGCCCCTTCCCTGAGTCCCTCTGCAGGAATATTATGGGAATAGCTCTGCAATTTTAGACAGGGCAAGCCCAAGTTGGGGTGACAATTATTCTATGAAGCGTGCTTCCTCTGGGACCTGGTGCATTTCTGATAGAAAATCCATGCTTTCAGGAGGAGTGAGGTCTGTAGCATCTAACCAGCTTCCCTCTCCTCCCACAGAAGGGGGTAGTGCACATACATGGGGGATTAGCCAATATCAACAAGGCTTCTCAGGGAGTTTTCTTAGAAGTAGTTGGGCCAGGACAGCAAGGATGTCTCTTCCCACAGGTGGCCTGATATCCATGGAATAGCTCTGTGCTTTCCCTGAAATCTGCATTTGCATACTTCAGGATTCTTCCTTTGGAGAGGAGAATGTAGCTCCAACCCCACAAGGTCAGGTACTATTCCTCTCCTGCAGGGTGATTTGTGTGTGTGTGTGTTGTTGTTTTTTGTTTTTTGTTTTTTTTGTCAGTAGGAGATCTCCAGGGTCTTTTAGTTTATAGTCTATGTTTAGGACCACATGTTGCCCTTGATTTGTATGTGGTACTTCCACTGATGTCTATAGGAGGTGTATTTGTGTCTGATATACAGTATAGGTCCCTGTTCAGGAATAAATTGCAAAATGTACTATTTTCATATAGAAAATTGAGTGTGTGCTTTCTTCTTCCACAACCTATACAACTTATGTAAAGTTGGTATTCTTTAACTTCAATAAATACTTGACCACCAAAGACAAGGCAACTAGAAAGGGGAACTAGAAGCCTGTTGGGGGCGATGGTCACAGGTAAATATGGTATCTGTGTTGTGAAGATCATATGGATCTGATAATGGTGGCCTCTTGGAACAAAGCAACATTACAGAAGATCAGAATATACACAAAGAGGCTGTTTCCAGTCCTAATGCATGAATGGTTTAAATAATGTGAAATTTGTATCCATTGTATGAGGGAAGAAATTGATCCTAATAAAGTCTGAAATGATGATACTTCTTTAGGTGAGTGCAATGTGTGTAGGTGGAGAAGAGGGTATCCACAATACTCAACTGAAATAATATCGGTAGTTAACAAAGTGGGCTAGGCAGAGAACATTGTTAATTGTGAGTAGGATTTGATAAACAGAAATCACACTGTTATTGTGATAAAAGACAAGAAAACTGAATTCCTTTCACCTCTTGGGCCTGGATACTGTAAGCTGCAGCTGCAGGATACATCATCTGCTTGTTTATAGTGTTTAAAAATTCAAAACTCCAAACAAAACATTCTTACCATGAAATGCTTCACACTTTTTCTCATTGCCTCTGCTCTGAGAAAATAGTGTTCCCATTGGAGAAGACATTTCTGCAGCACTTCTTTTTTAATGCTGCCACGGATGATCAGAGATCATAAAAAATTATTTACCGTATTATATGCTCTCCATTAAGATAGAACTTTTCTATTTGAAAAGTATTGAGCATCAATGAGTTCAACTGCAATTCAGGACTGTACTTTTTAAAACCATCTTTGTTACCTAGTAGGGAAAGTGCATTCCTTGTTGTCTGCTTTTTATGTAACACTTGCACACAAGCTTTAAATTTTACTCTGAGAATTGATTTTTTTTTATACCAAAACCATTTATATCCCTAAGATAACACTGAAGTACTTCTACTGCTATATTTTTTTCACCAAAGCAAAGCTAATAAATGTGAAATCCTCTCTCCACACTCAAGATATCAAGGTAAGGCGGATACATTTGAAAAATTGCTCTAATACATCAGAAAATATAAAAATCAATATGCTATAAAAGCTAAAAAGCTTCTTCAATTTTGTCCCCTTATTGCTCAGTGTAGGTGGCTAGGGCCCAGAGAACAGTCCAAGGTTGCAGAAACCTATTATGTATCTAAATGTGTATGGTGGGAAATACATGAAACCCTCATGCGAATCTGTGAATGCACACTTGAGAAACAGAAGGGATACAGGGATGGCCTTCAAATTCTTGCTCATTTGATTGAAGGCTTGAAAGTGTGCTCGAGAGATTCTGCAGCTGTATCTGTGGCTCTTCTCATCTTTGCATGAAAATGACATAAGCTTTAAGAGCACTTTCCAGTTCCTTCTTGGGCAGTGAAAATATTCACTTCTTCTTAGCTGCATATCCAGAAACCACGAGTGTAAACACATTTTACTTTGACCAGCAAAACATTTGGAAGACAAAATGTTATGCTTCAGAAACAAACAAACAAACAAATAAACAAAGACCAATGGAAATATAGTGATTGATGGGTTCTTCCCATTTGTGAAGTTGGTACACCACTCCCACTCAGAAAAATCAGAAAATACAATTAGAATGAAATAAATTTACTTCTCTGTTAATTTTATGCATCCTGGACTGGTGCTAATTTTACAAAAACAATCATACACACACACACACGCACGCACACACACACACACACACACACACACACACACACACACTTTTTCAGCTAAGGGATCCATGTGTGTACAGCTGCTCAAACATTTGAAGAGAGGGTTCCAAAGCAGCAGCAGCTAGACTTACTTAAATAACCTGACAGTTTCACAAGAGCAGTGAAGGGCACTGCCAAAAGTGCTGTTAATTAATGAGCATGTCTACAGGCAAGAGTAAACCACATGGAACAGTACCAAACCCAACATTTTGACCTAGAGCCACCAGTGAATTTTTGGCCCAGACTCTTTTGTATGCAAAGGTCCTCAAAGTGCAGGAGAGGTGTAGGGGGGAGTATAAGGTAGACAGTGATAGCTCTCTAATCTGTGGACAGGTCTGCATTGGACTGCCCTACTTACTCCAGCTGTGCATGGATCCTAAGTACCATATGCCACCTGAGAATCAACAGAGCCAAACTGTGTTCTGCACCCTCTCTTCCTGACACCTATCTGATATGTCCCTGCACTGCAGAGAGGGTGGGGAGGTCGGCACAGGTGCCAGCCACACTACCTTGAAATCTCACACACACACAAACTATCAATTTCCATAGCTCTGATAGAATTAACTTCTTTTAACTTTGAAATCTCCAAGGAAAGCCTAATATCTTTTGAAGCCTGAGTTCACTTAGAAGGATATTCAGACTGCAGAACATGAATGAGTAATTTGTATTTCCTGGAGACCATAAAAAGCACTCTATTTTTGAATAAATCACACTTTTTCAGACCCTCACTTTCTATAGTATGACAAGATTTGGAGCTGTGGAGGCACGTTTTTTGTTAGTGCAGAACAAATAAGAGCTCCACCCTTCAGTTCTTTCTCAGCTTTATTAATTCAAAATTCCCATTAACTTTGGAATAAGAATGAAGTTCTTTCAATTACCCCAAATATGCATAAGTGTTACAAAGAAACACACAGGTTTGGCATAAGAAATACTGAAAATGTGCAGAGGAATCTTGGGCTGTTCAAATCACCATTGCACTTTATCAAGAGCTAGATAAGAATTTTGGAATGAGACTTGGTCTCACTGAAAACAATGGAAGAGCTGCTGCTGATTTCCATGGGGGTCAGGATTTAGACAAATGGGCACACTCATCTGTGTAACAGAAGAATTTAGTAGATATTAAGCGACCTTAAGAAAACGTTGAGACAAATTTCACCCTCAAATGCAGGTACACAGATCTCAGTTGGGGTGATATTATGTGGAGCCAAAGACAAAGAGATTCTCAGCAAAAATCAGCAAATCATCATGTTGGATTCCATGACAGAACAATTTAATCCAAAATGCTTGCTAGAAACCAACACTTTTTGCAAGAACCCCCACTCCCACAGCTTACAAATTATTACCCAAATCCTTCAACTTAACATGAATTAGTGTGCATTCTAGTTTGAGGCACTGACATTTTGCTATCTCTTTGCAAGCTGTGCAGACTTTTTTACAATATCAGCTTTTTCTAGCAAAGCCAAAAGTGGATTTCCATAATTTTATATAAACTGGAAAAAACCTACTTCTGTCATACAAAGGTATTTTCACCTTGTAAAACAGGAAAAGTGACAACTTGTAGGATTCGGTATTCAGTTGTGACGTAGTTTTCATAGCTCTTTTTATGTCAGATTTTTTTTCAATATATTGTTTATGCTACCAAAAATATATATTTGTATTTGCAAGGCATTTGTATCACATCTTTGCAGGTGATTTCCCTTTCAAATCAAGCTGGCAACAGTTCTAAAATGTAGTTTACAACTTGTCAAAATATTCTAGGTAGTTTATAAAACATTAGAATATATATTCACTTATTCTAGTTAAAACTGTATTTGTTTTAAAAAATATGATGCTAAGTCTGTTGACACAGGACATGGTGTAAAGTCCACCTTTTCACCTTGAGTCAAATTGCAGCTATGTCTGTGCACAAAGAGCCAAACACATTTTTCATAGGGAGTAGATCCTGTGTTAGTGAATGCCAATCGCAGAGGGATGTCTTTGCAAACCTGCCTCAATACCCCCAGTGATAAGGGCTGGGAAATGGGAAGTCTAATGCCTCAGGTAGGAACAAAAGTTTTGACACTCTGGCTTTGCAAGGAGGGCTCTCTGCTTCATCTGTGGACTTGGAGAAGAGTATCCAAATATAACCCTGAATGTGTAGGAGGATGAGAAATCTGTTTTCTGGTTAGGTCTGGAATGATATGTATTTTTTGGTTGAGTCTCAGGCATATTTTATATTAAGCCAACTACTGCTTGTGTTTTGAGTTTTATAAAATATTCTCTCTCATAGTTTTATATGCATATCCCTCAGAATGCATTGTTTTCCAAACACTATTGTATCAGAGACGTGTTCAGCTCCCAAAGAGGTCATGCACCATATTGATATAGTCTAAGAATAAATGTGTGTTCATTTTCTCTCTTTTTTTTTTTTTTTGACTGAATATCTGGACTTGAAAAATAAAGTACATTTTTTTCAGTCATTTTAAGATTGAAAGTTATTTGGGGAACAATAGATTAGACTAACTACTAGCAATACGAGGTAAACATCATCCTAACTTTTAAAAACTAGCAGTAAAGATATATCCAAGTTTTAAACCACTTTGGAGTTTTCTAAGCACTTTATTGTCTTTGCAAAAGTAAGATCAAATAATTTCATCTGGCACAGCAGTTGTGTGGCCTGCCTATCGGTTAGTATTTTTTTAAATGTAACTGCTCTCAGCAATATGTACAGAGTCAACTGTTTCCTTTAGTTGTCATCATCAAGGTCAATTTAAGGTCAAGTTTAGATAGGGGGACAAGTAATGTGCACAAATGTGATTAGACCATATGATGAACAAACGACTAAGCCATGCAATATTGACCCAATCCTTTTTCCTGAATCTTCAGGCAGTTTACAGGGGATGTGGGAATACATCATGACAAGATTTATAAAGCAGATCACAGCTTACTCTAAGCAATGGTTCATTCCTGGAACTGGATTCAGAAGAATATGAATGCTGTCAGTAAATGACTCTAAGAAAACTAAAATAAGGTAGCTATATAATATTAATGCCTGAAGTATGTCCTACAAAATATTATTTCAAAGGCTGAAGCTCTCACTTTATTAATTATTATTATTATTTATATTGAAAACTGATGAACGCTTAATTTTTATCTTAAGGGAGAAAATATAATAGCAAATACGTGCATTTTTTACTATGAGAAATGGTCTCCTATGTGGCAGTTAACTAGTCAGTAGAAATTCAGTGTTATCCATTTTAAACAGTTTTAAAGGTTAACTGCAAAGAAAAAGTACATTTGTTTGTGCCTTTTACTGCTCCTTTATGATTTATGAAGGCGGCTGGTTTTTGGTTTTGCTATTGATTTCAATTCACAGTAGCCTGAAACCTGGCCCGTGTTTCCCCCAGCCTTTAGTTGAAATAGGGGTTGAGAATTTTAAAAAAGGGAATCAGTTTAGAGCTATGGAAGCTGAAGTTCAGGTTTCAGCCTGATCCTTTGCTTAAACCATACTTTACCTATCAAGTACTTCTTACCTTTATTACATATGGGCCATGGGGACATTAAGCAGCAAATAAGGGCAAAATATAGGATGAGTCATCCTACCTCTTGAAACCTCATTCTCCTATAAGATTGCAGTGAAGATCTCTGACATTTATAATTTATCTCTAAGAGGATGACAGCAATCTGCCTGCTAAACTGTTGATGTACTGGTGGCCTGGCAATCTCCAAAAAGAATATGTCTCCAGATTTACATTTCTTCCATCTTTATGACAGTACATTTCCCAAAGGAAGATGGCTTGATTAAAGTGGGTGGAATTAGCAAAACACAGTGATTCTTCCTGTGCTACCATCTGAACCAGGTGGCTTTTAGCCCAGTTTATTTAGTATTGCTTATTTTAGACAATTTATGGAACAAATATTGTTTTTCAGACTCTATAGGTGTCTTTTCAAAAGGAAACTGGCTGGCTACATACATTTTTATGTCTCTTTATGTTAAATCACAGATCCAATAAAACACATTTTGAGGCATCATGTTTCATTCCATACAAGAGCTTATGTCTATATATTAATAAATGGGTTACCTTCATTGAGACACAGATCTTTAATCTGTGACTGATCAAGTAGGAATTATTAAATTTAGTAATTAACATTGTACATTTAATAAAAACCCAACTATAATTTAACATGTTATTACTATACTGTAACAAGGTAAAATAGTTCTCATTTTACTTAGATTAAGCCATTATTAATTATTATTATTTTATTTTAGCTGACCCTCCCTTTTAAGATAAGTGAGGGTTATGGAGAATAAAAGATCAGTCTTGGTATGCTGAAAATATAATCATGTTAATTTAGTTTGGTTTGGCTGCCCTGACGCCCCCACACTTTTATATGAAGAAACTCCACCCATAGTCAAAACATCTAGCCATTTTAATGGGCAGGTGATGAACAGCAAGCAAAATCTGAGGCTGTGATGGTTGCTGTTGCCCTCAGGAACAGGCATGGGTGGGAATAAAATGGAGGGGGAGATATCTTCCTGGTATCTGGAAGGGGAGAAGAGCCCCACTCCTGCCAAAAACTATTGAGGAGGGATCTGTATTGAGACAGAGAAGCTGAGGGTTTAGGCCCTAATGGAGCAAAGCATTGAAACACATGCCTAAATAAGTCAATGGGACTACTCATATGCTTTGCTTGTTCAGGGCCTTAGAGGTTATCTGCTGGAGCATCAGCAGGATAAACTATTCTGGGGACAAGTATCAGAGGGGTAGCCGTGTTAGTCTGAATCTGTAGAAAGCAACAGAGGGTCCTGTGGGCACCTTTAAGACTAACAAGAGTATTGGAGCATAAGCTTTCGTGGGTGAATGCCCACTTCATCAGACGCGTCTGATGAAGTGGGCATTCACCCACGAAAGCTTATGCTCCAATACTCTTGTTAGTCTTAAAGGTGCCACAGGACCCTCTGTTGCGCTCTATTCTGGGGAGCAGCTTTAGTAAGATAGGAGAGCAGGGAGATTCCTTGAAAATTAATCTTTTTTGTAGTTCTGGCATATTCAAATAAGTCTTGTTCTCTTTTCTCATCCACTATGGACCTGAACTGAAAGTGCTGAAAATGTTACAAGAAAAAAATGCTATTTTGACTTTTCTAGCTTTTACCAGGAAGTGGAGAGCAGATTGAAAAGAGAAAATTAAAATTAGAAATTTCATTGAACATTTTTTTAAGTTCCATTTATTTTTTAAGGAAAAGTTGGTTTGGTTCTTATTTTAATCACAGTTGTTTTGCCCATCTCTAATACCCGATAAACAGTCTAATCAGCTTTCACTGGTGTGCATGCGTGGGACAGGACAGGCATTTTCTACTCATCTCTGCCTAAAAGTTAGTCAAATGTTTTGCTACTAAATGTGCCAGCAGATCAGTGTATAGATGAATTACTCTGAAATTTGATTATGCTGGTGTTTTATTAATTCATAGGTGCTGTCACTGTGCTTCTAAGCTCTCTTTATGCATATAATTAATGTTTCTAATCAAATATTTCTTCATTGGCTCTGCAGAGGATACTATTGGCTTAGTCTTTCAGAAACACTGTGAAACATAATGAAACCAAGATCCTGACTACTTGTGCTCAATAAAGGCAAAATTTTCAAAGTACTCTGTGAAACTCTATGGACATATTTCACATGCACACACTTTTGCATGTGCAAATCCTGCAAATGCACATGCAAATTGGCACTTTTACACATAGGCCAGGCAGTTTCTCACACAATTACCTGCTTTGCACACAAAAATAGTTGTATGCAAATGGATGCCTACACAAAATGTGCCTACACAGTCTTGGAAACAGTGTTTAAACATAAAGATGCAATGGAATTTTGTGCAACAATAGAGATGCTTGATTCAGCATTTTTGCAAGAATCCAATTTGAATAATGGCATCCCGCCTGCCTAAATTTCTCCTACAATTTCAACTGGATTTGGCATTCAGCTAGATAGGACCAGATTTTGAAACCCTTATTCATGTTGAGAAGCAACTTACTCCACAATTGGACCCATTGACTTTAATGGGACTACTTGTGAAAGTAGGATCTATTTTGTGAGAATAAAGTTATCAGAAATTAGACCACAGTGTTGTTGTGCATTGTTAAACCCCTGCGTTGGGATTGCTACGCTTCACTGCTGGGAGATTTTTGGTATCCACAGAGAATTTGTAAAGTACTTTGCTGTACTCCAGGACGAGCATGCAAAGCACTATATAAATATAAGATACACTTCCAAATCTAGAATTTAAATGTTTCCAGTCTTTATGGAATTAGTTTCCTGCCCCAACATTATGGCAACACAGTGCTTTCAAGAAGCATCTTTTGAGTAGATCACAAAGAAAGTTATGTTAAAAAAAATTAGGAAAGATATATAGTACAAAGCAAATCATGAAGTAAGCCAGTATCAAATTGATCTTTATATGTCTTCTCACCCAAGAGGATCTATACGCCATTTTAAAATTTTAAGCTTTAATCATCATGATAGCAGCCTTTTCATGCTTAAGTGATATGAAGTGTGACTTGACTATGCACTGAAAAAATGGCAGATCTAAAGCTTTTTTAATCGTAGTTGTTATCCCTGGTTATAATCTCCTGATCTTGCTGAGCTATTTTAAATGTTGATATCAAGTTGACTATTTGTCTCCAAACCAAAACTCCTAACAACTTAAATACTTCCACAATCTTTTCTTACTTTATACCATTTGCATTTAGAAATCCCATCAGTGTAATGCAGCAAACAATTTATTTCACTAAAGTTTTCCATGAAGAGAAGAATAATATTTGATAACAAAACCCAAATTATCAGTGCAGATGACAAAGCCCATAGTATCATCTGCAGATCCAATGAAGAAATATTTGATTAGAAACATTAATTATATGCACAAGGAGAACTGAGAAGCTAACATCTAATTAGTCACAAAGGGAAATTAAATCTAATTTCTTAACTGACAATTGGTCTCTGGCAATATTTTTATTTAACAAAATAAATTCCAATTTATCATAGCTGGTACTTTAGAGTTTTAAAGCAATGATCAGACATACATAAATTGGGTTAAAAGCTAACAATCACAGAGGTAAGCACTGTGTCAGCAACTTTTCCAATCAATATTCTTTTTGGGTTAACAATTAGCAGCTAAACTAAATCAGAATGATGCATTGCACAGCCCCTGGGAATGTGATTTCCCCTTGGCTAGTGGTTTGTCTTTCATTACACTGAAGTATTTTATAGAGCCACAGTGAACACTTTGCCAGGGTTAACGAACTCTGGTGAACAATTAAAACAACTAAAAGCTAATGATCTTATTCACCTGGTGCATTCAATGCTCATCTCTGAGCCATAAGGTACTCATTAGGCTCCCAATGAAGAGTGAGTTTACAAAAGTAAAAATGCAGAAAAACATACCCTTTGGAAGGAAGAGATTGAATGTGCTCTGAGCATGAGTAAGATGGAATAAAGAGTCAAGAAGGGCTGACAGCAGGGACATAGGCAGTAGGATATGTATCACTGAAAATAGCACTTCTGCGGTATATTATTTAAAAAGCCTTAAAAAGCTGAGGGGATGATGGTGTGGGTGTGCATACATGGATGAGACCTGAAAGAACATTATAATCACCAGAAAGTCAGAGGAGGAGAAAGCAAACCTGACCTGAGCAATGACTTTAGTTCAACTTGCAGTTAAAATCATCCTAGATTTGTGAGGCTGGCAAATACTTTTGAAACTTTGTGCTTTGAAGGACTGAGTTTGTCAGGCAGATTTATGGCACATTTTTTAAACTTTTTTTTTTTTTTTTTTTTTACAATTTTATAACTAATACAAAAAATGTAAGGACTGTTTGCAGAAAAGTAATCCTAGCGGAGCCATGAGTCAATAGGATTTTTTCCAGTTAAATCCTAATTAAAAAGTAATTATGCATAAGGGCAATAACCCACTTGGATCAAACATTTTATGAGCACAGACTTTGATTAGGAGATTTATAAAAGATTAAAAAAAAGTGACATCAGTATATGGAAGAATATCTTATACAGTATTTGGGAGGCAGTGTATCCTAGTGGAGTGAGATAGTGTGACCTAGTGGATAGATCCCTAACTGTGGGCAAAGGAGACCTGACGTCTATTCCCAGCTCGGCTTGTTGGGTGACCTTGGGCAAGACACTTCACTTCTCTGTGCCTCAACAGCCCCATGTGTAAAATGGGAAGAGCACTTTGAGATCTACTGATGAAAAAACTAGGTGTTCTTACCTAAAGTCATTGTTTAGGGAAATCCATATTCCATTGTCTGCTCAACCATGTGCTGTCCTTGGAACAAGAGTGATGCATTGTGGCTGTATATACACTTATAGGCATAATAGTAGTTAGTGGCATTTTCAGCACCATAAACACAAGCCCCTATGGTATGAAATAAAGATCTATCTGCTATAGGTGTGAGTTAAGTGGTAGGGGTTTACAATCACTGGGGCCAGCAAACAGAGTTATGATTCAGCAAGGTACTTATGCATAAGCCTAATTTAAGTACATAAGTAGTCTCATTGATTTCATGCTCTTAGGATAAGGAATGGAATACCTAAATTTCAAAAGGAATACCTAACCTGTGGAAAATATGCCTCAAATTTTTGCAAATGCATCTGTCTTTACATGCAAATGCATGTTTTTTTCAAAGAACTGCTGAAAATTTGGCCCTAACAAACAGACTCGGATTGAGATTCCCCTGTCATCTGCCCACCCTGCAAAAGACTAAAACCACAATGGAACCATTTCTTCAGTTTAGTTTTCCCTCTTCTGTCTTTCACACACAAACTCACCAAAAAACAGTGTCTACATAATCTATTCAAGCTTTTATTCCTATAAGCAGGGAGGAAGAAAGAGAGAGGAAGTTTGTTACTGCTCTTTCTTTAACTAAGAAGGTGCTCAGATACTACTGCCTAGACAGATAGATACACTTCAGTTGGGGAAGGGGACTAGGACATAGTGCAGCATATTAACGGATTCAGCCTCCCAATTTCAACAGTGAAGCTGATGGAAATCAAAGAGGATACAGAAAGGTCATCCAACTACAGGCTGTCAAGCAAATGACACTAGCAAGATGGCCAGAAGACAAAAGCCAAGTACCGGTAAGAGCAAAACCATATTTTCAAATTAGAGATGAGCTCAGTGTTCAGAATAGAATCATATTTTGAGGACAGAGAGCTGTTGTCTCTGTCTCATTACATAAGGATGCCATGCAAAAATATATGTGCCCCCTCCTACCCCGGGCATTGACAGCAACTTAGATGGGCTTGAGATGTACCAGGAATGTGGACAGAACTCCACTCTTTGATAGAAGGGTCTGACACTTGCCAGTTGCGTGATATCCACCAGCAGAAAGAGATGGTTACCATACGAGGTGCCCACCAAACCATTGGGAAAGGTGGAAGCAGACGTTTACCTTCAAGAAAAAAGTGGTCTTGATTATATTGGACTACTACTCAAATTTTGGGGAGATTAAAACCTTGCCTGGACAAGGAATCTGAAGGAACAGGAAACACTGATAAGACAGCAGACGCAGCCAGAGAAAGCCTACAGAGATAACCACAGAAGAGAGAGACACAGAACCATACAGAGGTGAATTTCATTGGGAGAGGGGAGACTCTACAGATAGATAGTTCACTACACTCAGAGACAGGTGGACAAGGAGACAGAGATAGGTCACTCCTGGTGTGATCGTCTGTTGAGAAAACCAAAGACTATGTAACCAGTGGAACCTGTGGTAAAGACAAAACTCCAACTTGGCTATGTGTTAGCAATTTCTGGCCAAAGGGACATGGAGTGAAGAACTGAGCATAAAATATTTGTTTTTAATTTATATGTTCAAATGTTTGTAAAATAGAAAAGATGTATCATGAATAGTGGAACTAGAGTCAGGACCTATGTCCCCTGGAAGGACTCTTATTGACAGGGCACCAGGAAAAGAGGAAATGCGGGGTTGTTAGACTGGAAACAATTCAGCCACATGTTTTAATTAAGTTCCATTTGCTCAACTAACGTGCATTCAGCATCACTCTATGCAAATGAAATAGGGAGTGGCAAGAAATTTTTTTCTGCTTAGGGCTGCTATCGACAGATGACATAGCCATTACCCCATTCCAGTCTCTTTATCATGGGTAAAAAGTAACACTGACATGCTCTGGCCAGGTAAAAAAGTAGTGTGAAGTGGCTCTAGGAGCAGATTCCCCTGGTCCAGGCACTGGAAGATGGCTCTAGTGTGTGACTGGGAGGGGAGTGGTGAGGGCAGGGCCGCAGCATGCAGTGTCTTCCATAACTTAGAGATACCGCAGCTCTATCTAAATTATGCCAGTGGCCTACCCAGCCCTGAAGTAGCACAGGACAAGAGGACAACAAGCTGGCCTAAAGCTTCCCTGGACCCCCTCATCAGGGGCTGCCTCTTAGACAGCACAGAATCTCAATCAGATGTGTGTGCTTGTGTGAAGAAGAGTCAGTGAAATGGACCATGGTCACCATACTACAGCTAATGGTTTCATGCAGCATATCTATGCAGGTGTCTAATATCCTATGGCTGGGTTAGGAAGTTGATTTCCATCCTTCTTACTCCAACATTTATACTTTTACACAGAGTTATAGCCCTGGTTGAGCTGCCTCTTGCAATCAGACACCAGTCTGTAATATTGGATCTAACCCTTAGATCCCACGTGCCTCCAAGCCTCCTGGGTCTGAGCAGTATCCAGACACTGTCTCTTAGTACAGTCACAATCCTGGGGTACAGAATATGGGACTTCACAGTCCAGTGGCTCTAGCCCCCAAGACCTGTGCTGACTTCTCAAGCCTCCTTAGTAGCTTAAGCATTCCCTACCCAGAGCTTCACTTTCATGGTATTCCTGTTTACTCTTTAACCCATTAATTAAACAAGGGAACACTCAGAATTTGTAGAGTAACTTCTAAACCGGACACACTTGTTCCATTGACAAAGGAAAATTGTTACAGATCAAGGCAAAAGGAACAAATACCTGCAAGCAAAATTTTTCTTCCATTGTCTTTATCACTCCAAGACCCATTTGGATTCTTGTTAGTGCCCTTTCAGGGTCCCAAGACCCTGTTACACTCCCATCCCATCCTCCTACTCAGTCTCGCTGCTCTGGACAATGGATGACCGGTGAAAGAAAGCTCCCCTGGCTTGAGATGATCTGGTCCTAAATTAGAGTTCCGGCATTCTCTGTGAGAAGACCCCTCAAACAGCTTCAAAACCCCCATCAGGTGATAGTTGCTAACCACTAGGTCCTCTTTCCCCTCGCCCTGGGGTCTAGACTGTGAAAAGGGAACCCTCTGGACTTCATCCAGCCTATTGTTTTAGAGTGGACCTATTTGAATGGAAGACCATCCAGGTTGAGGACTCCTGGTATATTTTCCATTGTTAGCCCCTCTGCTAGGTATAAGGATTTCTGCTGACATCTACTGGGTGCCCTAACTCAAAATGGAGGCTACATTGCAAAAGTGAAGAGCACAGTATACAATCAATGTGGCATTCACAAAACAGAATGATTGATACAGACATATAGTTGTATATGTCATTGTATATCTGTCACACATAGACTTTGTGCAGGACAGCAGAATTTTACTTTTTTACTCAATAGTTAGGTACAATCAAATGAGTTAAAGCGAGGTCCTTTTAATGTACTTGCATTTTTATAGGATACTTCCTCATTTTAACAACTACAAAACAAACATACAAAAGCTAAAATAGAACCTCAAACCCATGGAAATTTAAGAGTTCTCATGGCTTTTGACATGATATCCTATTGAATAAAGCTATATAATGCAACTATTACAATGTTTTAATGCCGATTGTGTATGAAAATATATTTGAAAAATTTACCCTTGAAACAGTTGCTAATTTTTGTTAATGTTAATAACTTGACTGGTTTATTATCCATGTATTTTGAAGAACAAAAGGGCATAAAGAAGAGTACAGATTAACAACCAATATTTCATTTTTTAAAAGTAGCTATATTTTAGTTATGAGGTTGCAATAAAGCTTCCAAAACCATTATCCTTTTTTTTCTTTGCTTTCCTATAACTTCAAACCAGATTTTTTTTAAACTGTAAAGTATTTATTTTTTTAAAATGCTTTGGGGTAGAGCTGAATTTAGTATTTGGGCTTATGAATCCATTTTTCACCATCTCCCACAAATTTAACTGATTCTGTTCAGATGATTCTTACGGATTCAGGCCCAAACTTTACTGAGTCATTTTACACACAACAAAATATGCATGGGGGGAAGGAGGGGGAAGGGAAGGGAATGTTAGCTTCTCTTCTCTGCTGCAGAAGTGGAATCTGTCTGTTTTAGCTGAGGGACAGTGCATAGTTACCAGTATTTTAAAAGGTTTTTTAGAGACACTTTTCCAAAGGTTTAATTGAGCCTTTTAGCCATAACCCATAATAAGAACACATGCAGAGCTACAGCACCCAAAATGGAGCACTGAGAAGCATTTTGTAACAGGGAGGTAGAATTACTCCTGGAGCTACTGGGTATAGAGAGGCTAGTTGGGGTTACCCTTATTGCATACCCACATCTGACTGCTCGGCTCTACTGTCTAGGGCTGTGGGAGATGACTCATGGTTATACCTCCTCCACACACAATCTTTGGGCACTATGCATCCCCAGGGAATGCAGTGTTACCAACTCTCATGATTTTGTCATGATTCTCATGGAATGGGTTACCTAGGAAAGTGTTGGAATCTCTATCCTTAGAGGTTTTTAAGGCCCGGTTTGACAAAGCCCTGGCTGGAATGATTTACTTGGGGTTGGTTGTGCTTTGAGCAGGAGGTAGGACTAGATGACCTCCTGAGGTCTCTTCAAACCCTAATCTTTTATGATTCTATGCTTATTTTTTCCCTTAAAGCCCCAACTCCTGGAGTCAAGTGGATATGTGATGATTTCAGTCTTCATTCTTAAAGGAAAAACAAGTTTCTCACCCTTGTAGCTATGGAGAAAGCTTCAAAATGTGATCTCAGTGCACCCTAAATGTTCAAAAAGCAGAAGGCAAATAAAAACACTAAATTATTTTTACATAATCTCATGGTTTTAAAACCAAATCTCATGATTTTTGGTGAGCCTGAGTCATGTTTTTTGAACATTTGTGGATGGCAGTAGTGGGGATGGAGCAGTCCCTGCATTCTCCACAAGGTAGGAACTGCAATTTTGCTAGTTTATGCCTCCCTCCCTCTCACTGAGCACTCACATAAGGACCAGGAAGAATCTGTGCCCTAAAAAGCTGGGAATTTCGAGATGCTTGTATCCCAGCTTCTGGGAAGGGGTGCATTACAGTGAATTTTATCCCTTCTGTTACTAACATAATTAACTAATTAATCATCACCATCCCACTGTGAAGCAGGAGATTATTATTAACCTCATTTTAGAAATAGGGAAAATAAGGCAGAAATGTTACATGATTTGATCAGGAACTGGTCAGAGTCAGGATAAGAATAAAGGAGATCCTGGGTCGTGTATTTAGTTCATTAAACTATGCTGCCTGTCACTCTGATGAGCTCCATCAGAATCCATGTTCGCTGCACTGCAAAGGAGTTTGCTCAGCTAAGGCAGTCAGCTAGCAAAGAGATTAGGTGGGAGGGTGCTGTTGTCAATACTGGCATAGCTCTTCACAGTTGTTTTCAGGTTTTTGGTTTCCTCCCTGACCCTCCCCCCCAAAACAGAGGGGATTGTTTTTCTTGTTTTGAGGAAAGTAGATACTTCCTTGAAAATTTTTGCTTAGTTGAAAACCTCTATATTCCATCCAAAAAAAAATTTAGATAGAAAAATTTTGACTGGTCCTTGATTGGTGTCCATGATCTTTTTGGACTTAGAGATCAGGAGTGGGCAGCTGTAGGGGCGCCCTTCATTACCTGTGATTTTGCTAAACAACAAATAAACTTTCAACCCTAGCAATCAGTTTACATGGCCTTTCTGAGGAAGGGACTGTCTTTTTGTTCTGTGTTTGTGCAGCACCTTGCACAATGGGGTCCTGTTCTGTCACTGGGGTCATAGGTACTACAGCAAACTAAATAATAAAGGCTAGACGCATACTTTTAAAAAAGGGAAACAGAGATTAGTTCTATCACATCTAGGTCCTCCAAATACAGGGAAAGGGGACTTTTGTGTGGAATGAAACTTTTTATGCCAGATTTTGGCCTGAACCTATTTTTATATTTAAGTTAAATCCCAGGAGGTATAAGGAAACCCGGGTAGTTTAATTACAATTTAGCTAGTGCTGCTAAAATAAAGAGCTCAACTGTCTTTTATAAGGGTTTGAAATTTTCCCCCATAAGATCTTGCAAAGGGGCACAGTCAGACATCACCGGGGGAACAAAAGATGACAGCCATGGTAACCCTTGGTTGAATGTGCTAATTTCATTACATTAGTGCCTAATGATGGTGCAGTTCTTGAATATTACAGTGTGAATAGCTAGCAGGTGCCACGTATAAAACAATGGGTAGAGTGAAGTATGGTAATTCTGAAATCCTTAACTCTCCAAAAAAAGTTCATTCTTTCTTAAAAGGGTGACTTGTGAAGCAACAGCAAGCAAACAAACTATATCTATACTTGCTTGAAAAATAATAAGATTACTATTAGTGACTTGATTGATTTCTTTGCCATGACACTTCCTTAAGTATGATGTAGTCTTTGCTGTTCATAATAGAAAATCACATCCTTTCCTTAATCTGGAAAGCAAAAAATAACTTGCCAGTTTGATGATCCATTTCTATGTTACACCATTTGAACAGTAATAATCCTGTTCAGGACTCATGGATCTTCATTTCCCTTTAAAATTATACCTTTTTCTGTGTAAAATCACAGACATTGAATAAGCATGTTTACCTATCAGACTGGCAGTTTGTTCAGACAATGGAAGAGTGGCTCTCAAACTTATTGAAATCTATGCCATTTCCTACTATCACTTTATATACAAAACTTATAGACCGAAACAGAATTTTGAGGACCAATATATTTCATCCCACTCTCTGACAAGAGAATTACTAAGACATAGTGGAATTTTTAGTTCCAAGTGACTTTCTTTCAGAAATATAAAATATTAGAGGTAGGTAGGGTTAGCTAGAATACATTGGATTAAGGAGGCTTTTTGTAAACCTTCTATTCAGAAAAAGGGACAGTTCTGTCACCCACGACCCAACCCTGAATGCAATTCACTTTTAAATTTATGTGTTTTCTTTCAGTTTTGTCTTCCTGGTTTTAATAAAAAGGGACATGTTCTTTTCTCTGATAAAGACAAAAAGAATGTTTTCCTTCTGCATATAAATTACGTCCCAATCCAGCAAAGCATTTAAGCATATGCTTAACTATAAGCCCAGGAGTAGCTACATTGATTCTAATGGGACCACGTAGATCCCCGAAATTAAGTATGTGTTTAAATGCTTTGCTGCATCAGGCCCTATACCTCCTATAATCAGGGTCCTTTTTCAGTCAATGGGTCTGAGTAAGAACTTTTTCAGTCAGTTGGCTGAGTAAGAACTTCAGGACTTGTCCAAGAGCATAAGTAATTAGAGAAAGGGGAGACTCCCACACCCCAGCATTTGCTATTATCAGTTAAGAATGTGTTAAGAAAGTGTGAGCTCATTCTTTTTACAACTCACCTGTGCACACTTTCAGTCTTCAAGTAAGAAGAAGTAATCAGTTGCAATAACATCTACATTTCCCCTCTATTCAAATGCCATTGTCATCTCATTTATGTGGACAAAAACAATAGTCAATTTAGAAAGTAATCAGAAGGAAGAAGTAGACAAGTGCAATTTACAGGCAGGAAATATCCATGCCAATTCAAGTGAAAGAGCAGGTTTCCTCCTTGGGACTCAACTCATTTTTTTGTACTGAGAAAGGATGCAGAAATGATGTTACTCTGACAGAAAGTATATTTCCCTTGAAATCCAGATGTATTATAAGATGAACTGGATCAGCATCATTGTGTATGTTGAATCTCACCCCAAAAAAAAAATTCAAATAACATTGTGGATCTAAGGTCAGCCTCTAAAAATATGTTGAAATAATATTGTGGTCAAAATTCAATGCACAGGAACAAGCAAGTCCATTCAGAGTTAATGTTGAAACCCTACTTATACTGTACTTTGTTTCACGTACATAGTATACCACCATTGTGATATACCAGGGTACAGTCTGGACCAGGGGTGGACAAACTGTTTGGCCTGAGGGCCACATCTGGGAATAGAAATTGTATGGCGGGCCATGAATGCTCACAAAATTGGGGTTGGGTGCAGGAGGGGGTGAGGAGTTTGGGGTGTAGGAGAAGGGGTGCAGGTTCTGACTGGGTGTGCAGGCTCTGGTGTGGGGCTGGGGATGAGAGGTTTGGGGTGCAGGAGGGTGCTCCAGGCTGGGATTGAGGGGTTTGGAGAGCGGGAGGGGGATCAGGGCTTGGGCAGGGGGTTGGGGCATGGGGAGAGGCTCAGGGTTCGAGTGGCGCTTACCTCAAGCAGCTCACAGAAGCAGCGGCATGTCCCTTC
Source organism: Emys orbicularis (assembly GCF_028017835.1). Lineage (NCBI taxonomy): Eukaryota > Metazoa > Chordata > Testudines > Emydidae > Emys > Emys orbicularis. The sequence goes on along the minus strand of NC_088688.1, from coordinate 66,114,904 downwards.
TCCGGCTCCTACCCGGAGGCGTAGCCAGGCGGCTCCGCACACTGCCCCATCTGCAGGCACTGCCCCTGCAGCTCCCATTGGAGCGCCAGAAGGGGCCATTGGAGTGCATAGGAGCCAGAGTGGGGCCATGTCACGGCTTCCGGGGGCCGCATGGTGCAGCCCCCGACCCAGCACCCTGGCTGAAGCACCAGAGCGGGGCCGAGCCATGTGGTGCGGCCCCTGGTCCAGCGCCCCGGCTGGAGCTGGGCAAGCCCCAGACCCTGCTCCCCAGCGGGAGCTCGCGGGCCGGCTTAAAACAGCTTGTGGGCCAAATCCGGCCTGTGGGCTGTATTTTGCCCATCCCTGGTCTAGACCAATAGGGGGCTATCACTTCTGACTTGCAACCTCAGGTGCCTTACAATACCTTCCTAAGGGCTGCTTACAAACAGCCTTCCTGCATGCAAGTCACACCCTGAATGTCTCTGTGTAACTGCAGCCTGCCAGCCACACTTGGGTGACATTCTGGCTCTCATAGGCCTGGGTTATGCTGCAGGGTGACCCCAACGCACTCCCAGTCTCGGATTTCCCCCTGAAATGTATGTCCTGCCCAGCCCTCTCCTACACAGTACAAATGTTTTAAGTCCGTTATTCCTTTAAGGGAATAATATGCCAGTTTATTATCTCAAATTCAGACACTTTAATTTAAACACACTGGATTAGATCAAACAGTAAAAGAAGTTTATTAACTACTAAGAGAGAGTTTTTATGCGAGTACAAGTAATGAGGCATAAAAGTCAGAAATGGTTACAAGAAAACTAAAGATAAAATGTTTACTAATGCCTAATTTAACAAACTATATTAGATTCAAGCAAAGTTTCTCACTGCATGCTCCAGCAGATTACTGACCAAAAACCAGGTCAGGACCGCTCCCCCAGGGTCCAATGACTGCTTCCTTTGTCCCTTCAGGTGCAGTGAATGCAATGGGCAGAGAAAGCGGCGGGGGGAGGGGTGGGGGGGCGGGGGTGAGTGCCTTGGGGTGCTTGTCCTTTCTATTTTTAGTTTCAGTCACTCTCTTGAAAAACATTTCCAGCTGGGCACTAGGAGACAAAGAGTCTATGTGGAAGGATGTTCCCTGCTGGCTTTTTCTTACCTATTCAAACTTTGTTCCCCTCCCTGCATGATAACTCTGTTTACTGCTTAAATGTAAATTAAGCAGAGCACCCATTCCTTTGTTTACGCTGTTTGCCAACTGCTGTTTGGGCAAGGTTGTGAGGTTTGGAACGTGTATTAATAACATCATAGAGGAAAATTTTGCAACTTCACCTATAATGTTGCCACATACATTTTATCAGGATGATACTGACCAGCAAACTATGAGTTTTCAAATGATACCTTACAAGACATGCCTTATACAAAATTTATTACAATAGTGTGTAGTATTATCATATTACCATAATAGTGTGTAGTATTTATTACCATATGTATAGTATCAGTTGTTGGAAGACCCCCATAATATATAGGCACAAATTACTGTTGTGCATGGTGGAGAAGGGTGGGCCAATGTAGTTGACATGCTTCACGGCTGTGTCTTCCCCTAGCTCACTCAATTCCAGATTCCAGTGGGTGGCTAAGTCACTATTTTCTAAGTCAGACAAATATTTTTGAGAAAACATTTAAAACTACTTTTCTTTTGGTGGAGGCCACACAAGATTTTTTTTTTTGTCCAAAAAGTAAAGAGAGACATTTTAGAGCTAAGTTTTAGGACAGGTTTGGCTGCTGAAACCAGTAATACAATTTTAACTATAATGAACTTGCTGAGCATTTACACAAGAAAACTAAGTATGGGTGGAAAAAAATACATGAAAAAGAGTCAGTTTCACATTATGATAGGAAGTCTTATTAGGTCATTGATACCACGCACTATGTGTAATATGCTCTGAATGAAAAAGTTGGCTTAGTATAGATAAGGCTATTTTTTTTTCTTATTTCTGCCAACTTTAACCCAAAGCAAACACCACAAACGAATTAAGCAGCATAAGGGTTCTTCCATTTCTTTCTACTATCCTTCCATTTCCTTCCTCTCTCCCCCACCACATTCCTTCCTTCCAAAGTGCCCAGCCATAGATGCTTTTACAGTAATCAAAATGTAACATTATAAAATAAAAACCACATAGAATGCATGTGTGGATATTGGGCTGTCCATATAAAACCACAATAATATCATTCCTAGTCTCACATCTGATTGCCCTCTGCCCACTCCATCCTAGACACTTCCAAAAGGATGAGCTTGCAGTGTTCCCTGGAGGTTAACAAATCCAGACTCCAGTGGACGGAGTGGTATGCTAAAATACTGTTGATGTTTTATCAGTATATCGGCTAAAGCATCACAAGATATGCCAAAAATAAGAGGTGAAGCTGTAGGAGCAAGAGATAACTCCTTTCGGCTGCTACCTACATTCCATCCTAGCTGAATTCTGCCTGCTGCCCATTTACTTATCTGCCTCACCAGAATCCGACCTGAAGCATCCCACTCATTCACTGGCAGACTCCCCGTTGCTGCTTACTAACCTCCCTACTAAGATGCCCCATTTATACTCTGCCCTGGAAGAGCAGGACTGAGTGTTGGCTGGAAGTGGACCCCTCCTGAACCTGACCTTTTTTGAGCACATTAGATTCCATCCATTCTCCCCATGGCTGCATGTGGCAGTGGACAGGCTCAGGAGTCTATGAAAACCCCTCCTCCCCCAGGAGAACGGTATGAAATTAGCCCCTCAGAAGCCTGTGATGCCCTGTCTGTGTCTGTGAGGTTACCTTCACTCCATGTAAGTCAGTTGGAGAAGCAGAATCCATTGACTGAAAGAATTGGAAATACAGCATATAGTACCTAGCCCATATATAACTACATAAGTCCCCTTCATGAGGAAAAAGGGCATAGGGGTCCACAAATTTGAGCTTGCACTTTTCATGCTAATCGTGGGGGGTTTTTTGGGGGGGGGAGGCATTCCACCCCTGCAGTACATGCAGGAAGGCTGTGGGTTGGCCTCTAAACCTTGGGATTTGGAGAACCCATGGACAATCTGGGAACCAAGTATCTCCACATTGGTTCTTGGCCACCTTTGGTCCTCCTTCCTTAAAGAGCCAGTCCCCACTGGCCACTACTCATAAAGCCTCCTTCATGGGGGTTTCATGCAGGGATGAGAGTTGCAGAGTAAGATAATGTTACCTGGGTCACCATTCTATTACTTTACATTCTAGCTGCAGTTTGAAGGAGATAATACCACATAGAAATGTTTCACCATCCCTGCCTCCTGCAAACCCATAGAAGAAGCCAGTTCCACAGTGCACTCACAGAAGGTCTGGCACTGAGCCAGCACTTATCCCCCCCTCTCCTGTCCATATCCTCCAGTTCATTCCCAGCTGAGCTGGATCCTCGTTACTCAGAAAAATGGAGAGGACAATTAGGTCCTCAGAGCGTGCACAAATTTCATAGGGGGCATGATTGGTGAGGCTTACCTCCACCAATTATCCCAAATTACCTGTGGTCTGAAGCATAAAATAAATAATCTAAAACAATGAATTACATTTACTTTGAGGCAGAGCTTTGAACCAAACTTCAACTATGTTAACCACAAGTTGAATTGTAATTTCTTTTAATCATCCCATTAATATACCAGATTGAAACTTATTAGAGAATACAATGTGTTAAATTAGTCTTCAAAAATCTTCTACGGGCTTTCCTAAATTTTGCCCTCTTCTTTCTTAAGTAATGCTCGACCTTTCATTATTCTCAGTGGCATGTGTCATTTGATCTAGTCTTTCTTTCTGGGTTTTTACACTCTATGAAGCAGGACTGTTCTGTTATGCCAATTTATTTATGGCTTTTAAAGTTGTTTTTCATGTTTAAGTCCTTTATGAGTGAACATAATGAGTTTGAGAGTGACAAATTATCAACTTTTTCTTATGTTTATCCTAAGAAACAGAAGAAGCATAGAAGCTGTTCTTCTTGATAGCAGCTGTATCCAGTGTGTTTATGTAAGATTATTTTCATTAACTGGTACTGCAAACCTCACTTGGTAAAGTACATTGGCATCTATAGGTAAAAATAGCAGCTTACATACTCCTAATGTTAGCCAAGTTATTGCAGTGTCAAAAAATAAATGAGCAAAATAAAACCAAACTCTGATAACATGAAATCCAAATATTACTCAAAACAACTTCTGATTTATAGAAATTACTAGAATTTAACATACTAAGTTTTCAGGGCCAAATTCTTGTCTGGCATGCAACTCCAGTGACTGGGCACAACTCCAGTCACTTCAGAGTTCCAGCCCTCAATTACACTGGAGTTGAATTTCATCCACGCTTTTAAAAAAACCTCACATAGTAAAGAGATTTCCACTAACTTAAACAGGAGAAGGATTAGGCCCTTAATGAGACATTTTCTAACAAAGTTAGTAAGACACATACAATTTGATTAAGAAATGGCATCCTCATTCTACTGTGCCCAACCTTTATAATTAGGGATGGAGAAACCAGTTTGGTTAAAAGAAAACTCACTCAAAACTCAACCAAACTCAGTGTGAATCTCTTATTTAAGGTATGAAAAACACTTTGGTAAATCAGCATTTCCCCTCATACCTCCCTGCTTGCTTTCTTAGCTCACAAGGAAAATACCAAAATATTTGAGAGAGAGGCTGTTCTCATGGTGTTTTCAACCCCCAAAACAACAGGAAGCACTTTAAATATTGCAAGAGCACCTGATCTCAACTGGACCCTGACTGAACGCGTCAGATTTGGGTGAGGGATGCATCCAGGCTGTCCACTGTCAGGCCAGCTGCACACTCTGGCCATCGAGCCCTTCCTCGTCTCCACCACAGGAGGTTGATAGGGTTATTGCTCCGTGAGCCAGAGTTGCAGGTGGTCCTGTCAGCATATGCCAATGATGTGCTCCTTGTGGTCCAGGACCCTGGTGACCTGGCATGGTTGGAGGCCTGCCAAACTATCTACTCGGCAGCCTCCTCCGCTCGGGTCAGCTTGGTCAAGAGCTCTGGCCTGATCGTCAGGGATGGGTGGCAGTGAGCTCCCTCCCACCCTGGCTTCAGGCCATTCGATGGAGCATGGGTCCGCTGATCTATCTGGGCATTTACCTTTTCACCAGCCATCCCTCCCTGCTGGACAACTGGTATGATTTGGAGGGTAGGGTGGATGAGTGGCTGCGGAGATGGACAGGAATGCTCCAGTGCCTTTACCTGTGGGGGAAGGTGCTGGTGTGCAACCAGCTGATCCTGTCCATGTTTTTGCACCAGCTCAACACCCTGAGCCCAGCCCCGGGTATCCTGGCCCATCTCCAGTGGTTAGCTCTGGAGTTCTTTTGGCCAGGACTGCACTGGTTTCTGCAGGGGTTTTGAGTCTTACCCTGAAGGAGGGAGGGCAGGGCCTCCTCTGCCTCTGCAGTAAGGTCCATGTCTTCCACCTCCAGGCCCTGCAGAGACTCCTTTATGGTGCAGGTAGTCCAGCATGGAGCATGTTGGTGCACACCTTCCTCCTCCTCCCCCTCTGATGGCTTTAATACAACCAGCAGCTCTTTTATCTCCATCTGAGAGGTCTTCTGCAAAACCTCTCTGAGCTGCCGGTCTTCTACCAGGACCTCCTCCCGACCTTGGGACTGGTTTCGGTTACCAAGTTGGTGGTGGTCACTGAGGAGGCAGATCTTCTCGCGGAGCCCCTGCTACACAACCCCCAGCATGGTGTGCAAGTGGCAGAGTCCCCCTCAGTGTGCCAGAGATTGGTTCTGGCAGGAGTCACCAGAATCAGAGCCCTCCTGGACAATGACCGGTAGATCCCATGGTTGTCACGTACTCCAGGAGGTAAGGGAAGCCTTACTGCCTGCCTCTCGAGCTTTTCCTGAGCAGGTCCTGCAGGAGAATGCTCCCTGTCCGCCCCTCACTCCTGGCCCTCCGGACCTCATTATCATGTCCCTGCCCCACGAGTCCCCCCATTCTCCCTCATTACCTGAGCCAGCTGCATAAATTGCAGCCAGTTAATTTTTGAACCACATCTCAGAACCAGCTGCATGCACTCGTGCTCCACACCTTTCATTTCCTCATCCTCGTGTCCCACCCTGACACCACGTGGCAGGACCTCTAACCATCTGTGGAGCGTGAGGAATGCCGGGGGTGGGCCAGCCTGTATTCCACTCTGGTCCCCACAAGGCATATTAGTTGGTGGTCCTTCATAGGGCCATGAGCATGGGCATATATTTGGTGTGGTTCACCCCTCTCCCTGACATCTGCCCCTTCTGTGATGTGCGGGAGACCCTGATATACATCTACCTTTAATGCATCAGGTTGCAGCCCTTTTCTGGCTCCTCCATACTCTTCTCCTCTGGTTCTGGCTGCACTTTTCCCCACACCTCCTGCTTTTTGCACACCCTATTCATGGCCTCACGAAGTTACGAGACCTCCTCAACAACCTCCTCCTGGTGCTGGCCAAGGTGGCCATTTATTCTACCAGGAGGATGATACTGGACGGGGAGATGCTCTGTGACTGTGGGGCCTACTTCTGGTCCTCTCTTCAATCACATATCCAGGCAGAGTTCCTTTATGTATCACTGCATTTCAGAGTTCTTGCTGGGAAACAATTAGAGGTATGGAAATACTTATGAGAAATGCTGTATCGGTGGTATTTCCATCTCAAATAGAAATAGAGTTCTGAGAATTTTGTTAGGAAGTCTTTCCTCCCAAGTTTCCAACCTCATTTTTCAGGTTCAAGAGGTTTGGATAAACATTCAGAAATTTGGGTTCATATCTGAACTAAACCTCTGAATCACATTTGAGCCTTTCATATCCTTCATATTGATTTTTAACTCTTTAGTATACAAGAAGACATTGACATTTTTATTTAAAATATTATATGCACATGCATCTCCTGAACTGTCTGTATTGCTGTCAATTTGTATTACACTAGCAATACAATTAAGTTGATCACCAGTACAATCGTTTATGGTTCATAAGACCTGCTTTGAGAAGAGCCTTTATAGGGCTTATCTTCACTTAACTGAAAATTTAAAGTGAAACAAAGCCTGGTAGTTTTACTGGTGTTTTGTGTTATATGTTACATCAAAACTGTGATAAAAATAAAAATGCTGGACTATATTTTTTACATCTGCATGTAAAAATAAACATTGTGCATAGAAACATGCTGATCCATGCATGGCTTCGACAGACATATACTTTTGCATTGGGTAGTTTGCACACTCTTCAAACATGCCCAGGAATAAATGTGCCCCAATCAATAAACGAAAGAATTTACAATGAGTCATCCAATAAGTAGGCTGCAAATACAGAACACCTGAAGAAGAGCTGCCATCTTTTAGAAAATATTAATGCAAAGCAATTAGCTGTTACAAGTTTTTAAAAAACCTCCAAAGCTTTTAGATGTGCTGAGATGCCTTGTGAGCAATTTCCACGCTCTTTTACTGCCTTGGTAAATCATTTATAAAGACAGCCTTAATACAAAATCCTCTTAGAAAATAACATAAAATATATTGATTACAAAATATTTTATCCCACCTTAAACTTATACATATCCAGTAAGTACTTCACTTATTACAAGGTAACTTGTGCAGAGTAACAACTTTCATTTTGCATCTAATAGGAAGCTCTTAAGACATAGGCAATTTGAGCAGGAAGACAGAGATGTGATTTGTCCAGCGATGAAGAATTCCTAAAGGTAGGGGCTGCTGAGGTCAGGAGTGTAGGAAGGGTGCTGAGATTCTGAGGAACGAGAGAAGGGAGTCATGCTGAAATCAGTACCTCAGCCTTCCAAAGGTGAATCCTGCTCTCATGTACATCCACAGTTTAAGGATCTGATATTCAGATTTATTCATTTTCATGATTAGGCTGATTTTAAAACATTAGCACATCTATGAAAAATCATAAGGGAAGAGGATAATGACACAGTGTGATGCAAGTGTTTTTGGAGTCAGTACAAGCATATCTGGGGCCACCTGCAAAACAGTTAGACTGGGCCCCCAGCTGCTAGGCTCGAGATTAAAGAATCCAGGCTTCATTGAAGTCAGTGGCAAAGCCCCCATAGTTTTCAATAGGGCCAGGATTGCTCCCTCGGTGTGTAACCTAACCCAAACCCCACTTTCCAAAAGCATGAAACTTCTAAGCGATGCCAGCTATTGTAGAGAAAAGGGTGTCCGTTTGAACAGTACTCAGGCCAGTGTTCCATGGCTGCCTGTTGCGGTGGTGACACTTGATTTTTGTAGATGATTATGAAGAACTTGAGTTTCTTTCATGTGTCCTCCCTTGGAAGGTTATCATTTACTTCTGCTCTCATGCTGGAGCATCTTAAAAACAAAATTAAACAAAACATATATACAAGAAAAGAAATCATAAAAGCTTTATTGTAGTCCTCACCCTTCCCTTTTTTGAGCCTGGTTCTTGTCGGCCATTACTCACTGTGTTATGTTTAATTTAAGACCTAATCCTGTATGGTGATGGAGTAACAGGGAATTGAACATGCTCAACACTTTGCAGGCTTACTCTTTGGATGAAAAATCCTGAGGCACAGGGTCCTTGTCTTCTTGTATTTCTATAAAGCACTATGCACACCTGCGATGCTGAATAAAAACTAATAACAGGAGGCTAACTTGATATTGGTAATGCATTATTTATTATTGTTTAAACTTTCCCCACTTGGAGATATTTTGGGTAAATGTGTTGTTTAAAAGTTTCTAAATAAAAATCAGCATAGAGCTCCATCTGCAGTACTCCATGTGCACAGATTCCATGTTGAGGCCAATGACAGTACAGTGTGAGCCAAGTGGATTCAGGATTGGGCCCTTTGGCAAGGTTTGACCAATTATCAGCACTTTAGAACCTTTGAACTAGTTACTGGCTTTCTGTTACATTACAACTCCCCTGAGGCATCCAGAATTCCAGACCCTTTAAAAATGGTAGTTAAAAAGGAAAAGAAAAGTGCAGATAAGTAATTTACAAGTGGAAAGTGTTAGTCTTGCTGCTATTTTTACATTTTATAATGTCTTTAAAAAGGAGCAGATAGCACAGAGCATAGTGAGGTAATCAAAGTTGTAATCTTTTATGTTGATTAACCTTTCAGGTAAAGAATATGACATAATCAGGTAATTAAGAAAAACTGAGAGCTATTCCTTGCACAAAATCCTGACGGGATACCCTATTGATCCCTGGAAACGCCTTTATATATAAGTAAATGGACATCAACTAAATGGAATCACTGCCTAGGAGACAGCTGAAGACTTTAACTTCTGTCTGCAAGGAATGTATTATTAATTCATAGCACATCAAATATAGTGCTTAGCTGACTTTCAACCTTAGCTCTGAGAGTACATACCAGATTCATAATATGCAGAGGATGTACACTGAAGGGGAGTGAAACTATCATACTTCTCCCACTAGGGAGAATAAAACCAATAACATTAGAGAGATTTTGAAATATGATATGGAATTGCACTGTTTCCTGTTCCAACTGGATGAAGAGTTTCTATTGCAATTTTCAAGCTAAATAATCATAACAAAAATCAAATAAATAAAATTTCAATTAACAAATTTTAAGGTAGCAAAACACCATTGCTAAAATGGAAGCAATTGTGTTTTTTTAAAAAGAGGCAAATGATATTTACTTAGGGAATGGGTCATGAATGGAGCTCTAAGCACCTTTTACCAAAGAAACCCCACACCAAGCAGGAGCTGTGGAATGGAAACTTCGCCCAACTCAGCAAAGGATTTGCTGTGGTTCTTGAATCTTGGTTTGGTATAAAAAGCCACAAATCCATTGCCTTCCTGTGTCTGAATCAGGCTTATTTTTAGTTTTCACCAATTCCTGCTCCTTTTGAGCTTAATGGGAATTTTGCCATTGACTTCAGAAGGAGCAGGCCCAATGCGAATGATAGCAGTTTGAATTGCATGGTAGGTGTGTTTGGTTTGGGATTCAAATTGAAATCTCAACAAAATGCTGTCAAAAACATGGAGTTTTGTATGTATGATGTTAGTCCCTCGTGGGAGCTCCGGAGTAGAGTGGTACCGGCTCTTGTCTTGAAATAATCCTTGGTAAGTAACATGCCACCAAGGTTACCTTGTCTGTGACAAGAGATGTAGGTGCTTCAAGTGCTAAGTCTCTGAAGACTCCAATGGCTGGTGGGTCCTAAAAAAGCATTTCCCAAGTACTTTCAACACCATGCTCCTCGCAGTGGTTACAGACACTCTACTTCAGTGACTCACTCCTCTCAACTATCCCCCGAACTGCCTCATTATCTTCCCCCTGCTAGCCCTGAGCAGGAGGAATATTTCCCTTCTCCCAGTGTTATAGCAATGCTATTTCAAGTTCCAGCTGGGACTAGAAAGTCTAGAGGAAGGCAGAAATGTCAGTGCTGAACATTCTGGGGCCTCAGAAATGTTCATTTTGGGTGATGATTCAGGCTTGTTCTTATTTTATTCAGTCCACTTTGCCCACTACTATCAGTTTTTGCCCAAATCCCCACCAAATTCTTAATTGTTCTTCCAGGGTGTGATAAAACTAAAAAACATGAAAGAACAAAGCAAATGTTTAATCTGTTGAATGCTTTTTGTTGTTATTGTTATGAGCAGGGCCGACGAGAGGGGGGGGGGGGAAAGCCGGTACAAATTACAGGAGCCCGGCGGTCTGGAAGGGGGCCCAGGGCCTGGCTTCCCCCACCTCTCATCGGCTCTGTTTAGCTGGTCCGCCCTTGTGGGGGGATTTTTTTCACCGGGGCCCGAACCCACTCTCGGCGGTCCTGGTTATGAGTTACTCCCATTTGAATGATTTATTGCTTAGGAGCTTGATCCCCAATTACTTATGCACCCAAAACTCCCAGTGACTTCAACCAGGAACTTTGAGTCCCCAAGAAAAAATATTCAGTCCCCAAATTTGTTCTTGATCTCTAGGGTGTGTTGCCATGTATTCATGTGGTAGCTTTGGCATGAGTTGTTTTGTTTCTGGGGATTGACTCTTTACCCACACTCATTCCTTGCCAATACCAAAACATGGATCTATCGGGACATATCTAAATTGTTTGTCTTTTATTTTAAAAATGCCTTCTCTTAATTACCCATTGTTTCTTAGAAAGTCTACTAATGTATGTCATTTAAGACAGCATTATTTTTGTGCTTCTGTCAAAGCCTTCATTGAGCTTTTAAAACCCAGACTGATGTGACATAGGCATAAGAGCCTTCAAATTCTACAGTCTTTTGGTTCCACTTGTAGATTTGAGTTTGTAACAGACATCTAGTTTAATTTGCATGCCATAAAATATAGAGATTTATGCAAACGTGTTAACTGTCTTACCCGGTGCTGTTATTTAAAAGTTACTCTCTGAATATTTTTCCCCATCAAACCACAACAGCAAAAAGGCAAAAACTAAATATAAATTATCATGGCTAAATATGCTCATAGGACAAAGAAAAAGTAAATCAATCTTTTGAATTGAGGTCTTTAAAAAGTAGGCAAAAAACCCAGCTTTCTTAATTTGTGCAGAGAAGTGGCCTAGTTAATCAGAATTGATTACCCTCACATGGCTTTTCAGTTATGTTGGTTAATTAAAGTGCTTTCTAATGAACACTAGCCCAATTTTCCCCACCCCCTACCATCATGTGGCAGGGAGGCAGGGACATGAAAGGCATCTAAACTGGGATTCTTTCTCACTTGAAAAATTGTGGCTGAACTAGCAGAGGCAGGAATGAACAGTTTTGCCTGTTTGCAGTGTTATGCACTCTGGTTATCTTTTCCAGATGTGAAGAAGACCTCTGTGAAGCTTGAAAGCTTGACCCGTCCACCAACAGAAGTTGGTCCAATAACAGATATTATCTCACCCACCTTGTCTCTGAGTCTTGCTTGAATAGTCTTTTATCTGCCGAGCCCCCTGGCCATCAGTGTGGGAAAACATTCATGGAGCAAGCATCTTTTAGCTGGAGTAATCATCATCATCATCATGAAGTGCTTATCAGAAAGGAAGACAAAATGCAATTAGGCTAGATTACAATTGGACCAATAATTACTATTCAGATGTCTCAGCTGTATGGAAAATACATGATTCTGAACCATGACTTTTTTGTTTGGTTGATTTTTTTTCTCCTTTTCTTGCTCTCTTTTTCTTTTAAACGTTTATAAAATATGTCAGTCATGATGTAGCACAGCTGAATAATTGTCATAGAGTCGAATGCTTGCAGATGGTTAATGGAAACAGAAAATTAAATGAACAGCAGTAAAGAAACTCATGCAAAATTAAAGAACCCTATTGCAAATTTAAAGGGTCATTTGGTTTCATCAAAAATCAAATAATATGAATATGTTATTCTCTGCATGAAAGAGACTATGCTAAATTGTTTTGAGAGCTGAAAAATGAGCAATCAATGGTTTACTAATGAAATTTGTGAAAAATCATGCACTATTGAAATGTGCAGTAAATTGCTGGTTAGGAGCTGCAGAAGGAAGCCTGCTTTTAGAGATTGAATTTTGTTATTTATTGTTTACTTAAATTATTGAATTGAAGACAGGACTTAAAACAAGTTAGGTTACTACAAATATATAAAAAATGAAGATTAAAATAAGCATTTTTCCTTAGCCTATACAAATCAAGTGCAGTGTTTCAAAAATGATTTGACTGAGAACTGCTTATCAGATGAAAGAATCCCAACATTTCACAAGATATAATATCTCCAAAGTGCAGAATCAATTTCTACCAAGACCTGAAAGGTCTTAGAACTGTTTTATGAGACTAAACTCTCATCTGCTTGACATATTTGAAAGATATAATTGATAAATCCTTTGTAAGGAGCAAAGTTATCTTTCTAGTACAAAACTAGATGTGAAACTACTTAGTAAGTATCACTTAGAAGTGGATTTAAGTTAAAGATCCTTTAAAATGGAGTTCAAGATTTCAAAGCATCATATTCTTTATAAGCTCCTCTTTATTTTTCATCATCCGTTCTATTCTCCAGGAAAGTCTGAAGTCAATATCAAATATCTCTGTCCATCAGAGAAATGATTTTAAGTTCAATGGCTGTTGGTGTCAAAGGAAAAGGTGGGAAATAGACATATTTGGGTTGTTATTGGAAATAAATCAGAAGTGTGTTTCATAGTCATATATTGTCATTTATATTTTTATTTCTGAAGAAATCCTGGAAGGTGTCATTGTATTAAAAGACAGGCCATCCCTCACATGGATGAAAGGCCAAGCTATTTAACTTGACAACAGCTGGGGAAAAAATACTTTAGAAAAAGCAGAATGAAATGCAGGAATTTGATAAATTCTATAAGTCCAAGCTTAGTCTATTTAAATATAAATTGTAATGTGTCTTATCTAGCACTAATCAGAAAGGAAAATATGTTGCAGACAATCTTTTTCTCAGTGACACCTACTTCTGAGACTATTAAAGTGTCTGTGATTATTCTTCTGCTGTAATTCTTGCATAGTCAGTTGCATATTAAACTGATGCAGAGATGAAAATATTGATCTTACTTCTGCTTTCAAGAAAGCACAAAATGTCTTTGCTTAAATCTTTTTGAATTGCTACACTAGACTAACTACCTAACAGAGTTAAAGGTGAGAGCTTCTTTCCCTTTTTTTATAAAATCAGAGTGTCCGATATAAAATAGCTAAGAAATGATAAATGTTTCATAGTAAATAAATTCTAAATGAGTATTTTGCCTCCCTGGATTTTACTTAAAGACTTAATGCCATTTCCTAAACAGTACCAGCTCAGATATGGAAGCATCTTGTGTATTTTTCACCAGAACTGTTCAAGTTACTCAATTTTAAAATGACAGATATACAGTACTTGCCATGAGAAATCAATCCCTCACAGTGAATAAATGTGGCAGCATAATCCATACAATGTATATAACAATAGTAGGCTTTTGCTGACCCATTACTCTTTATGAATACATTTTAAAGGCAATATCTAGCTGGAGAACTATAATTTTGAAAATGTAATTTGTGATATATTTTGGGTCCCTCTGTTGGAGCTGGATTTTTTTTCTCATGAGCCATTATATTTTTCTGCCTGCAATTCTACAGTAAAATTTATCGAAAAATATTTATTCTATTGAAATAAATAGTTTTATTTTATCAAAGTGGAGTAAAAACTGCTTTAATCTTGCCCTGTTTACACCATGAGAAAGCCTGTGTTTCAGTGCCTTCATTCATAGTCAGATTCTACATCTCCTTTGCAGGTGCACAGTGGGGAGGAGAGAAAAAAGGATTCTTTGTGGCTGATTGCATAACCGTATAGCTGCCAGACACAAGGGCAGTCCTTGTGCTCAGAAGAGTACAGAGACTGCCCCTTCTTTAATCCTCAGGGAGGCGGGGGGGGGGAGGGGGAAATGTACCTCAAGAGCTCAGAGAAGACTGGGAGTATTGGAGTCAGGCACAAGGATATTGTTAAGAGCTGCTGTTTCCTAGCTCCATACCTAAATTTACAGAGCCACATGCACACAATATGGCTGAGAAGAGGCTTCCAAAGGAATGTAGGGAGGATGGCAGCACCCACTGCTCACCCCTACCATGATCCTGGACCAAGTTCTTCTCCCCTCTGCTACTACAAAGGAACAGATATTCTGGCTCCAACTTTTTATATATACAGTATTTTTTTCAAAGTTTGTGAGTTGATGTCTATTGCCATCTTCCAGTTCTTGTGACTATGTAGCATATAGAATAAAAATTAGTCTGTCAGAAGACTCAAATATTACTATAGCTTGTGAAGAAATGATCGGTGCCACTGAACAGTGATCTCCCAGTGTACTAGCATAAAGTTATTTAGCTCAGATACAGCAAGGAGCTGGTTTTCAAAGGTGTCGAACACCTGCAATTCCATTTAAAGCCAATGGGGGTTCAAGTGCTCTACAAGTCTGAATTTTTAGTGACCTTCAGTCAAATGTTTCCACCTACAGAGGCCTAATATTAGCACATTGAACCATCAACTTGCTCACAATTTATGTGAGGTTTTATTTTTCAAAAACTGCCTATTTTTTTTGTAGGCCAATTCTTTCTTTACAACCAAGAGCCAAAATTACCTAGGGCCAGACTCTGCTATGAAACTTCTGGCTTTTGCTGGGGATGAAGTGGAACACATACATCCCCACTGGAAGAACTAGAAGTCATTGTGGAGAATGCTATAAGATGACACAACAAGAGTGGGACAGAATAGGACTGGGCACACTATCCATACTTGTCCTATCCATAAAAAAGCTGCACTACAGACCAATTTCTGACCTTCACAAAGAAACACTCACTCAACATCAGTTGAAAAAGATAGGAGAAATTCAGCTAGAAAAACAAAATATTTAAACAAAAACTGACCTGGCACATTGAAGCTTGATTATTATCCTTAAGTGCTTTCATGCAAACTGGGAATGATAGTTTTCCATCAAAATGGATGGAGAAGGAGAGCTGGAGAGAGCTGCTGAATTGCTCATCTAAAGTTCAAATGCCACCATTATGGGCAAAATTTAAGCTATTTTAAATTGGCACTTCTCCACTAAAATCTATGGACCTAGCAGTTTACCTCAGCAGAGATTGGCCTATATGTCTGTTCAATTGCTGTCTGATACAGAAACAAAGTAGGTCAAATGATTTTATCCACTGAGTAGCAGGCCCTAAAAGAAAATAGCATACTGTACACCTGACATGAGTCACAGCAACACAAAGTGCACCAAAAAGAAACAGAATTGTTAAGCCTTATCAGGAAGGGTTACCTTATATAGAATACTACAGTTTTCTAGAGTAACATCCCCAAACACTGTAGTGACACCAGAATAAACTTTAGAGTTCGGGAACATATAATAATAATCATAATTAGTAATATAACCAATACTTTGCCCTTGTGGTGTCAGTCACCTGAAGATCTTAGAGTGCTTGATAAGTATTAATTAAGTCTCACAAAACCCCTGTGAGGAAGTTAAATTATTTCTAGGTCTGACTTTACCTTTTGCTGAAATACAGCCACCTCAGGTTGGAAAGAAGCAGCAGTTTAATGCTAAAAACTAATATTAAAAAGAGGTTAGGACTGGAGGTAAAGAACAATACCTATCCAATTGAAACTACAGGGGTAATTTAGGTAATCTTAGTTGAAAATTGACCTGGACACCAAGGTTAACAGTTCAACACTTCAAAAAGTGTCTGAGATCTTTTATCATTACTAATAGTCAGGACCTCAGTTTGTCTAATCTAAAAACTATGGTATTATTCCAGCAGCAGTACAGTACTACCTACAGCATCTCTGTAACCCACTAACCCCCTTTTTTTTCTACAACTACAGGGGTGTTGTGGCAGGGTCTCCGGGGTGCAACTTTGACTGTTGGACCATTGAGCCCTCCAAACCCACCAACCTAGGGTGCCTCTCACACAATGAGGCGCATGTCAAGCTATAAGCTTCAGACAGGCATTGTACTTACACAGACATCCACAGGCAGGGACATACTCAAACGTGTTACATGGATGATCTCCCAGCCACTCATGAACTATCAATAGAGAGGCTCCAGCCAATTTCCCCCAGCTCCCCAGCCTTGCACCCCAGAAATATACTGTCTTGCACTGCTCAGTGTTCCTTTGGACAGTGCAAACTCATTAATAAATTCATCACTTCTTCATAGGAAAATGGACATGCACCAGCCTTTGTAACCTGAGCTGAGATTACACCTTCTTCCAGCTGCTAGAAAGATCCTTGCTGTTCCATGGGTTGGTCTGCCCCCATGGCGTACAGGCCTTCTCTGAGAGGTCTCTGGTATAGTGGATTGGATGTTGATGAGCCATTAATGTCCATCCGGCCGGTGATGAATCATTAAGAATACCTTTGAGTTAGGTGTTTCCAAGATCCATTCTCCTCTAGAAGTTCCTTCCAATAGGTCTCAATCATAGAATCATAGGACTGAAAGGGACCTCAAAAGGTTCTCTAGTTCAGTCCCCTGCACTCAAGGCAGGACTAAGTATTATCTAGATCATCCTTGACAGGTGTGTGTCTAACCTGCTCTTAAAAATATCCAATGATGGAGATTCCACAACCTTCCTAGGTAATTTATTCCAATGCTTAACTACCTTGACAGTTAGGAAGTTTTTTCTAACGTCCAACCTAAACCACATTTGCTGCGATTTAAGTGTATTGCTTCTTGTCCTAGCCTCAAAGGTTAAAGAGAACATTTTTTCTCACTCCTTGTAACAACCTTTTATGAAGTTGAAAACTGTTATCTTGTCCCCGCTCAGTCTTCTCTTCTCCAAACTAAACAAAGCTGGTTTTTTTTCAATCTTCCCTCATACACCATGTTTTCTAGACCTTTAATCATTTTTGTTCTTTCTTCAATTTGTCTACATGTTTCCTGAAATGTGGCACCCAGAACTGGACACAATACTCCAGTTGAGACCTAATCAGCATGGAGTAGAGTGAAAGATTTATTTGTTGTGTCTTGCTTACAACTCTCCTGCTAATACATCCCAGAATGATGTTTGCTTTTTTTAACAGTGTTACATTGTTGACTCATATTTAGTTTGTGATCCCCTATAACTCCCTGATCCCTTTCTGCGGTACTCCTTCCTAGGCAGTTATTTCCCATTTTGTATGTGTGCAACTGATTGTTCCTTCCTAAGTGGAATACTTTGTATTTGTCCTTATTGAATTTCATCCTATTTCCTTCAGACCATTTCTCCAGTTTGTCCAGATCATTTTGAATTTTAATCCTATCCTCCAACGCACTTGCAACCCCTCCCGGCTTGGTATCATCCACAAACTTTATAAGTGTATTCTCTATGCCATTATCTAGATCACTGATGAAGATTTCAAACAGAACCAGACCCAGAACTGATCCTGGCAGAACCCAACTTGATATACCCATCCAGCCTGTCTGTGAACCACTGATAGCTACTCTCTGGGAATGGTTTTCCAACCAGTTATTCAGTTATTAAATTCAGTGACCCCCCCATGTAATAAACTTGTGACCCCCTGAGGGGTCCCAACCTCCAATTTGAGAACCAATGCCCTAGATGGAGGTAGAGATCTCAGGAAAGGTGTGCCTGAAGAGAAGCGCGAACAGTGAATTAAGAAGAAGCAAGTCAAAGAGGCCTGGGCCCATGATCCTCTCCATTAAATGCCTTCAAGAGGGAGCAATACATATTGCTGGAAAGATGAGTTCTATTTTCCATTATGGAACCTCATGTCAGTTGCTTGTAATATTCTCAGACAAATTCCTTCTGAGCTGAAATTTTCCATTATTCATTTCTCATTAGAGGTGATTTTTGTTGTTGAAAGTTTCAAGAAAATCTTTTTCACTGGGTTTGCATCAATAACTGAACCAAGTTAGTGTTTTCAAAACTAGTTGGTTTTGTGCGGTTTCTTGAGATCTAATGAACAAGCCAATTTGGAAGGGAGTTTGCTCAGTAATTTGAAAGTTAAGAGCATTACATGCATTTTTGATATATGCATAGTAGGATTTTTGTTTGTTTCTTTGCACTGATGATAGCTTAGAGCACTGGAGGTAAACATTTAGCCAAAAGAACTGAACACAGTGCCAGAAGGCCACAACTCCTGAGTCCTTTTTCTACCATTCCCTGAGTGACCTTAATACTGCTTAGAAACAGTTTGCATTTATAAAAAACTTTGAAAACAATGTCTAACCAGGCTTCAC
Organism: Emys orbicularis; assembly: GCF_028017835.1. Lineage (NCBI taxonomy): Eukaryota > Metazoa > Chordata > Testudines > Emydidae > Emys > Emys orbicularis. The sequence goes on along the minus strand of NC_088688.1, from coordinate 66,096,247 downwards.
AACTCGCCTGTGCAGTACATCACCACTCCTCCCATATACATTTTTTTAAAAAAATACAAAGCAAATTCTTTGCTATCACTATTATTTGACTTTCCCAGTGTGGTCTTGTCTGGTCTTTGCTTGTTTTACAGACTATAAACTGTTTGGGGCATAGATTATCAGCCAAATTATCTTCTGGTATAGCTGGGCAAAACTCCAGTTAAGTCAATGCAGATCTGTCTTATACCTTTAGTCTCACGTCTAAATTACTAAAAGTAGTATCCCCTAGACAAATTACTTATAACCAAACAATTTTGGGCACCTAGATTTTTGGATCATAGAATCATAGAATATCAGGGTTGAAAGGGACCTCAGGAGGTCATCTAGTCCAACCCTCTGCTCAAAGCAGGACCAATTCCCAACTAAATCATTGGGAATTGTCAAGCCCGACCTTAAAAGCCTCTAAGGAAGGAGATTCCACCACCTCCCTAGGTAACCCATTCCAGTGCTTCACCACCCTCCTAGTGAAAAAGTGTTTCCTAATATCCAACCTAAACCTCCACCACTGCAACTTGAGACCATTATTCCTTGTTCTGTCATCTGGTACCATTGAGAACAGTCTAGATCCATTCTCTTTGGAACCCCTTTTCAGGTAGTTGAAAGCAGCTATCAAATCCCCCCTCATTCTTCTCTTCTGCAGATTAAACAATCCCAGTTCCCTCAGCCTCTCCTCATAAGTCATGTGCTCCAGCCCCCTAATCATTTTTGTTGCCCTCCGCTGGACTCTTTCCAATTTTTCAACATCCTTCTTTTAGTGTGGGGCCCAAAACTGGACACAGTACTCCAGATGAGGCCTCATCAATGTCGAATAGAGGGGAATGATCATGTCCCTCAATCTACTGGCAATGCCCCTACTTATACAGCCCAAAATGCCGTTAGCCTTCTTGGCAACAAGGGCACACTGTCAACTCATATCCAGCTTCTTGTCCACTGTAACCCCTAGTCCTGATTCTCAGAGGTGCTGCGAACCCACAGCTCCAATTGATTTCATTTGGTGTTTTGGCCACTGAGCTCTTTTGAAAACCTGGCCCAAGATGTCTCAAGATAGGCATTTAGAAATAGAGGCATCCAAATCAGTGGCTGTTTTGAAAATATTTGTCTTCATCTGTCTGAATCTCAGTTTTCCAATGTCAACCTAGTGACACTGCCTGAAGCCAGATGTGATGGGGTGTTCACCCCCACACTTGCCCTAAATGGGTTAATGTGAGCTAAGAAGGGGGGGGTGCAATTAACCAGACAGGCCACAGCTGAGGGGAATCAGGATACTTAAGTAATCCTCTGATTGAATAATGAGGGAGCACAGCTAAGGAGGAGTGAGCTGGGCTGGGTTTTTACAAAGACAGGAAGTTAGCAGCAGAGATGGGGCTGCAGGGAAGTAATCTGAAAACACTCCCTGGGAGAAGGGGTGTGTGTTTGGGGGCTACAGAGCCAAAGTAGCCTGGGAGGAGGGAGTTTGGAGGCTGGCAAACCAGAGAATGAGTGGAGCCAGAAGGTTAGCTAAGACTTAGGGAAAAGGCAGTAAGGTCCAGAATGGAACAGATCTTGGCTGCTGATTAGAGAGTCTCTGAACTGGTATCCAGAGTAGAGGGTGGGCCTGGGATTCCCTACCAGCCATTTGGGAAGTGGCACTGGATGGGAAGACTGCCTGAGTCATTTATAAGAAGAGACTTTGATGCCCTGGAAGGGGAGGGCACATGTGACTTGGCTGGAGGGCTAGGTCACAAATGTAGAGTATCTTGCCTCACTGAGAGCCAGGAAGAGAAGGCAAGGCATGCCGCCAAAGGTGGAAAGGAACTGTCGGACCTGGAATCAGCTAATCCCCAGAGCAAATAGCAGGAGGTGCACTAGTAGTGAGCATACCCCGTGACACCATAACATTCAGGAGACAGAGAAGTGCTAGTCAGCAACTTATCTATCTCCTTTCTAAGCCTACGTTGTGTGTGATCTGCAAATTGCAAGTTCCCAGTTTGCTATCCCATTGGATGCTGTTGCTGTAATGACTCCTATTATCCCTCCTAGAGTTTATTCCTCCAAAGTTTGTTGAATAAGGTGTCTGATCAAAATATTTATTTTCCTCCTGTTTGAAATTAGATTTTCCTCTAAACTCAGACAAGGTAGTTTTTCAAGTGAAATGTGACTTTTTTAAAAGTACAAATGTACAGTAATTTCAAGTGTGCCCATATTTTTTGAGGCAGCCAGTGATGGTTTCATATATGCACACATTTTGTGTGGTGAAATTGTTGGCAGCCTCACATGAGATGCATGACTTCTTCCTCAGATGAAAACTAGACACCACTCTTAGGGCTGTACATTTATAGGACATGGGCAAATCAGTTTTCCTACATATTTTTTGTAAAATATAGCCAATGTCACCTGATGTGAAATGCCACAAAATGATTCAGTAGCCAAAATGTGAGCACTTTAGGTAGGGAGTAGGAAGTCTTCTTACTCAGTCACCCTGTATAACCCTGTATAACTGAGGTTTCCTGAAATGGAAATGACAGTTTTAAAAGATTGCTCAGCTTGCAGCTTTTTCCCATCAATTCCTTTCTGAAGCCTCCCATGACTAGTCCTATTCGTTTAATCTCACTAACAAGGTATGGATAAATTTGTGAACCACTTTTTCAATCACAAGCCCAGTGATGCTTCAGATTTAGATTTCTTCACACACTGGTGTTTATAATAGGTTTACAAAATGAGGCTTGAAAATACCTTAAGGCTACCTGGATGGTATTTATTCAGAATGGAGTGGATAATAGAAATAAACCTGTTTATTTGGAGGTAAACTCCAATGTATTCACCATCCGTCATTAGGAGGTAAGTTTTTGCTTTCTTGAATATGACCTCCAAAAGACACAAGATGCATACTTGCAGGATTAAAGGAATCTATGAAGCACCCACATGTGGATTCCCCCTGGGAGTTTTATTCAGATTGATGGTAGGACAAGTAGAAAGGCTGGACCCACAATTTTAGAAGCAACTGTAACAGACTTTGTGGAGGGAAAACTTGTCTGATCATATCTGAACCTTAATTTTCATTGTTATTCATAGATTTCTCCATCTTCGAATGGTGAATTTTTGGTTGTTGTCTTGACATTTGCCCTGCTGACTAACAACTATCAGTGACAAACTATGGTCACAGACAGACAGACAGGCAGACATCATAGTTATCAGTAGCAGTTGAACTTTGGACCTTCAGCACCAAAAGCACAAGACCTACCGCTTAATCTAAAGGTATAATGCTGTTAGCCATAAGTATGTAGGAGACTCTCCTACTTTCTGGTCCTAGACGTTATAGGGAGACATGATAACAACCTAGTCCTAAGCATCTGATGTCCACAGGAGATCAAATACCACATGAGGTGCCATTCTGTAAAAAGTCATGGCTGTCTACAGACAGATGGACGTTGTTGTGAGCAGGGAAAAAAACAGAATGTCTTTTTTTGCTGGAGGTTTTATCTTTAAAGGGGCCAGCCACTAGTGGAAGACATGATTGTTTGCCATAAGCCAGCATTATATATATGCACTGTGCCAAATTATATTTACAGTAGTGCCCACAATGTGCTCAGTTCTATACAGAAATTTAGAAAAAAAACCAATCTCTGCCTGTAAGAGCTTGCAGTCTACCATGAGTTCAGGTCAAATGGTGAAGTTTTGAATTGAAGGGCTAGATAGGATTTTTACAGATTAAACGGAGTAACCAATATACATTAGTCTTGGTTTGGTTCTGTTTGACTTTCTACTATATTCTGGTGCTTCTCCCTCTCTCCCTCCACCCCCAGTTTGTAATTAGTTCTGGGTTGAGTGTTGAAACCTGTTTGTTACTATGTCTTGCAGATTGATTGGTTGAAGTACTATAAAACTCAGGCCACTTTCGTTTTCATAGTTTGTCTTTGGTTTTCCAGGGCTGTAAACAACCCTGTTGTTGTTTGTTAAATCTTAGAATTAATAATAGGATATAAAATAATACTGAACAAATTATAATATCATTACATAAATCAATCACATGCTCTCACCTGCAAAACTGTGTTCAACCCTGGCCACCTATTCTCAAAAAAGATATAGTGACAATAGGGTCATTAAGACAGGTGAAAAAATTGTTTAGCGGTATGGAGTGACCTCTGTATGAGGAGAGATTGAAAAGACTGTGACTATTTAATTTAGAGATGACACAGATAAGAAGGGATGTGATAGAAGTACACAAAATAATTAAAGATTCAGGTGTTCAGTACTTCCATTTACCCTTTTCATAAGACAAAGCAAGGGGACTTTCAATGGAATTGAAAGGCAAATCATTTAAAATTGCTGATGGGAAATCCTTTTTTCCCCCAGAGAAAATAATTATCCTGTGGTACTCAGTATTACTAGTAGTATTTATGTTATGATAGTGCCTAGAGGCCCCTAAGTAAGATGGGGGCCCCATTGTGCTGGGACTTGTACAAATACACAGTAAGAAACAGTCCCTGCCCTGATGAGCTTATAGTCTTAATTGAAAAGATAGGAAGGAAAAGAGAGGAGAAGTGACTTGTCTAAGGTCACACAACACATCTCTGACACAACTAGGAATAGATCCCACATCTCTCAAATCCCACTCCAGTGCCTTTTCCATTGAATGAGAACTGGTCATGATTGTTGTTGTTGTTCTCAAAATGCTTTCTCTATTGAAAAAAATGTGGTTTATGCAAAATCAAAATTTTCCATAAGGAACTGTCAATTTTGCTGAATTTTTTCAACTTTCTTGATGGAAAATCAAAGCAATTGTTTAATTTTGAACAACCCAAAACAAGTGTCTGCATTTGCCTGGGTTGACAACAGTGCCTCATGGGAGCTTAGGTGCCTCACACCCAATTCTTCTCTATGTATCAGCATGACTACATCGCCCATGACTATGGGACTCCCACAATGCACCATGGGAGGGTCCCCAGTGCAACATGGGAGATGTAGTTTGATCAAGGAGCCCAGACCATAGGCCAAACTGGAGGCATGATGTACATTAACTACAGCTCCCATGAGGCACTATGGGACTCAGGCAGACTCAGATTCATGTTGACCTTATTGACAGGGATTAGGAAGAAATTTATTTATGGAATGGCTATTCCATAACTTTCCAATACAGGGTTTCTTGAACTTTTTTCTGAAGTATCTATTACTGGGCACTGTGTGTCAGGATAGAGTTGGGAGGAATTAGAAATCAGATCTAACATGGTCATTCTAATGTTCCTGTTGAAGTTGGTTTGTGGCAATACTTCTATTAGCTAATGTTGTTTTTCCTTCTGTGTTTTCTCCCTAACCTCAGTGCTTGAAGTGAAGGGAATCAAATAGGGTCACAGAAATGGCAAATAGAGTTTTGAGCTGGATAGCTGAAGGCTGCACATCAAACTCTGTTTTACCAAAACTGCTACTCCCCAATTATGATTGTGCTTGCACACATGTACACACACTTTTTCAGACCATTTTAAATTCTGCTAATTTCTGGAGTCTATAGGGTGCCTCAATTATGTCAACAGGAAATAAACCTGTTTTCCAATCTTCCATAGTTTTTTTTCCCAGAGAAATTTTATCCCCCAATACTTTAGAACATTAATAATAAAATTGGAAATAAATAGCAGAGGGAGGGAAAACAAATATAAAGAACAGGCAAAGGAGAACAGAGATGTTTTCAGCTGAGATTTAAAATGAGCTGGAGGATCAAAATGTTAGTTACACAAGGTAACTGTTCCAGAACACAGGTGCTATAACATAGAAGGCTTTCACCCCATAATGACTACATTGTGTGGAGGACTGAGAACAAAGCAAGTGCTGGATGAATGGAGGGAAAATAGAGAAAAGTAGACTTTGTGAAAAACTGTTGATATTACAGACATGGAAGATTTCAAAAACCAGTAATGCAGCTACGAATTGGATCCTGAAACAAATGAGGAACCAGCAGAAGAATTTGATAAGGGTGTTGTGGTCATACTTTTTTGTAATTGCAAGAAAACAAGTAATGCTCAACACTGAGTACTATCTGTGTAGACATGAATGGTGAGAATTTTGGTGCTTTTTAATGCCTATTGTTTTAAAATGATGGCACAATTCTCCTTGTAGATCCACCAGGCAGATATCAATTCCAATTTCCTGCTCTCCACACATGTGCAGAACTGGTGACAAGATCTTTATATGCAGGGAAAGAATAATACCAGAGTTGTGATATTTTGTGCAGATCTGAAAGGAGACTTTTGCCCTTTAAAAGATTTGATAATTCCATCATTATTATTAAAACAATAAATCATGATCCTAAAGCCTATGAACACTTATTTATACCCTTGGCTGAGATTTTACTTTTCCTCTTAACCTTCCCGGCTATTTGTCTTGATACTTGCTACTACTGCTCATTTCTGACTCTCTTAATGATGTGTTCACAGAGTGCTCTTTTGCCATTGTAATACATTTGTGTCCATTTCACTTTGCCTTCTGCAATTTTTATGGAATGATGATGGTGGTGATGATTAGAACTTGGGTCAGTGTACAACATAATAACAAATTAAAAAAAAAAACGAATAAAATGCTTCTTAAATTTCCAACAGACAAAAGCAAATGAATGAGTCCAATAAGAAAAAAAGGGATGTGGGGGAAGTGATATCCCAACAGTCCTTGCAATAAATAGTACCTTTTGAAATAAAAATCTCTCAAGATGTGTTTTTAAAAGGAAAGATGAACTGAAGCAGATCCCAGAATGGAGCAAATTCCACCTCCTCAGGCTTTGTCTATATTAAGAAAATTTTCCCTGGCGTAACTAAATTGATCCACAGATAAGGCCTTGGAGCCCTGAGCAGCAAGAGTATGATTGACCTGTCCCGTGCTACTGCAGAGTTCATTTTTTCCTGCCTTTTATGTAGGTATAAAATGAGTGGGAGGAGAGAGAGACAGGAGCCTTTACCACCTTGTGCACGCTGCATAAGGGCCAGCAGAATTATAATCCCTGTTCTCTGCTCAAGACCTGTTTGTCTTCTTACTTTTCCAAGCATATGTGGTGCTCTTGTAGGGTGACCAGATGTCCCAATTTTATAGGAACAGTCCCAATATTTGGGGCTTATTTTTATATGTGCTCCTTTTACCCCCCACCCCCTGTCCCAATTTGTCACGCTTGCTATCTGGTCACCCTATGCTCTTAGGGTGTGGGGGCAGTAAACGACAGGAAGAAGGTGGAGGTCTATGGCTCACCTCCTCCAGAACCAGCTCACAGAGTTGGACCAGTGCATGGGGGGAAATAAGATATATTCCATAAAGCAGAGGTTCTCAAACTGGGGGTGTGTGTGCTCCCTCCTCCCCAAGGGGGTGTAGAATTTATTCTGGAGGGAACATGAGAAACTTTAGGGGAAAAAAACTTACTGCACACATCTAGAGCTGGTTGGCTGGAGAGTGGTGGCTGCTGGCTGGGTGCCCAGCTCTGAAAGCAGTGCTGCTGCCAGCAAAAGTGCAGAAGTAAGGGTGGCAATACCATACCACCCTTACTTCTGTGCTACTGCTGGCAGCAGCACTGCTTTCAGAGCTGCACAGAAGTGACGGTGGATGGTATTTTCACCCTTATTTCAGCACTGCTGTTGGCGGCAGCACTGCCTTCAGAGCTGGGTGTCCACAGCAGCTGATGGTCTCTGCTCTGTCTTCAGAGCTGGGCAGCCGGAGAGTGGCAGATGATGGCCAGATGCCCCAGGGGAAAGGGGGGAGCATATACTACTTCAGACACAAAGGAGGGGGAACACGATGAAATATGTTTGTGAACCACTGCCATAATGGAATATAGTAGCAGGCATGCTACTCATATAGGTATCTACCAATAACACTAGTACCTACCTGCAACCCCTCCCTCAGAACAATCCATTAGCACTAGTGATTATCTAATCTTTGGGAACTCATGGAATATGGGTGAGATCCCAGAGGACCAAAGAAGAGCTAACATGGTACCTGTCTTTAAAAAGGGGAACAAAGAGAACCCAGAGAATTATAGACTAGCATAACTTTGATATCTAGAAAGATACTGGAACAAATTATTAAACAATCAATTTGTAAGCATCTAGACGATAATATGGTCATGAGTAATAGCTAACATGGATTTGTCAAGAACAAATCATGCCAAATGAACCTAATACGCTTCTTTGACAGGAAAACTTCCTTTGTGGGTAGGGGGGAAGCTGTACACATGATTTATCTTGGTTTTGGTTTTTTGTTTTGTTTTTAGTAAGGGGTTTGAGATTCTCATGGGAAACTAGGGAAATGTGGTCTAGATCAAATTATTATACAGTGGTGTACAACTGGTTGAAACACCCACTCAGAGTAGTTATCAATGGTTTGCTGTCAAACTTGGGGGATGTATCTAGTGGGGTCCCACAGAGGTCTGTCCTGGGTCCAGTACTAGTCAATATTTTCTTCTATGATTTGGATAATAGAATGGAGAGTATGCTTATAAAATCTGAGAATAACACTAAGTTGGGAGCGGTTGCTAGCCCTTTGGAGGATAGAATTAGAATTCAAAATTACCTTAATAAATTGGAGAATTTGTCTGAAATCAACAAGATGAAATTCAATAAAGGCGAGTGCACAGTACTACAGTTAGGAAGGAAAAATCAAATACACAACTATAAAATGGGGACTAAGTGGCTAGGCAGAGGTACTGCTGGAAAGGATTAGGGGGTGACAGTGGATCATAGATTGAAGATGAGTCAACAATGTGATGCAATTGTGAAAAAATATCATTCTGGGTGTATTAATAATCATGTTATATGTAAGAGGTAATTGTCCTGCTGGTTTCTCAACTGGAGTACTGTGCCCAATTCTGGACACCACACTTTTAGGAAAGATGTAGACAAACTGGAGATAGTCCAGAGGAGGCCATCAAAAATGATAAAAGGTCTAGACAATCTGACCTATGAGGAAAGGTTAAAAACAACAACAACAAATGCCTGGATATGTTTAACTTTGAGAAAAAGAAGACTGAGTGTGGGCCTGGTAACAGTCTTCAAATATATTAGGGGCTTATAAAGAGGATGGTGATTAATTGTTCTCCATGTCCCCTAAAGGTAAGATAAGAAATAATGGGTTTAATACACAAGGGAGATTTAGGTTAGACATTAAGAAAATCTTTCTAACCATAAGGATAGTTAAGAACTGGAATAGGCTTCCAAGGGAGGTTGTGGAATCCCCATCACTGGAGGCTTTTAAGAACAAGTTAGACAAACATCTGTCAGGGATATTGTAGCTTTACTTGGTCCTGCCTCCGTGCAGGGATCTGGACTAGATGACCTCTTGAAGTCCCTTCCAGCCCCACATTTCTATGATTAGCTTAACTGGGCAGTGAATTGGATGTTATTCAAACTCCCTCCCCTTCACTGCCCTTAGCAGTCTTTACAGGGACAACATTGATAATGGAACTGAATCTGAAGAGGCTTGATCTTGAAGGAAAATTTGGTACCCACAAAGTTACCTCCATCCTTCACTGTGATGGGTCCTTGTCTAGCTTTGTATCTTGTAATCTTTACAGATGCCATTTTTGGTTTCCTACATTTTCTCTCCTTGTATTAGAGTTCCCACATATGCTATTCATTACATGCTGTGTAGTATCCTTCAGACTTAACTTTGTGTAGTATCCTGTTCCACACTGTCTCTTTTCTATCAGGATGTAGCATAAGTGCTCTGGCACCATAACATATTATGTTAGTAATCATATTTTACAACCCTCATGAATCCCTTAAGAGCTCCTAAAATTTTTATATCCTGATCTTCCCCAACATACTGTTCTTTGTTACACCAAAATTTCAGTCCGATATGCTGCCCCTGTGACATACATTGACATAACAAAACTCAGGAGGCAGAAGCATGAAAACATTTGCCCTGTTCATGAACCGACACATATGAAAGATACTCCACTTAACCCACTTGAAGAAGTTACAAATAGTTTGGTTACTTCTCATTTTTAAGTCAGTCATTTTGAGTAGTTGAATACATTTCCATCTTCTCCCAACTCCCCCCCCCCCCCCTTGGTGGGACAATGTTACCCAATTTTTTAATATTTTTAAATTTTCTTTTTTATTTAAAAATTTCTGGGAAATAATATATAAAAATCAATGTAGTTTCCACAGCAATCAAGTTTGGTCATTGTGAAGCACAAGATAAATAATGATGATGTATAGACAAAAACAATTTAATTCACAGCTGATTAATCTCATTAGTAAAATTATATCTTCATCAGCATCTAAACTGGTACCATTCATTTTCAATCATTTTTTATTACTGAAGTGGCCTGGGGTTTTTTATAACTGCTTTTATAGCATTTTCAGGAAATTTGTCTTCCCCTGACATCATATTGACATTGTTTACCTTTGCTCTTGTGGTTTAGCTTATGCAGTAAGAATAAATATAATAGTCACTATATTGCTGTATTACAGTAATATAAACTGAGTGCCCCCATTCTGAGCTGCATTCCACTCTGTACAGAATTGAGAGTCACTGTTATTTAGTATAGCTTTGTTGTTTTATTTGCTAGGGCACAATGTGCTGGAGGAATCAGAGTAAACTTTCACTTCCTATCCTGCAAATTCAAAACCTGAGGTTTTCTGTTTAGCAGAGGTAGGCACTAACACTTCAAGTAGCCAGAGTAACAGTGACAGTAAAGTAAGTTGCAGAAGTCTAATCTCAGTTTTCTTCTCAAAGACAATGAGTAATTGATCCATTGGTCTGTCTAAGACTGGTGTCCTGTGTAAAATAATTCTAGCGGGCTAAATTAGCACTTAATAGCCATATTCTACTAGTAAAGGGCCAAATCCTACTCATATTGAATAGCATTTACTTCTGTGAATAAGGGTGAACAATTTTCTGGTAGCTGCACTAGACTTTCAGTTCTTCAATGAACTTTTGTTATTAAGTTTCATCCTACAACACCTAAATACATGAAAACAATCAAATCCTTCTGGCATATGCAATGTTACTAAACATACAAAAGGCCATCTCACTGATTGTCTACTTCTAACATGCAGACATTTTTGGAAGCCCAGTACTAAAACCTAAAATTACAAATGATGGGATGCACTATTGCAGTTTCAAGTTTGTAATTACCTGCAGCAAAAAACTGTATTTGCTATCTTCACTAGAGGCAAAAGTTAAAATATAAACTAATGTCTAACATACAGATCCACCTATCTGATGAGAGCTTGTCAATGTTAGTCTATATAGAATACCAAAAAAAAAAAAAAAAAAAGGAGGGGGCATTCCTGCTTTTATTGACTCAGTGTATAGCTTCATGGAATAAAACACTGTTCTGACACACACATAAGCTCACAAGACTTTAACACCAGGTGTCATAGGTTTGATGAAGAATGTTGGGTGTGACTATTATTATTCTACCAAAAAAAAAAAAGAACCAGTAAACAATGGATCTTTTGACTTCATCTTATCTAAAGTATATTTTGTCCTCAGAAGGTCAGTAGTTCAATAATTGTTAATACTATACATAGATATTTATACAGTGCTGCTTACTGAAAAGGAATAAAGTTTGATGAAGATTAGATAAAAGGATCTTCCACTGAAATGAATGGAAAATGCTCCACGTTTAGCTCCACTGGTTTTAATAGGCCTTTAGTGTTTAACTGTTAGCATTGTATCTGCAAAAATAACAGGAGTACTTGTGGCACCTTAGAGACTAACAAATTTATTAGAGCATAAGCTTTCGTGGGCTACAACCCACTTCTTCGGATGCATATTCTTTTGGATGATATGCATCCGAAGAAGTGGGTTGTAGCCCACGAAAGCTTATGCTCTAATAAATTTGTTAGTCTCTAAGGTGCCACAAGTACTCCTGTTATTTTTGCGGATACAGACTAACACGGCTGCTACTCTGAAACCTGTCATTGTATCTGCATCACCAATGAACAGAAAAAATCTATAAAAGTATTTCAGTGCCACATAATTTTTTTTTTTTGGATGACTGGTGTTTGAATCTTATATGCCATAACAGCTTAGTGTCTTTCAGTGCTGAACTACATTCAAATAATTTCAAAAGTTTTGGAGATCCGAATCTTATCAGAACAGCTTTGGTTTGGAAATCCCTTGAAAACAAACTCTCATTAGCTTTGTAATGTTTTCTGAGTTTGGTCAAATCAGAAATAACCTTGAGAGTAATATTTTTCATAGTATTTATCATTGACATTAACAACTCGGAGTAAACATAGGAATCCAAATCTCAAAAAAGATATTGTCAATTGTGTTTGAAATTTTAGAGAAGGCTGAGGTTGATACTTCCTGTATATGAACCAATGTGCCTATTTCTGCTAACTACTGATGGGTGAACCTCCTAAATACTGGAGGTTGGATTTAGATCAAGTTCAGATAAAATAACTGATTGGAACCTGTTTCATCTAGAGGTCAGTCTAGAACTCTCTTGAGCTCTTTCACAGGATTTCCAGTATTATTTAGATCGTGCCAAGACATAAATATTATGAGAATGACTCATAATATTTCTGTTCCAGTCAAAAACATAAAGTATAAAGGCCTAGAAAACTGGGAGGTAGGGTGTTTATGGAGGAAGTTTACAAAACTTTTCTGAAAATTTCACAGTTCAGGCTTTGGGTGAAGATTTGTATCTGTTTGAATTTTACATAACCATTTTGTCCAGGCCTTCCAAAAAACTGCTTACTTCAGGATTTTCTGCCCTTTCTGAGTCCCTGCCTATTGCCATTGCTAGCCTTAGCCTTTCCGGTTCTCTCTATGAGTATGTTACACTGCACAATACTTATGGCAGTGTGTAGTATACATACACTGTACACGCCCCTAGCATGGGCATAAATAGCAGTGTAGGTACTGAAGCACTGCTTGGGTGACCAACGACCTTACACACCACCAGTGCAGTATAGATATACCTTACAGTATGCAGTGTATCAGACCTGAAGAAGAGCTCTGTGTAAATTTGAAAGCTTGTCTCTCACCAACAGAAGTTGGTCCAATACAATACAAGGTATTACCTCACCCACCTCTAAAACCTTACAGTGGCAGTTGAATTCCTTTCAACCTATTTCTGAGAAAACCTGAACTCTTTGTGGACAGGTCCACAGACTAGGACATGGGTCTGCCAAGCCTGAGACAGCTGACATTCTCACAGTGACACTGGGAAGCGATGCAGAGCTACAGCTAAGGAGCACATGGAAAGTAGGTGCTGCAGGAAGTACCACCCACGGGAGCCAGAGTGACAGTACTCTGAGGCCCTCTGATTGGTCAAGTGCCATATTTAACCCTGGGGGTTGCCCCAGTAAGTTGTTTGGGAAACTACACAGACTTTGCCTGTGACTTCAGACTTGTCTCCTGATCTCGGGTCTCCAATCTCAGCCTGACTCCGACACTGATTTCTGCTTACTGATTCCGGTCTGGTACTACCTCTGACTCTTGCTTACTGAACCTGGCGCTTGTGATTCCTTCAACTCCTGCTCAGACACTACCGCCCCTGACGTGCAGACCTCAGCCCAGCTGTGACCTCTAGGCCAGACTGCCTACACCCAGTCCCTTACACTTTGGCTGTTACTAATGATCTATATGTCTGGCTAGGTAATCACATGGCCCAGTTCACTGTAGTATCTGAGTATCTCCCAAGCACTTAAATCTAAGGGCTTGGGGGACCATGATAATAAAGAAATGCTGTACTACACTACGTAAGAACATAAGAATGGCTATATTGGGTCAGACCAATGGTCCATCTAGCTGAGTATCCTGTCTTCTGACAGTGGCCAATGCCAGTTGCTTCTAAGGGAATGAACAAAACAGGGCAATCATCAAGTGATCCATCCCCATTGTCAAATCCCACCAACAGTCAAAGGCTTAGGGACACCGAGAGCATGGGGTTGCATCTATGTGCCCATCTACTTTGATAATAGTAGTATTTAAGGCATAGTCCTGAATAAGAGCAGGTATTATACTCACTGTCAAAATTGTCTTTACATTAAAAACATAAAATTGTTTAGTTTGTAGATTCCTGACTATTGGGTTGCTACTTTTTTAAATACTACTACTAATAATAATTAATAATAAATAGAAACAAACAGCAAATTGCTTGTCATTCCTATTTATGCTTGCAAAGCTGCAGCAAGAACTCTAGAAGGAACTGTGCACACAACAACTCTGCTACAGAGATGTGATGACTGGTCACCAAAATGGAGATCCAAAATTGAGGCCCCAAATAATGTGGGAATGATTGTTACATCACTACAAACTACATAACACATTGTTATGCTATTCTTTGTTTTGGGCACCAATTTCTTGCTATTGCCCTCAAAGTCATTCAAGGTTTTCACATTACTCCGCATCTCTTACTGTACATACCTTCATAGATTCTACATTCCTTGTATATTATCCTACCATCAAATTGTTTTGAATAATCTCATTGAGTAATCTCTGTTACCGTAATATATAATAATATGGTAATATATATATAAATAATATATAATATATAATATATTTGTTTACACAAAAAAGGTTAACAAACCACTTATTAAGTCTTTCATCTCTTCTTTACCTGAAGTACCATACAAATGCAAAAATAGGAACCATGAACAATTTGCTCTGTTTTTTTTTTTTTTTTTTTTTTTTTAAGGCAACCCAGTAATGGGAACCCATAGACTAGAAAGCCTTATTTTAAAAAGTAAAATAAAAATAAAATAAGATTAACACAGTTCTGACAGTGTCTATAATAAAATGAGAGGGAAAGCACATCAGATGAAAGTAGGTCAAATCGGAAAGTTAGAAAAACCTAACTTTTTTATACATTTATTTCCTTTTTTCAGTTACATAAATTAATTCATTTAGAAAGATGACTTTCAAGGAGATTAGGAATAATGCCCCTTCTGCTTCTACTTTCATTACAATGAAAATAATTTGACCTCTAGTAAAATAATGTTGTCAGATAACTTATGATTCAGTCCTTAATACTTCTGTAAGATTGGAACATTTTTTTCTTGAATAACTAATCTTGTTTTAGTTCAGTTGTTCACAGTAGCAAATACCTTCTTTAATTAGTAAATTAAAAAAGAGGTTTTCAGAGCTCCTTATCTTTCTAGTTTTGTTATCCCATCTGTGCATGTCTTGAAAAGAGCTAAGATATGTATAATGCTAATTAATTTTGTACCACACTAGAGCTGTTAAGCCAGGTATTCAAATCCTTTTCCCAATTCAAATGCATTCTGAAGCTTAAAGTTATTACTGCTAATGAGTAATTTAATTTACTTTAATTTAATTAAACTATATTTAATTCAGTTACATGAAGGCACTCTAGTAGTCTTTGAAAATACATACGATAATAATATCCATGGATTTAAGGAAAATATTGTGTTGCAAATACTGTTCATTACATTGTAGAATCAGAGAAGGATAATGGTTCCTAGGGTCCTCAAGCAGCTTCTGTAAAAGACTCTGATTAAAAACAAACCACAAACAAACAATGAAGGGTAAAATTAACATATAAAATATAATTTCTGATTGAACAAGAAAACCTAGATGACACTTAAAACTTACAGCTACAACAATATCAATAGAGCACAATAGAAGCAATTTTCTAAAAGAATACATTAGAGACAGTAAAAAAATCAAAACAAAACTTAAGTATGTCAAAGTCTGTAGGCTTTCCTCAAAGTTCTGCATGAATTATGCATAGCAGAAATAACAAATGTAGACATTTGTTATTAACTTTTCAGCACACATACTGTATATGGACTCACATTGAAGGGTTATACATATGCATGTGGAAAATGTGTACTTGTTTTTCATGTTTAATGAAAGTCTGCACATTATTGTTCTCCGTGTGTTTAGGCTACCCAAAACATACATGAGGACAGTCCCTGTGTCAAACAGATTAAATACAATACAGCTCAAACACTGAACCTAGCAACCTGCTGGAGTGAGAGAGATATGCAGTTTGGGGAGAGATCTTCCCCCAAGGTTTTAAAGATGCTGCAAAACCCATTGATGGAGTCTATTCCAGTGTAATGTTGTGATTGGCTTCTGCAAGCCCACTGTTAGCCCCCAATGTGGAGAAGGATCCATATAATAAGTAGTGGATCCTGTGGCCTCACCTGCTCCTTCTTGCCTATGCACCTCCCCATGATGCTAAGCTCGAAGCTTGCCTGGATCATGGCCTGGACAACACAGGAAATGTGCACCATTTGTATGGTACCCTTCATCTTGGCCTCCCTGAGAATGGTGCAGTGGAACCATATTACAGCTGTGGAGGGCTGGATTTTTCCATCATTTTTTCCCCATAATGCACTAGATTATTAGATGATGGTTGAGGGCTTGTCTACAAGATTGGTTAGTGAGCGTTAGGTACACCACTGTAGGTATACATTCTAACCTTGCTATGCACTAACTGACTACAAATTCTGTAGTGTGCTTTGACGGTAGTGCTATTTCTGAGGTGCTATTTCAAACAACAGTACATCAAAGTGCACTATGGAACTTTTGGTGTGTGGCAGCGGGGTCCACACAGTGACTTAGTGTGTCTCAGGCTAGTGCGCTGTAGATCCATACCCTGGTTTGCCCTGCACTAAGTCTCTGTGTGAACAAGACCCTAGTCTCAAAAGGATACTTATTTCTGTGGGGTTTTATTTGTGAGTGCATGCACACACAAACTTACTTATTTATTTACTTACTTACTTAGAAGATTAACATTGATTTGCTTAGTAGAAAAAAATTATTTCAAGGAGGGGTTTGATTAAAGAGAAGTTGGTCACCTATCACACAAAGGACAGCATGGAAGAAATTGCAGGGACCAGAGTGGAAAAAGGATACAAAAGGATGTTAAGGAGGACAACATGAATGGATTGGAGTAAATAAAGCAGATATCTAGACATTTTGTGTAGAGCCTTGAAGGTGGAAAGGCAAGAAGTCAGTGGATTGTTTGATGATTTTGTATGGACTGAGCGGTACAAGAAGAGATGCTGGGAGGCCAAAGAGGAGCAGGGTATAGTATTCATGGCACTCAGAAGGAAGTATGGGTGTTGCTAGACAAACTAGATTGTTTTTTTTTGATTAAGTACAAAATTAGGGGATGTAGGCAACTCAGCAGATATTACACCTTTGGATTTTAGTAGATCATTCAATACTGTCTCACAAAATATAAGTTTCAACATTCATTCTAATTGAACTGAATATGAATACTTGTGGGAGATAGACTGAGAAGTTCTCTGATTTAACAAACAAAGATTTGTAAGGATAAATAGTAATGTATTGCATTGAGGGAGGTGTCTAGGGATGTAATGCAGGGATGTCTTGCAGTTCCTTTTTTAACATCTTTATTTGATACTCTGGAATACGTATCCAGGATCTGTATGATGAAGTGACTACCATAGTCAAAACCAAATGGGACTACAGCAGAGAATTTCCAGTAAATGTTGGCCTGCCCCAAGCGTCAGTGTTGAGCCTTTTAATGGCTGCTGCTGGTATGGCTGTAATAAGTAAGAATATACATAAAAAAATGCCTTGGATTATGCTTGTCGCTGATGACAGTGATATGTGTGGAAGATTTAGATCCTGAAAACCAACTTTGAACAATGGCAATACAGTTTTGAGCAGGTGGGACTTGGAGGAATGTTGGTAAGACTGAGGCTTTAGTAACTGAGGGAGGAGGATCACTATAAAGGATATCATAGGCAGAGAGCTTAGAAAGGTGAAAGAATTTAAATATCTAGGATTGATGGCTTCTGACAGTGGTGTCCTCCTGAGTAATGCCTAACTTTGTACCAAAGCTGCTTGGTGCAAATGGAGGGAGCTGACCTCAGTTCTCTGTGATAAAATATGCCAATAAAGTTAAAAGGTACAGGGTATAATACTGTATTTTGACCCATCCTAATGTATGAAACAGAGACTTGGCCAGCCACAAGAGACGAAATTGGGATTCTCTCCACTGTTGAAATGAAGATGTTGAGATAGGTAATAAAATTAGGTTGTGAGGGGACTAATGTGGGTTGCCCCATCTGAAGACAAGTTGAGGATGGTTAGGCTACGATGGCATGAACATGTCCAGTGGAGAGCTGAGAATTATATTTGTAGGATGGCCTTTGAAATGGTTTTGGATGGAAGATGATCACGGGGGAGACCTAGGACTAGGTACATGGACCAAAATTTCAGCAATCCTTAGAAAGAGCGATTTGTGTGACAGCCAGGTGTATAATCATGAGTTTTGGCAGAAGGCTTTAAAAGTTGCTGACCCTGAATAAGCAAGTGGAAAGGAAGAAAAAGAACAGAGATTTGATACTCTGGAAGAGGGAATAAACTGTGAAAGAGCCCTAAAAGAGTTCATTAGCCCTAATTTCCCCATACAAGAACACTATTTTTAAATATGAAAATAATTAAATCCTTAAGATTTATTAATACTACCAACCAACACAATTGCAATGTTTGTTAATACCTTCATCTTGTTGTGTGTTACACTGGCACAAGGGATGATGGGAGATAACAAATTAGATATGAGTTTATAATGCAGTATAGTAGAAAAGCGACCCCCGTGCAATTATGGGTTGCATATTGTACACAGTGAGAAAGGATAGATATTCTCTACACATCTCTGCCTGGTGCAGCATATTTAAAATAGTGTATCCTAAGCACCTTATTACCAACAAAATACAGACCATTCTGAGGGAGTACACAGAAGTAAAACAAAAATGATTAGGGGCCTGAAGAGTTTAACCAATGAGCAAAGATGAAAAGATCTAAGTCTGTATAGTTTGACTAAGAAATCACTATGTGTGTGTGAACTGGGGGTGAAACATGATACATGTACACATATTTAAATGTCAAGGAGGGAGAGGAATAAGATAAGAGTGATGGGATGAGACCATGTAAGGGGAGAATGGGATGAAATTGGCAGTAGGAATGGGCTGAATAGAAACCATTTAACCCAACTGAATTAGGAAAGTGCCATCTGCATATAACAAGATGCTGTACAGTACAAATTTATTTCTAATGTGGTTGTCAAGCGATGTCAAATTATGCTTTGTATATTAGAACAACTGCAGAGCCTGTACTCAGGTGAGCACAGGGACAGAATGCTCCCTACTCCTCTGGGACATAGTAATCCCAGAGGCTTGGCCTTTCCCCCTTTGCACCAGCCAAGGTAGTGGAACTATCACAATGGGAGGGAGAGAAGGAAGGAGATGCATCTCATGAAGGAATGCAGTAGTGAGCATGACCCTCTGCCACCACCATGCCCTCCCCTCACCATATGCAAGGGAGCTTGCACAGCAGTTTTGTTCCTCACCACTGATAACTATCTGCTGCCTACAGTATATGATATAATCTAGTTTTATACACAAACAACCATAGTATTGTGCACCCAGTGACTTGCATGGCAACCATAAAGATGTTGTAGTGACAATAAAGGAAAACATACCATCATAGATCACTTTGAATTCAAAACTCTGACACTTTGAAACTTTCATCTTTTTGTTTGTTTGTTTGTTTGTTTGTTTTGTTTTGTTTTGTTTTTTCTGGATCAGATACCAAAGAAAAGTAAGACGCTGTACTTCTGTTTTCTTTCATAGTCTAAAAAAGAAAAAGAAGTAATTTGTACAAATTATTGCAGTTTGAGATTAATCAGATATTGGACAAATAGAAGATAGCTCCCAATTTCCTTATTACAACCTATTTCACATATATATGGGAATATTCAAAACATATGGAACATTTTCTTAGGTACTGCACAATATAGTTTCTTGGGAACAGATTTCTTAAACTGAAAGAGATTAAATCTCAGGAAGATTCTAATTTAACTTCCCACAAAGCAAGCATCCTGTGAGATAGGTTATAAATGTGTATATCATTCTAATATTAATCCCTTGCCACCAGATGTTTAACATAAATTGTGTCCACAGTTTAAACAAATAACATGGATATTGGAATCCTAATTTTTGTTTATTTAAATATTGTGTGTTTGTTTGTTTTTTAAAAGAATACTGCACCCTTTGTACTCAGCATGTTGAAAGTTCACAAAAAAGAGCTTGATCCTATTCCCACTGAAATCAGTATGAGTTTTGCCACTGACTTCAATGAGAGTAGGATAGAGACCAAAACGAGCAACACTGGAGACCATGTAAAAATTCAGTAAATTGTATTTAAAATCTAGTTTGGAATTAAAATGGACATTTCAGAGTCTAGTGCGGGTGTTTTCCATCTTGTTAAAATTACTAGAAGCAAGGTGTGATGGAGTATACAGACCCTACACGGACGAGGGAGAGGCCAGAGGCCTAGGCCCTGGCAGCAGGACTAACACCATCCCTCTGGCTTGTCAGTCATTCATGATAGGGAGGAAGCCATCTAGAGTCAAATGCACAGCACCATCTGAGGACCTGATATGTCTGGAGGAATCAGCTGTGTAAGTTAATGAGGGTAAAATGTGTGCAGTATGGTTTTTTCCCCCAAAAAGTTTCTCACCTCCCTCCCAGAATACATTCCATGCCCCACCCTGGGGGACCTGCTCCCCAGTTTGAGAACTTCTGCTTCAGAAGAATGAAGATCTGGGACAATGGTTACTTATAATCTTGGCACTGCTGTTGTTGCAGTCAAAGCAGTCTTGGGGGAGGAGGAATGTTGAAAAATGTAATATTATTCAACTGATTTACTTTAATACAGGTGAGTTTTATTATGTATCATTCTCTTGCGAAGTAAACAGCCTAATTTGCTTCAGCTGAGCTTGAGATGTTATGAATAAGTGTGCTAAGACTTTTACACTCATATACTATGCTCAATGGTTTAAGAAAACATTAAGGAAAAGTCAGAAAACTCTCTGACTAAGCAGAAAGTCTTAAGATAAGGATGAAAGTTTTCAGAGCTAGGAAGTAGTTCTGCATTCAGCATATTTGGTGTCTGAGGTTGGTGTAAAAGAAATTGAAGCTTGTTTGTTAAGTAGAATGTGTACTTGATAGGGTGAACAGCCTGCACATCCCAGGACCAAGTGGCAGGTGCCGGTCTAATGGACCACAAATAATTTGCTGCTTGTTAGTCAGAGACTGATGCAGGAAGGAATAATAATAAATGTAAATCCAGGACCAGGAAGCTTGGCCTAAAATGATAATAAAATACATTGGATTAACTCTAGAATTGTTTTTTCTTGTCATGTATGTATGCAATTGTGGATGAACACAATGAAATAATTTACAACTTTTCATTGTAATTAAATTGGAAAAGATTTTTCTGAAAGTGATAGTTTTGTATGTAAACAAGAAGATGTTAGTTATGTATATTAAATTTGTGATTGTTTCTGTACTTCAGGGTGATCATTCACAAGTACAAAACCACAGCAAAGTGCTACGCTTAATGAAAAAATACCTAACTCCTTTAGGTTAGGATATGTATACTTGTTTCATTTGACCTTCACATGGAAAGGGATATAGAATGGAACTCAATTCATAATAAACACTAGCTACATTTTTCTTTTTCTTTTTCTTTTTCTAAGCCTCAGGAAAAAGATAAGCCATAGATTGGGTTACTTGTTCTATGAGTAGCAATACCATCTACCAAAGTCTTTAGATACCAGTAAACTGGTAGTCACAAGCAATTTGACCCTTTTGGTAGTTCTCACTTCTTGAATTACTTTTATTTTATCTTCTTCAATATTTGATCTATCAGGGTGCAATCTGATGTGCTGTAAGCTATGGAAACTTAAGGAACAAAAAGATGTTGTTCAATTTTTATTTATTTATTTTAATAGCAGTGTGAAAAGCAGAACTTTCCTTCTTACTCATAGAGTGAGAGTAAACAGCAAGAGACAGCACATCTCAAGCAATAATTTTCACTCTTCATGGATAAATCTAGCCTTCAGGTAGTAAATTATGAGTGTATGGATTTAGCACCAATGTCAGTGAGCAAATTGCTATTTCCTATTTTTGCTAGTAAATCTTGACAACAGGAAAAGCAACACTACCACTAGAAATCAGGCTTTGTGATGGGTAGGAAGAGCAAAATGTCTATGCAGGTAACACTGAGGTAGTAAATATAAATGAGTTTTACATAGCAATCATGCACTTTGATCACAGCCAAAAAAACATTGTAAACAGAAAGGAACAGATACATACAAATAAAAAGCAACCTTGCTTTATATCATCTATGAGGTTTACAAAAAACATCACTTCAAGCAGTTGCAAGTCTCTGAAGTAATCTGAATTGCTGAAATTGTTTTTCCATTTGTATATTGTATATATTATATTCTCCAATGTGTATTAAAATAACCTCAGTATATACGTATTTCTTTAATAACATGTTACATATTGATTACATAAATATACATATATGTGTGTTTTCTCTTTCCATTATATGCATACATACATGGGCCCAATATTTTTAACACAATGCTTATCTTTAAGAACTTGTATAGCCCTAATGAAGTGAGAGCTTAATCAATGGGAAGACTATGGTTCTTTAAATTATGCATTGTGTAAGTGTTTTGTAGGATGAAGCCCATGCATAGGTCCAGTCTACACTAAACGGTTAGGTCGATGCAAGACTTAGCTGTGGAAGTGTCTTCACTTAAATTTGGCTCCCGCCAACATAAATGCCTCATTACACTGACTTAGTAACACCATCTCCCCATGCAGCATAGAGTCAGGGTTAGTGTAATTAGGTCGACCCAGAGTCAGTGTAGACACAGCATTACGTACGTCAACTATTACGGGCCTTCTGGAGCTGTCCCACAAGGTCCCACAATGATGATTCTGGTCACCATTGAGAATTCCACTGCCCAGGGATCAGGTGGACAGAAAGCTGCCCCTCCCCTTTAAAGCCCTGCAAATTTTTGGAATTCCTTTTCCTAGTTACCCGGCTTTGCAAGCACACTAACAGCTCTCCATGGTTGAGTGTAACTGCCCATGCTGGCTACACGCTCTAGCCACACTCCTGTCTGGCCTACACAGGAAGTATTGAATCTCCTGGGCTTGTGGGGAGAAGTGGCTGTGCAGGCACAGCTCTGATCCAGCCATAGAAATGTGGACATCTATGAGCAGATTGCTCAGGGGCTTCAGGAGAGAGGTTACAACAGGGACCAACAGCAGTGCCGCATGAAAGCCAAAGAGCTGTGACAGGCCTACCAGAAGACCAGGGAGGTCAATGATCAATCTGGTGTGGAGCCGCAGACCTGCCACTTTTACAAACAACTGCATGCCATCCTTGGAGGAGACCGCCCCCCACCTCCCACCCCAAGAACACTGTGGATACTTCCAAGGAGCCCTAGTCACAGGCCCCTGCTGTGAACAGCAAGTAGGAGGAAGAGGAGGAGGAGTATGAGGGACAGGTTACTGGGGGATCCAGCTGCACAGCAAGCCAGGACCTGTTTTTTACTCCACCGCAGTCTAGCCTGTCCCAACCGTCAAGCATGGCCAAGCCTAATGCACGGGAAGGAACCTCTGGTAAATGTGCTGTTCACTTTGAAATTACAGGAATGGCACCCCCAAAGTAGCATGGCATGTCTTTCAATTTGCTTATTTTTAATTGTGCTAGAAGAGGTACTGGGAGAACCAAGAGAGGTAGTTACTATCTGCTTTTCATTCCCCTCTAGAGATATGCAGTGGGGGCCATGTGTAGCAATTTGTTTATGTCCCATGAATCCTCTGTAGAGACCTTGATGAAACTTTCATGTAGGCACTCTGCAATCTTCTGCCAAAGTTTTCTGGGGAGGGCTGCCTTAGTTCTTCCTCTGCGGTAGGAAATTTTCCCACACCACTAAGTAATTACTTCAGGAGGCATCATTGCAGTTCACAGGCTAGCAGCAGCTGTGGTCTCTCTGCCTCTGTTACCCTCAGGAGTGAGATATCAGCTAAGATCACCACCATATGTGGAAAATGGTGCCAGTATTCTGCTCCATTGAAACGAACATCATGCCAGCCAGCTATTGCCCCCCCTCATTTACCCAACCTCCCACAGGGCCATACTCACCCTGGCTGGTGCTGTGACTGGTGCTGTGTTCTATCAATCCCAAGCAGAAGTGAGAATGCAGCGCTTACAACTTTGGGAGCTACTTCAGCATCTTAAGTTTCGATTTCCATTGTGAATACTCTGATAAAGGTACCTCTGTGTGCTATCTGCAGATGCTGCCATTGAAGCCTTCAGGGTGTCCTCTTCCACACCTGCAGAATGCCTGAGCCAGATAAGGAGAAGAAAGAAGAGGACTCAAGATTACATGTGCCAGGAGATCCTGCAAGTCAGTGCTACATCAGAGAATGAGCACAGGGAATGGAGGATCACCCTTGCAGACAGCATGGACAAGGATAGACTGCAGAGGGAAAAGGTGCAGGAAAAGGAGAGGGACATGCAGCAGAAGATGCTTGTGCTTCTCAGATGGCAAACAGAGAGGCTGCAGACAGTGGTCGACCTACAGGTTCAACAATCCCAGGCTTGCCTCCCTCTGCAGCCCATTAAGTACGCAATATCGGGACCTCCCTGCACACCCCCATCAACATTCCACGTGGAATCAGGAACATCATCTTTATTAGTTCACAACGTATTTTGGCTGTTGATGAGCAGGTCTAACAGTGATCAATTTCCTGTTACTGCACTATGTCAACATAGCCCCATAACATCATTCACAAACAATATTAATAGGTATGTTGGCAATGTTATATTCCTTCATACAGCAATCACTACAACATTCATTCGAGACCACCAAAGACAAAGGCCAGGTAAAGTGTACTACAGCAGCATACGCTACTCTGGCTAACTATTAACATGGTCTTTCAAAGCCTCCCTGAGCCATATAGCTCTGCGTGGAGCTCTTCTTATAGCCTTGGTATCTGGCTGTTCAAATTCTGCAGACAGCCACTTCACCCCTGCTTTCTACCCTGGTGGAAACTTTTCCTGCTTTGATTCACAGATATTATGCAGGACACAGCAGGCAGCTATGACCATTGGGATTTCTCACTGAGGTCCAATCTTGAAACTAAACAACACCAGCAATCCTTCAAACTATCAAAGGCACATTCAACTGTCATTCTGCACCTGCCTGGCCTGTATTGAAGTGCACCTTGGTGCTGTCTATGTGGCTGGTGTATGACTGCATGAGCCATGGGAGCAAGTGGTAGGGTGGATCACCGAGGATCACTATTGGCATTCCAACATTCTCCAAAGTGATCCACAAGTCGGGAAAGAAAGTTCCTGCTTGCAGTTTTCTGAACAGTCCTGTGTTCTTAAAGATGCATGCTTTGTACACCTTCCTTGACCAGCTCACACTGATGTCAGTAAAGTGTCCCCAATGATCCACCAGCACTTGCATAACCATAGAAAAAAACTTTTCTGTTGACGTGCTTTGTGGCAAAGTGGTCTGGTGCTATAATAGGGATATGTGTGCTATCTGTCGCCCCACCACAGTTTGGGAAGCACATTGCTGCAAAACCATCCACTATGTCCTACATTGCCAGAGTCACTGTCCTACATAGCAGGAGATGATTAATACCCCTGAACACTTGCATGACAATGGCCCTTTTGGTGGATTTCCTGACTCCAAAATGATTCCCAACTGACTGGTAACAATCTGGCATTGCATGTTTCCATAGTGCAATCACCACTCACTTCTCAACTGCTAGTGCAGCTCTCATTTTGGTGTCCTTGCACTGGAGGGCTGGGGCGAGTTCGATGCACAGATCTAGGAATGTGGCCTTGCACATGCGAAAGTTCTGCAGCCACTGCTTCTCATCCCAAACCTGCATGACAATGTGTTCCCACAAGTCACTGCTCGTTTCTCAGGCCCAGAACTGGCGCATCACCATCTCCAGCTGCTCCATGAATGCCACCAACAACCTTTAATTGTTTCTTTCTATGTCCCACAGCAATCTAGCCTCCAAGGAATCTTCATGTTCCCTGCAGCTCCTCTTGAAGCTCTGCAAATACTGAAGAATCAGGCTCCCAGTGCTTGCAATGCTCATGACAATAGTCCAGGGCTGTGCAGGCTCCATGCTTCTCTCAGAGATGGCGGACAATGAGGAGAGGCATGCAGTTTTGTGGGACTTTAAAAAAAAAAGGCATGAAATATTATGGACTCCCAGTCACCCCTGAGTGGCTCATTTCGGCCCCATCAGGCATGCAAGAACTTCCCAAAAGACACTGTGCTGGAAAGTGGTGAGTTGCACAGTGGAATACCTAGCCACAGTGCCCTGCATTCTGCATCAATACAAGTGATTGTGGTGAGGACACGCACCCCTGACACAAGTAGCCAAGTGTGTACACACACAAGCGATTTAATAGCTGTGGGGCCTATATGCTGACCTAACTTAGGTTGGCATAATTTTGGAGTGTAGACATGGCCATAATGTTAAAGCTGGAACATTAGTGATAAAGATAGTTATAGGTGCGTGAGCATTTCCATTAATAATCCTCTATGTTCAATCGTTCATAAATTCATGAAACTTTCACCAATCAACCAGTCAAAGGGCAGGTCTATACTTAAAATGCTGCAGCAGCATAGCATTTCAATTAAGATGCTACTATGCCAATGAGAGAGCTTCTCCCGTTGGAGTAGTTAATCCACCTCTGTGAGAGGTGGTAGCTATGTTGACAGGAGAAGCCCACCTGTCAGTGCACCAGTGTCTACGCCAGTGATTAGGTCAATATAGCCGTGTCACTCAGGGGTGTGGATTTTTCATTATATATTTTTTATTTTCCACGCCCCAGAGAAATGAAATTATAATGATGTAAATTTATAGTGTAGACCTGGCCTTAATCTTTGCCCCAAATTTAAAATAAACAAATAAATAAATGAGCAAAAATAAATAAATCTACTTTTAGTACTGAAAGACTGAAAAAATACTTTTTTCATTGTTATTAAAAAACTTTCAAACTTTTTATTTGGGCAGCCCTAGCACCTGAACATCTAGGAGATAGAAAGTTGAAGTTCAGAAGAATCTTCAGTAAGAAGTGCCTTTGCTTATTCTAGTGAAAATTCATTTGGATTTTACCAAATTATGAAGATGTGAAATCTGGTTTTCAAATATGTGCATTATTTTGGTTTTGTGGCACTTTGAAAAGAAGGAGTGAAATATTATGGGCTGTAGATGAAATTATGGGATGGAGAACATTTATTAGTTTTTCAAGTGAGAGAAAGCTGTCCTGTGCATATGCAAACCTCAGGAATTGAACAAGAAATGGAAGTCACTACTAGTTGCTTTCTCATGGAGTTTCTGAAATCTGTTGGGGAGATTAATCTCAAGAAGGATCCACTGAATCAAGGATTTAGGGGTTGTCAGTAGAAGGGGCAGCCAGGGGATGGTGATGCTGACTGTTGAGAGAGGCAATGAGAAACATTGGGAATGCAAGAACACAGGAGGAATCTCCTCAGGTGCACATTAAATGAGGCCAGCACTCTCACTTTCATTGGAATTCACTCCACCTGCTTGGAGTCCAACTCTTTGGGATCTCTGGGGATGTTGGAGAGGTGAAATCCAGGATGTGGGGCAGTTGTGCACACTTACCCCTCACTGGTTCTTAGTCCAGCTTGTGGGTAAAATCAACAGTTAGTGCCCCTCTGCAACAGTTGCATGGGTCATTGGCATTACTGCATTTGCATAAACTCAGATCAGTAGTTGCTCCCTTGACTTATCCCAGATCACTCACAGCATGGATCATCATATAAGTGGTCTATTTGGGACCAGCATAGAAATTCTTCATGAGGCATTTAGAGTGTATAGTCATCGGCAACCTCTCAGCAGGAAACACTGCATGTGCAGCCTGTATGTATGGGTTACATTGTGCAAAGAGCAGTGTCCCTGCCCTCCATTCTGGGATCAATTTAATCATTTATGTATCCCTTATTTAAGGCATATCATTCTGCTGGAGTCTAGCCAAAATTTTTCACCATTCTTTTCTTCAGTTCTTTTCTTCAATTTCCCAAACAAAAACAAAAAGCTATGAAAATTCCCACAAACACACAAAAATCATTTGTGTTAAAAGAACATTAAGGTTAACAAATCAGAAGTTAGGAAATGCTAATGTTATGATGGACCTTTTCAAGTCTGAAAATGTGGGTGAGGTAATGTCTTTTATGGACCAAGTTTTGTTGGTCTCTCTCACCAACAGAAGTTGGTCCAATAAAAGATATTACCTCACCCACCTTGTCTCTATAATATTCTGGGGGCCAACATGGTTGCAACAACACTGTTTACTTTTTAAATCTGATGCCTTTGTTGTATAATTTTGCCTAAAAATGACCATATCCTCTAGGGCCAGGGCTTTGCAACCCTAGTTCTCTGAACAGAACATTGCAAACTTCAGAAACTGGTTCACTGTTCTTCAGGCTGCTGGAGTTAATCCAAGTTTGCTCATAATCTGTGCATTGCCTAGTAAAACCTTTTACTCGGTAAGGAGTATTTGGCTTCCACTAAGCAGAATTTTTATATCTCATTGATTGCAAACTAGAGTCAAAATGCTCAGCAACTTTTTCACACTTTTAATTCCTTCCTTGGAGTTTCTTTTCCTCAGATTATGGGTGATTTGCCAGTGTTTACGCTCAATGACTTTGCTGTATTCCTTTCTAGTATGATTGATGGGTTCTAAGATAATTTCTCTTGTGGCCATTTCAGGATTGCACTAAATCCTTCCATACTTCTTGGTCTCCAACACTTTGTTCCTTTCCATTGATTTCTTAACACATTTCTGTTTATATCCCTAGAGTCAAATTTACTGCTTTCTGACCCCATCCTTTCAGGTTTTACTCTGGGTCTGCTCTTTCCTGGCTCTGAATCAGACACTATTACTATTTCTTGGATTCCAGTGTACTTCTTTAATTTAAGAAAACTATGGTGGTTCTCATTTAAAAAATTCCACAAGAGATCCTCATATTATCACTCTCAACTCATGTCTATGCACCTCTTATATTTTATGTTTCTAATCTACTATAATCTAATCTGCTATCACCTATAAATATACTGCTATATCTTTAGCTTTCTCTCTCAAATCTTCTTCTATCTCCTTCAGTTGCTTAACTTAGAAATTTTTGATGGACCTACTTAGTGTAAATTGAGAATTGGCTGTTTGATTAAAGGGCATTACTTCAAGCGGTTCATTATCTCTCAGGGTATGTCTACACTACAGTGGCTACAGCAACACAGCTACTGCACTGGAGCTGTGCTGCTATAATGTAGATGCTTCCTACATTCACAGAAGAGATTTTTCTGCGGATGTATGTAATCTACCTCTCTGAGAGGAAGTATTCAATAGACCTCGATGCACCTATGGGTATGTATATGGGGAGCAGGGTTAGGTCATCCAAATTATGTTGCACCGGGCATGAAATATTTTACAGCCCTGAGCAATGTAGCTAAATCAGCCTAAATTTTAGGTCTAGACCACGCTTCAACTTGTAAATTGCATGGCCAAATGTCATGCTGCTTCAATTTAAAGTAAGGCCTCAACACAATACATTGTAAAACTTGTTGCTTGTTGTTTTATTTCAGCATTTCATAATGAAGTGTTTGGGGTCATATTTTCTGTTATTTTGTTTTATGAGTGGGAGAACACTGCGACATCCTGATCATCTAAAGGTGGAAGCACATTGTGTTTCAAACCCTTCTAATATTTTCCTTAAACAAATTGCACTTGTGCCTCTTAAAATCTTATTTAAAGTCCATTGAAGTCAATGGGAACTTTTGGATTAGGCGGTCAGTAAATTACATGGGTTTTGATATTAGCATGAACAAAACAGAGATTCTGCCATTGAGAGTGAATGGACAACATTCTATTCTGATTTTTAATTCCATTTCTTGTAGAAAGGAACCTGAGCATTTCCTTTGATTCTGCTTTATTCTGATTTTACTTTGTGTAAACAGATATGTCATTTTCCTGAATTTTCCCATTCATCTTAACTGAATACTCTGAAGCCTAATTATGACAATTTAAAGGTCAACATCATTAACTATTTTACTGGTAAGCTTTAGAGGGAATCATGTTGGTTGTATATACTGGCAGTTAGTGGGGGGACACGGATAGCTCTTAAGGGTTGTGGCTGATACCAAATGATGCAGACAGTTGCTATCATGGGTTTCTGGGACCAAGAAATAGGGACCTGTCCACATGGTGGAGGGAAAGAGAAGCTACCTTGCTCCTAATTTCTGAAAGCCTCAGCTATTCCCTGGATTCTAAACATGCAAACTATCTCTCAGGCCTTTCTGGTTATGATAAGCTCCAGCTGTAGCCCACCTTGTTGCTCTAACCTCTGGTTGCCCTCTAACAACTTTTACAATGCAGTTATGCATTATCCATAAGAAATTCTGCTGCATGTTGAAAATTCAATATATATGGGTAGTTTGAAATAAATTGTATTTTTGAAAAGCAAGAAATGTACAGAATGAATTAACTACATGAAAACTTCCATTTTTCAATGTACTTGATGCAACCACAGAATTTTCATCCTGCTGCATCAGAGCACTACAAAAATGAGCTTGTCTGTAGAAAGTGGCTTGGATTTTCAAACCTAAAGAAGTTGAGTTCCCAAAACCTGCGAATGTGGATTGTCTATGCGCTGGTTTACACTTAAAAGTTAGGTCACGTCTACACTTGCAAACCAGCAGTTACAGCACCGCTCAGAGAGCACCGAAGGAAAACCACTGTTGTGTGTTCACACTGACAGCTGCCTGCGCAATAGCGTGTTCACACTTGTGGCACTTGAGGCGCTATTCGGAGCAGTGTACTCTGGGCAGCTATCCCACAGAGCACCTCTTTCTCTTTTGCCGCTAAGACTTGTGGGAAGGTGGAAGGGGTCGCGGGGCATCCTGGGTCCTCTCCCAATGCCCCGTGATGCATTGCTTCGCATCCCAGCAATCCCTGTGCTTCCGTCCGCATTTGGTGCCATCTTTCTGTACTATGTACTATGCGCCCTGCACTGCCTCTTTCGGGCTGCAGGAATGGATCCCGAGCTGTTGACCAGTATGCTGCTCACACTGACCAACACGTCATGAGTGGCAGTGGAGTTATTCCTTAAACTACAAAGGCCAGAGGAGTGCGACATTGATCTCTCCATGCATACTAGCTATGACACGAGATTGCTTATGGCATTCACGGAGGGGCTGACCACAGTGGAACGCCACTTTTGGGCTTGGGAAACAAGCACTGAGTGGTGGGATCACATCATGATGCATGTCTGGGATGATGAGCAGTGGCTGCAGAACTTTGGCATGAGGAAAGCCACATTCGTGGGACTGTGTGATGCGCTTGCCCCATTCCTGCGACGCAAGGACACAAGAATGAGAGCTGCCCTGTAATTGGAGAAGCACATAGCGATTGCACTGTGGAAGCTGGCTACTCCAGACGGCTACCGATCGGTCACTAACCAGTTCGGAGTGGGAAAGTCGACCATTGGAGTCGTGTTGATGGAAGTGCGCAGGGCCATTAATTGAATCCTGCTCCGAAAGATCGTGACTCTGGGCAACGTGTGTGACATTGTCCCTCTGCAGTTATTTGTGCAAAGCCATCCACAATCGATGGCACGCACATTCCAATTCTGGCACCAGACCACCTAGACACCGAGTACATTAATCGCAAGGGGTATTTCTCAATGGTTCTCCAGGCATTTGTGGATAAACATGGGTGTTTCACAGACATTAACGCAGGCTGGTCCGGAAAGGTACCTGGCGCATGCATCTTTCCGAACACTGGCCTGTTAAAGAAGCTGCAAGCTGGGACTTTCTTCTGTGACCAGAATATCACCGTAGGAGAAGTTGAAATGCCCATTGTGATCCTAGGAGACCCCGCCTACCCCTTAATGCTGTGGCTCATGAAGCCATACACGGGGCAACTTGACAGCAGCAAGGAGCGGTTCAACAACAGGCTGAGCAAGTGCAGAATTACTATGGGGTGTGCATTTGGCCATTTAAAAGTCCACTGGCCATGCCTGTATGGGAAACTGGACATGGCCAATGACAATATTCCTATGCTTATAGCCACGTGCTGTACACTCCATAATATTTGTGAGGGGAAGAGTGAAAGCTTCACTCAGGGCTGGACCACAGAGGCTCAGCGCCTGGAGGTTACGTTTGAACAACCAGAGACCAGGGCTATTAGAGGGGCACAGTGTGGGGCCATAAGGATTAGGGATGCTTTGAGGCAGCAATTTGAAGCTGAACGCCACTAATATTTGTTGCTATGCTTGGTTGTGCAGTGCTTGTAATGCTAGGAGGTGATTGGTGCACACGATGCAAGAAGGGGCCTTAACATAATTCTTCTTGGACGCTTTCTAATTCTGCGCAGACGGTCTGCCGCCGATAACAAAGAGGGAGGCTGTGCTCCCAAGGTCATCTCTGTGAAGTTTAAATGCAACATTTTACAGAAGCAGTATTGTTTGCAACACAGACAACACTGTTTCAGTGCTTTAAAACACAGCCAGTACTCACACACCTGTCACTAACTGGCTGACCCCAGGCAAGCACACATGAGCCACAAGACCCCCAAAATGGTGAATAGCCGCAGGGGCAGGGTAAATCACTGTTCCCGGACCCTGCTGTACACTGGGCATGTGGCTCTTGGGCACTTGGGGAGAGCCAGCACTGTAGGGGGCGCCTGATAATCATTCCTGTCCCCACACTTTCCACAAGAGGTGATCATTATGGAAGATATCTCACTGCTAAGGGTGAGCAGGGAATCAAGGGAGGGTCTTCTCCAAGCCTGCGGCTTCTGCCCTGGTGCCTATGCAGCTTGCCTGTGTGCAGCAATGGTCCCCCCCACCAGTCACGGCAAAGTGGCGCAGGAAAGTTACTGTTAATGTGGCAAGAAACAAAGCAGCTCTACTGAGGAACCCGTGACAGCGGATTGCCCAGTATCTCCACAAGAGTTTCCTGGAGATCTCTGAGGGAGATTTCCGGGAAGTGAGGGAGTGTATCAACAGCCTGTTCCGCCGCTCAGACTAGTCATGAGGTGGGAGACAAGCCTGCTTTCTGCAACCCTCCTGCCCCCAACAACTTGCTTCATCAATTCCCAAAATCAGATCCACTTACCAGGGGCCTCCTCTCCTGTTTGCACTTCGCCAAGCTCCGACTGCTGTGACTCGCTAGGCCCCTCTGGGATAGAAAAGAGCTCCTGACTGCATGCATCTCTGGCCTCCAAGTCATCCTCTGCCTCTGGGTCCCCTTCCCCTCCCCTCAAGATTGCCTCCTCCTGGCTCAGTCCACTCTCGACTGGCACGCAAGCCACTGAAGTATCCACAGGGTCCTTTGCAGTGGAGGTGGGGGTCACCACTGAGTATCGCATCAAGTTCTTTGTAGAACTGGCAGCTCGTGGGTGCAGCACCGGAGTGGCAGTTTGCCTCACGCGCCTTGTGGTAGGCATTCCGCAGCTCCTTCACTTTGACCCTGCACTGCAATGTGTCCCGGTCATGGCCCCTTTCTATCAAGCATCTAGAAATCTGTCTGTAGATATCATAATTCTGATGACTGGAGCGCAGCTGTGACTGCATTGCCTCCTCTCCCCAAATGCTGATGAGGTCCAGCAGCTCAGCATTGCTCCAAGCGGGAGATTGCCTGGTGTGTGGAGCAGGCATGGCCACCTGCAAAGATGCGCTAAGATCACTGCACACGTCACCGAGCAAACAGGAAGGGGACTTTCAAATTTGCAAAGGAATGTACAGGGTGGGGATGACGGTTGATCACCTGAGGGCAGGACAGTAGAGTTTAAACCGATGACCAGACAGGTGAGAACAGGCATTGCGGGACACATCCTGAAGGCCAATCGCAGCGCTGTAATCACCACGGTGTCTACACCGGTACCGCAGCACTGTAGCCCCGGAGCAGAAAGCTCTACGCCTCTCTTCGGGGTGTTTTTTTTAGAGCGCTACAACTGCACAGTTTCTGTGCACTAAGTGGCTTGGCCGTGTGTACACCTCGGGAGTTACAGTGCTCCAAGCTGCTTTACTGCGCACAAACTTGCCAGTGCAGATGGGGCCTAAAATCAGCATAACTATGTTTGTCAGAAGTATGGATCTTTCTCACCCCTCATCAATGTAGCTATGCCAACCTAACCTCCACTTTAGGCACAGCTATGTTGACAGAAGAATGCATCAGTCCATCAGTTCACGTACCGTCATTAGGGGAGGTGCTGTTCCTACATCAGTAGAAAAAAATCCTTCCATCAGTGTAGGCTGTGTCTACTCTATGGAGTTATGCCAGCATAGCTACATCACTGTAACTTGCCAGTAGTGTAGACATACCCTAACTCCCTTGGAAATCACAGTCTGTAGGTCCAGCTTGCTGCAGAGTACATAGGGCCTGTGACAAAAATCAATTCAGAAGTGGTCCAAAAGAGGGTAGATTTCTGGAATCATGAGATACTAAGTGACATGCCAGAAGCTACCTACGACTGTATTATTTCTAAACAAGAGCAGCTATCAGAACTAATAATAAATTCATTAATCTCCTTAGAGGTTACATACAATAACAGTGAAACGTGAAACTCCCATGTTTTATCACCCTGTCTCCTCTGACCCCGACCTCCCCACACACATATTAAAGAAACCTAGCTCCAACAATTACTGTAGTAGAAGGGAGCACCCATTCTATTTGAAATATGATATAAATAGAACAAAAAAGAAAGATAATTAATATCATCTATGTAATAAAAGTGTATTTTATTTTGCAAACACTGCTAGGAAAAAAGATTTCGAAATATAATTATTGGACAAATAGATTCATGGTAAATCATGACAAAGATCAGTTACTAAAAATTCCTTAATGATAAAAGCATTTATTGGGGGCAGGGACTATTTTTTAGTTCTGTGTTTGTATTGTGACTAGCACAATGTGGTTCTTGTCTAAGACTGGCATCCCTAAAATGCTACTGCAATACAAATAAATAATAATAATTAGCAAATGTTAGTAACTCAAAGTTTATTGTTCTAAACAGTTCTCTATAGGTAAAATGCTTCTTTTTATTGCTCCATAAATATTCCTGTAAATAAGAATATATATGCTGTTCTAGAAACTGGTTTATCTTGAAGAAGTTCTGTAAAAAAATGTTTTTCCTCTGTGAAGTGTTAGTGTTTGAAATCATTTCTTCAGATACCTGTCTTTTTCGCAAGTGCTTTTATCAAAGGTGTTGACATAGTATCACCCAGTAATCCACAGGCTTATCATCAAATTCCACAAAAAACTCACTTCAGTGATGTAGCAACAGTTTGAAGGTCATAATAATTTCTGAAGGTCAATTTCCTGAAGCATGGTTCAGAGCTTTTGCTACACGCAGGGGTGAACTTGGTGTTTTGCTGCAGCCTACTTCAATCAGGAGCTAACTTGTGAATAATCAAGAAATACTTCACAAATACTTCTAAGCTCCACTTTCCTAATCCAAAGGTGTGATAGGGTGCAGCCAACCATGGTAATACGACTTGGAACAAGTTATTATCAGATAGAAAACATGATGGTAGACTGAAAGGTGTTGGGGACTTTAAAGACTTCAAATGCTCTATCGAATAGAATATGCAGTCTTCTATTTGTCTGTTTTCCCAGAATGTATCATTTATATGGTGCAATTGAGCCTTCTGTGTCAAAAGCAAATTAACAAATTGGGGTGTGTGTTGGGGGGAACTATCCAGAATATCTAGCCTGTTTTTGTATCATTCCCAGACTATTTGTAATATATAAAATTTAAATGCACATACGCACAAATATTGTCTGCAGACGTATCTCTCACTGAAACATTCCCCTCAGCCTGAATTCTCAGTGTCTCAGCATCAGGGAATCTAGAGTGATTTGTTGAACAAAGAATATAGTACAACCTAGGAAAGGAGTGGGATAAGCAATTACAGATCAGTAAAAAGATTAGTTATTAACTCCCTTTGTGTTGATGATGAGAGTCTTAATTTGCATTTTAAAAGAAGTGTTTGTCCTTTTGCATTTTACCTTAGGCTGTGTCTACACCAGCCCTTTTTACCCAATAATTTCTTACTGTGGCTAATACTAGTACAGCTCCAAAGGTAATGGTAAAGGTAAAATCTACTATATATAATCAGCAACTGTATTGTCAGGAATGTTCAATAGTGACATTTAACGGGATTAACCAATTTACATTAGGTATGGACACAAGCTCAAGGGAAGGCATGGTATGACTTTGTTACAACTTAACTTTATGGGACCAAGAGAGTCCATGACTAAAAATGGGTGAGGAGTTGGAGTAAGTTAATAAGAAAGTCCTTTACAGTAACAGTACAAGAAGAATAACGAGCTCAACAACCAGAGCTTTAAACCAGACCGTCTCATTTTAAGAGGAACAAAGGCACTATCAGCAAGGGCTGAACTCAGAGAGATGAGTAGTTGTCTGCTACTGTAGCAGTTAAATAAAGCAGTTATGTTTGAGGAGCCTCTGTCTGTGTGTGATTTATATTATAACATTATCTGTAGACAAAGCAGGTGTAGAGATTCAATTAAAAACAGATGTAGAAAAGGAAAAGACTATTAGGTTATCTAATTCATCTCTCTGCCAATGCAGGACACTTTTCTTGTGTACTAGTGCTTCCTCCTGTGTAATTTTAAAGGTCCAATTTTTAATTAAAAAGCCTGTAACACCTGAACATACAGTTCCATGCCTGTATTTATACCAGTCAACACTGTGACTAAATGGACACACTGGGCATTTATGCACAAAACTGGTCAATTAGGCACATGAATATCCATTTCCTCAGTTTGCATGCACACTCCCAGTAGTATGCATACATTACTGCATAGTAGTTGGATCATATTTTTTTTCTAATTGCCAGTTAATTTTGGTCTGGTGTCGGCCACTTCCCTTGAGAAAAATGTCCTGTGATTTAGCCTATATTTTCTAATTTCAAACCATTGCTCCTCTTTTCCTTTTGAATTATTTCATTCTTCAAATATTTGTTGACTGTTGTCAAACAGTTTAGTAATTTCTTAGCCAGTCTACTTCATATCTGGATGGGAATGAGTTAGGTCAATACTGAACTCTTTTGAAAACCTCATCCATCCAGCTCTCTTTTTAATTTTTTGTCACAAATCTGTTTCACAGGCTTCTATGCACTTTTAGTTGTTCTTCTCTGAAACTCCCTATAGTTTATTGGTATGATTCTGATGATGAGCTTCTGAAAACCAGTATTCAAGATGTAATTACACCAGAACTGTATAGGGATGAGCTAACACCTGCCAGTTGGGTGATGTGCTGTCTCTGCATATGCAGCCTCAACTTGCTTTGCTCTTTTTTGCTGCAAAATCTAATTGCAAATTCATTGTCCACTGTCTACCCTACATCATTTTGACATTATTGCTTTGGAAATTTCTTCAAATGACCTTCTTAATCTCTACTGAGGACGTCTCAACCAGTAGTAGCTTCCTTCTCACTCTCAGGGTATGTCTACACTGCAATGTAAGCCCAGGGTTAGTGGAACTTGAGTTAGCAGACCCTGGGTTTGAGCATCTACACTCTTGTGTAACCCGGGGTTAAAAATTGTTGAACACTGGGTACCAACCTGGGGCTCCAGCATTTGTACCACATTATGCAAGCCTGAATTCAACCTCCCATATCCTAGCACCATCCCAAAACATGGCTGTTTTTATCAGGCCCCACAGGTCTAGAACCCAGGCCTCTACAGCTACCAGGCAGCTGGCATCTCCAGGCTGCACCCAGGCCATGGGGAGGTCTGCCTGAGGGGTTTGACAGACAGCAGCCTCATGGCTCCTGATTGGCTTCCTGACCCATATAAACCCAGGGGTCCTTTCAGGAAGCATCCAGGCAACAGCGCAGATCTCCTGTAACTACCGTGACCATCCCTACTCCTTGCTCCTGAATTCCTGACTTTGACCTTGGCTCGATCTAGACTTCACCTCCTGACTCAGATCGTGAAACCTGACTCAGACTCTGACCCTTGATATCAACCCTGGCCTGGAACCTGACTACAAACTCCTCTGCTACTCCCAGTCTCAGGTTTGTCCCTGCTCTGACCATTGGCCCTGACTGCCCTTGTTCGGAATCATGACAGCTGTAGCCCTTTGTTCATGGTGCAGTGTGGGAAAACTTGACTGTCCAGAGGACAAAGAAAGTTGGTCCATGGGATTGTGGTATACTTTTGAAAGACTCCCAGAACATGAGTCCAGTGTGGCTGTGTCTACACTGCAAAGCAATAGGACTTGAACCCTGGGTCCAGTCTTGACTGAGGCTCAGACCCTCCACCATTGTGGGGTCCTGGGACCCTGGGTTAGTGTGGTTTGTGATTGAGATGGAAGGGAGGTTAGACTTGAGCCTGAGGTTGAACACTGGGCTTGCACTGCAGTGTTGACATGCCCTTAGGTGCAGGCTCTTCAAAACAGAGCCTGCAAGGATCCCCTTCTCACAGTATACATGGTCTTCTCTCTCTTTATCTAGTGGTTTGTCTGTGCTATTTAGCTAATCAGTGGCATGGCTTAAGCTGTAAGATAAATGCATGTGGCAGGTATGTGATAGCCTATCTAGTTATAAATACTGACATGGGTTATCACTGCATACCACCAGTTCAAGCTCTGTAGGCAGTCTATTGATGCTAAATCATCTGTCATTGCATCTCAGTAAAAAGCAGGCCATCTTCCTCCAACAGATATCCTGTCAATAAAGATCTAGTGTTTGGCACATGACATGTATTCAGCCCTTCTTACTGATACATAAAGTTTCTAAAAATAATCAGTTATTTGGTATACCATTTTTGATTCCATACTAACTATTGTTCATATAGTAGAGTACAGCCATTCATGACTTTTAATTTACTATTGTCCAATGAAAACTTTTCTGAAAAATAATGGACAAAAAAGTGGGGAAAAAATACAAAAGACCTTTTAAAATAATAAAACATGTATAATAAAATTGGGTTTTTAAAAAACATTTTAAAAATTATTTTGCAAAGTTATTAAAGCTGTTGAACATAAATGCTCTGACAGAGTGCCTTTACTGTGATAGTTGGGGTTTTTACATTACAAACACTAAACACCCCGTGAAACTAGATATTTTATGGGCTAATTACCATTGATGGTTAGTAGATAAAGTGTATACAGTATACAGAGGTATCAAATTTCACTGTAATCATATTTGAACTAAATATTAAGGGTATGTCTACACTGCATAAAAAAACCTGCTGCACCAAGTCTCAGAGGCAGAGTCAGCTTACTCGGATTTGCAGGACTCAGGCTACAGGCTATAAAATTTCAGCGTAGACATTTGGTGCGGGCAGGAGCCCAGGCTTTGAGACCTTTCTTCCTCGCAGGTCTCAGAGCCCCAGCTCCAGCCTGAGCCTGAATGTCTACATTGCAATTTTATAGCCCCGTCCAACCAGCCCGAGTGAACAGATCCAGGCCAGCCCAGCTGTGCCATGGGTCTTTTATCTTACTGTGGACATAGGGGTTTCTTTAAAGACATGCCTGCATTTATTATGATCAAGTCAAATCCTTTTCAATAGTATTTTAATTTACATTTGACTGCTCTCATATCCTCAGTGTTGAAAGGTGGCAGAGTAGTTTATGTTCAAGATCAGCCTTCAAATGTAACTCACCCTTCTTTTTAATGCTTTAAAAAGATTTTTAAATAACAAAGCTGCTCAAAGTAATCCATCTTCAAACATGTCAAGATACTTTAAAGTTAAATTGCTTTTAGTAATAATCGTTTTCAATTACAAATTAGCTTTGATTTGTTGTCCTTCCTGTCATTGGCATTTGACTGGAATAAATAGCTGTGGTCTATAAATTACAGTATCTGACCTAAACCTAGCAATCCATTAGGGATATTTTTAAAAATAAAAATGGACTTTAAATGTAACTTTCCCATATAAAATCACCATAGCTTACAAAAGCCAAACTCAACACTAGCTGCTTTGTCTCCTCCCTTGAATATCCTCTTTACATCTCTGAAAAAGGAAACTGGATTAAAATGCCTCTTCCTGTTACTTTGTCTTTTGATATTGTATAATATAGGAAGAGGCATTTTAATGACAAACTCAGAGTGAAAAATATATTTATTGTGGCCAGTCCATGGGAAAAATGGTTCCATTTAACTTACTGGGAATTTTCCCATTGACTTTGATGAGGCCAGGATTTCATCCCATGCTTTTAATCATTTGCTGTCTCAGCTGTTGCATGTAACCATGTGATGGGTTGTTCACCCCCACAAGGCCGAAAGGGGTTTAGGTGGCTAGGTGGGCCAATTAACTGTCTACGCTGCACCTGGAGGAGGAATCAGGGAGCAAGAAGGACTAATTAGAGATGAAGAAGTGCTGCTGGACAGAACAGAAGGAGCCTATATAAAACCCAGTAGCTCAGAGTAGAAGGGGGAGAGAGATGGGTAGTGCAGGCTTGCTCAGTGTGAGAAAAGGCAAGGCAGGAAATAGCCCAGAGATACAGCAGTAAGGTTTAGAAGCTCTTCCACTGACATAGCACTGTGCACAGGAGTGCTTGTGACAGTGTAATTTATGTTGCTCAAGGCGGTGATTTTTTCACAACCCTGTAATAGTAAGTTATTCTGACATAGGCTGTAGTGTAGACATAGCCTAATACAAGTGGATTTATACCACATTCCTTTTTGCTTCCTGACCTTTATGTGCCAATGAGGTACCATTCCAACAAATATGGACTTAACTGTTTTTGTGAATTGATTGTGACTCATTTAAAGGCTTTTATCAGTGAGGACAAAGCAGCGAACTTACTTTTTTAGGTTGTAACTCCTTTTGTGAAAGGGGTTTAGGGGATGGATGGTGTTTATGCTGAAAATTCTGTTAATGAGCATGGTGTCTATACATATAGCAATATTTTGTTGCAACACCACCTCCAAATGTTTAGAGATCACATATCTGTATGATTAAACCAACTAGTCAGAACCACATCCCCATTGAATTCTATCTAGGTACTAATGGTCCACATAATATCCAAGCACCTCACAATCATTGATGGTTTTATCCTTTACACCTACAGCAAAATATTATCTCCGTTTTACAGATGGGGGAGGCACTAGAGTAGATTAAGTGACTTGCCCAAGGACATAAGAACATAAGAATGGCCCTACTGGGTCAGACCAAAGGTCCATCTAGCCCAGTATCCTGTCTTCCAACAGTGACCAGTGCCAAGTGCCCCAGAGGGAATGAACAGAACAGGTAATCATAAAATGATCCATCCCCTGTCGCTCATTCCCAGCTTCTGGCAAACAGAGGCTAGGTACACCATTCCTGCCCATCCTGACTAATAACCATTGATGGACCTATCCTCCATGAATTTATCTAGTTCTTTCTTGAACCATGTTATGGTCTTGGCCTTCACAACATCCTCTGGCAAGGAGTTCCATAGGTTGACTGTGCATTGTGTGAAGAAATACTTCCTTTTGTTTGTTTTAAACCTGTTGCCTATTAATTTCATTTGGTGACCCCTAGTTCTTGTGTTATGAGAAGTAGTAAACAACACGTCCTTATCTACTTTCTCTACACCAGTCATGATTTTATAGACCTCAATCATATCTCCCCTTAGCCGTCTCTTTTCCAAGCTGAAAAGTCCCAGTCTTATTAATCTCTCCTCATACGGAACCCGTTCCATACCCCAATCATTTTTGTTGCCCTTTTCTGAACCTTTTCCAATTCCAATATATCCTTTTTGAGATGGGGCGACCACATCTGCGCAGAGTATTCAAGATGTGGGCATATCATGGATTTATATAGAGGCAACATGATATTTTCTTTCCTATTATCTATCCCTTTCTTAATGATTCCCAACATTCTGTTTGCTTTTTTGACTGCCGCTGCACATTGAGTGGATGTTTTCAGAGAACTATCCACAATGACTCCAAGATCTCTTTCTTGAGTGGTAACAGCTAATTTAGACCCCATCATTTTATATGTATAGTTGGGATTATGCTTTCCAATGTGCATTACTTTGCATTTATCAACATTAAATTTCATCTGCCATTTTGTTGCACAGTCACCCAGTTTTGAGAGATCCTTTTGAAGCTCTTTGCAGTCTGCCTGGGTCTTAACTATCTTTAGTAATTTTGTATCATCTGCAAATTTTGCCACCTCACTGTTTACCCCTTTTTCCAGATCATTTATGAATATGTTGAATAGAACTGGTCCCAGAACAGACCCCTGGGGGA
This sequence comes from Emys orbicularis, assembly GCF_028017835.1. Classification (NCBI taxonomy): domain Eukaryota; kingdom Metazoa; phylum Chordata; order Testudines; family Emydidae; genus Emys; species Emys orbicularis. The sequence goes on along the minus strand of NC_088688.1, from coordinate 66,054,148 downwards.
CACCACTATTTACCTCTCTCCATTCTGAGAACTGGCCATTTATACCTACCCTTTGTTTCCTCCAGTTACCAATCCATAAGAGTACCTTCCCTCTTATCCCGTGGCAGCTTCTTTACATAAGAGCCTTTGGTGAGGGACCTTGTCAAAGGCTTTCTGAAAATCTCAGCACACTATATCCACTGGATCCCCTTGGTCCACATGCTTGTTGACCCCCTCAGAGAATTTTAGTAGATTGGTGAGGCATGATTTACCTTTACTAAAACCATGTTGACTCTTCCTCAACAAATTATGTTCATCTATATGTCTGACAATATTGTTCTTTATTATAGTTTCAACCAGTTTGCCCAGTACTGAAGTCAGACTTACAGGCCTGTAATTGCCGGGATCACCTCTTGAGACCTTTAAAAAATGGCGTAACATTAGCTATCCTCCAGTCATCTGGTACAAAAGCTGATTTAAATGATAGGTTACAGAATACAGTTAGTAGTTCTGCAATTTAACATTTGAGTTCCTTCAGAACTCTTGGGTGAATACCATCTAGTCCTGGTGACTTATTGCTGTTTAATTTATCAATTTGTTCCAAAACCTCCTCTAATGATACCTCAATCTGGGACAGTTCCTCATATCTGTTACCTAAAAAGAATGGTTCAGGTTTGGGAATCTCCCTCACATCCTCAGCCGTGAAGACCGATGCAAAGAATTCATTCATTTTCTACACAAAAACGGCCTTATTGTCCTTGAGTGCTCCTTTAGTACCTCGATCGTCCAGTGGCCCCACTGGTTGTTTAGCAGGCTTCCTGATTCTGATGTACTTAAAAAAAAAATTGCTATCACTTTTTGAGTCTTTGGCTAACTGTTCCTCAAATTCTTTTTTGGCCTTCCTAATTGTATTTTTACACTTCATTTGCCAGTGTTTATGCTCCTTTCAATTTTCCTCACTAGGATTTAACTTCCACTTTTTAAAGGATGCCTTTTTGCCTCTCACTGCTTCTTTTACTTTGTTGTTTAGCCACAGTGCCCCTTTTTTGGTTCTCTTACTATGTTTTTAAAATTGGGGTATACATTTAAGTTGAGCCTCTATTATGGTGTCTTTAAAAAGTTTCCACGCAGCTTGCAGAGATTTCACTTTTGGCACTGTACCCTTTAATTTCTATTTAACTAACCTCATTTTTGTTTAGTTCCCCTTTCTGAATTTAAATGCTACAATGTTGCTGTGGTGTTTTTCCTGCCACAGAGATATTAAATTTAATTATATTATGGTCACTATTACCAAGCGCTCCAGCTATATTCACCTCTTGGACCAGATCCTGTTCTCCACTTAGGACTAAATCAAGAATTTCCTCTCCTCTGGTGGGTTCCAGGACAAGCTGCTCCAAGAAGCAGTCATTTAAGGTGTCAAGAAACTTTATCTCTGCATTCCGTCCTGAGGTGACATGTACCCAGTCAATATGGGGATAATTGAAATCCCCCATTATTATTATTATTGATTTTTTTTAATAGCCTCTCTAATCTCCCTGAGCATTTCACAGTCACTATCACCATCCTGGTCAGGTGGTCGGTAATATATCCCTGCCTCTATATTCTTATTATTAGAGTATGGAATTTCTATCCATAGAGATTCTATGGTACAGTTTGATTCATTTACAATTTTTACTTCATTTGATTCTATGCCTTCTTTCACATATAATGCCACTCCCACACCAGCACGACATGTTCTGTCCTTCCGATATATTTTGTACCCTGGTATTACTGTACCCCATTGATTATCCTCATTCCATCAAGTTTCTGTGATGCCTATTATATCAATATTCCCATTTAATATGAGGCACTCTAGTTCACCCATTTTATTATTTAGACTTCTAACATTGGTATGTCAGCACTTTAAAAACTTGTCTCCTTTTGGCTGTCTGCCATTACACGATGTAATTGAATGGGACTCTTTTTTATTTGACTGTTTCTGATCAGATCCTGCCTGAATTTTATCATGTTCCATCCTCTCGTCCTCACTAGGACATAGAGATTCTCTATTAATAGAGCCTCCTCTAAGGGATGTCCGAACCATGTGCTCCTTTGCATCTGTTGGCTTTCCCCCAGCCCTTAGTTTAAAAATTGCTCTATGACCTTTTTAATGTTAAGTGCCAGCACATAAGAAGGTCACATAAGAAATGTATGGCTGAAACAGGAAGTGAACCCTCATCTCCTGAAAGCCAGTCCAATGTCCTATCCACTAAAATATCCTTCTATAGCCATCTGTGTTAGGTATGCAGATCTCTCAACAGTAGCGAGGTTTTGCAGGCCTATCCCGTTTTGACCTTCAGAACCCCTATCTTAATTGACACACCCATCTTGTGGGGCTGGCGGGACTCAAATGCAGCTAAAAAATCTTAAAGAAATTGGTCCTTTAAGAGTGTGTTGCCATAAGACAGGGGTGGGCAAACTTTTTGGCCTGAGGGCCACATCTGGGTGGGGAAATTGCATGCAGGGCCATGAATGTAGGGCTGGAGCAGGGGGTTGGGGTGCGGGAGGGAGTGCGCGCGGTATGCAGGAAGTGGCTCAGGGCAACGGGTTGGGGCAGAGGAGGGGTGCGGGGTATATGAGGGGGCTCAGGGAAGGGAGTTGGGGTGCAGGAGAGGGTGCACAGTGTGGGAGGGGGCTCAGGGCAGTGGTGCAGGGAGGAGTGCGGGAGGGAGCTCAGGGCAGGGGTTGGAGTGCAGGAGGGGTGTGGCAGGGGGCTCAGGGCAGGGGCTTGGGTGCAGGAGGGGTACAGGGTGTGACAGGGGGTTGCAGTGCAGGCAGGGGGCTCAGGGCAGGGAGTTGGGGTGCGGGGTGCAGGAGGAGTTCGGGGTGCGGGCTCTGGCCCGGTGCCTCTTACCTGGAGCAGCACCGGGTTGGCAGCGGTGCACACCGGGGCCAGGGCAGGCTCCCTGTCTCCCTGCCTGCCCGCCCTGGCCCCTGGGGGGTGGGGGAAGAGGGCTCCGCATGCTCCCATTGGCTGTGGTTCCCTCCCCCGAAGCTCCCATTGGCTGTGGTTCCCCATTCCAGGCCAATGGGAACTTCGGGGGAGGTACCCACAAGCAAAGGCAGCATGCGGAGCCCTCTGCCCCCCCCCTCCCAGGGGCCGCAGGGATGTGGTGCTGGCTGCTTCCTGGAGCAGCGTGGGGCCCACAGCACCACGGGGGTGGCAATCCCACGGGCCAGATCCAAAGCCCTGAGGGGCCAGCCCCAGCCCGCGGGCCATAGTTTGCCCACCCCTGTCATAAGACTATCTTAGTTTCTATAGTGTTTACTAAAGAGTAAGTTTCATCCACCTCAAAAGACTAGCCATAGGTATTAACCAAAACCTCAGATGCTGTTCCCACAACCCTTCAGGAAGCTTGAATCCGGGGCCAAACTTTCTGGTTTTCTATTATTTCAGTAATGTGCTGATCCAAACCCGTGAATTGAAAAAATCCCCTGGAGCTTTTGGAAAGTTTGGCTCCAAATCCAAACATTACAGAACTCTAGTCCATCTCTACCAAAAAGAAGTTCCAGTAAATGTTATAACTCGCCATGTAGCACGCTAACATCTGGAAGGAAGATACTGCCAATTCCTTCATCACTACTTTCAAGCCTAAAATATCCATGAAGTCATAGAGTACTTGCAGAAAGCTGTCAAAATCTATTATTATTTCAATCAGATCTAAATGATATGGCTGTAGCAGGATGATTTATGGGTGAGCAGTGCATTTTTGAGAAATCAAGCAGACTACAGTAAATCATTTTCCTAATTAATATAAAACTGGTAAATTGTGCACCTAATGTGTGAGCCGAGAAAGCTATCATTTGGATGCAATTTATACTTACAAACACAAAAGGCCCTCAGTAAATTGATAACATGCAGAATACTATAAAGTGTCCCTTTTCCCCACACTATAAAGTTACTTTTTTTCTGCAATAGAAGTTCATGATATCAGCAACCCACATTCTCATGCATTCAGACTTGCCAAGTATCATGCATCTCGTATGACGTGCATGCAAGCCACCCTAATGCATTCCGGTAGCCCAGTCTGAATGTTGCCCGGTCAGCTGTGCTACAGGTGTGTCCTGTGTTTACAGATCCCAGCCATCAGAGACCCTGTGGCACTTATTGATCGAGCAGCCAAATGGCCTCTGTTTCACAGCTTGCTCTGCTGGGTGTGAATGGGGAAAGTGCAGCCGGGGTGAGTACGCAGGTGCTGGTGGTGGTGGCAGGGGTGGCAGCAGCAGCCTCAAGCTAATTCTTACATCAACCTAGCTACTGCCCTTTGAGAGGGCACATTTATTATATATAGAGAAAACACCTTTCTGACACTTTAGCAAGTGTCTACACTACAGTGGTGTAGCTGCTACACTGTAGCTGTGTCACTGTAGCATTTGTAGTATAGACATAGCCTAAGGCCTTGGCTACACTTGCAACTGTACAGCGCTGTGAGGTAAACCTGTCTTCGTACAGCTGAGTAGGGAAAAGCGCTGCAGTCTGTCCACACTAACAGCTGCCAGCGCAGCGGCGTGGCCACACTTGCAACATTTGCAGCTGTGTTGGGAGCGGTGCGTTATGGGCAGCTATCCCAGCATTCATGTGGCTGCAACGTGCTTTTCAAAACAGGGGGGGTGGGGTGGATTGTGACAGGGAGTGTGGGGGGAGAGAGAGTGCTTTTTGGAGCATGTCAGCTCTCTATTTTGCAAGTTCTGAACTCCCGACCTCCTGCTCATTCATTTACTCACTCAAAGCAAGCTGCAAACTGTTTGCTTTTCTCTGTGGTACGAGCTTTGAAACCGGCACTTGCGCATTCCTGCAGCCGGTCACAACAATGGAGAGGATTGGCCACTTGACAAGGTGATTAGTACAGCGCTGCAAGCGTTTACACTCACACCCGTGAGTTGTAGCGACTCCGCTGCAGCTGTTATTCCTCTCGGAGATGTGGAGTACCTGCAGCGGTGTACCCAGGGAGATACAGCACTGTAAGTGTCCTGCCAGTGTGGACGGGGAGTGAGTTACAGCACTGGGGGAGGCTTTACAGCGCTGTAACTTGCAAGTGTAGCCAAGGCCTAAGGCCTTGGCTACACTGGCGCTGTACAGCGCTGCAACTTGCTGCGCTCAGGGGTGTGAAAACACCCCCCCCCCGAGCGCAGCGAGTACAGCGCTGTAAAGCGCCAGTGTAATCAGAGCCTGCAGCGCTGCACGCTCGCTCGCAGCGCTGCAAGCTATTCCCCTCGGAGAGGTGGAGTACTTACAGCGCTGCGAGAGAGCTCTCGCAGCGCTGGCGGCGCGACTACACTTGCACTTCACAGCACTGCCACGGCAGCGCTGGGAAGTCCTGAGTGTAGCCAAGGCCTAAGACTACTGATCGCAGGAAGTGAACTCCTGCTGGGAGCTAAGTATTGTAAAGTTCAGTAAATCAGTCATGTTTGAAAAGTCTCTGCTGGAGTGTGATTCATTCGATCATGTTATCTAGAGTCAAGACAGAGTACCAGAAGGAAACTGAAATGACAACTACTTAGAATATAAGAATATACCACCCATGGACTTTTACACTGGAAATGTTTCAGAAAAACTGTTCCAGAGGACAGAGCTGGTGGTGTTGATGTCTGTAGCATTTGAAGCAGACAGATGGCTAGCTACTCCAAAGGTGCTCTCATATATGCGCTGGAGAGAAAGGAAAAGCTATCCATGTCCTGGACACATGCTAACAGACAAACATCCTGAATGACTGTAAGTCTCCGGACAAAATTGAAATGTTTGAGGCATGTAGTAAATCACACAAAATTACTTGATTTCAAAGGAAATATTTTTATGAAAAGAATCAGGGCTCACTAGAGTCAAGCGATGAATAGTTGACTCAGCTGCAACTTATAATGAAAGTCTGCATTACCAAACTGACATGTTCAAAAATAGAATATTATTAGTACTGTTTTTATTTTTTATAGTTATGAATAAAAAAAATCAGTATACAAACATTAAATAACAGGACTGGGTAAAGACCAAGTGCAACAGATATGTTTACCTAATTAACATAAATATGGTAAACTCAGAGGGACAAAAAAGAGAAATATTAGCCAAATGCAATCAGACACTAGTAAAGTCAGTGAGAACAGCAGGATTCCAGGCAGCTAATGAAAAGACACAATAATACTAGTCAGGAAGTACATGTACTACATTGTTGGCAAGCATGTAGCCACAGAACAGAGACACACAAACCTCCAAACTGGATTATTGTGTATAACAGATAGAAATGAGAGCTCAGACAAGGGGATAGACAAAGAAGCAAAGTAATAAAACTTAGGTGTAAAATGAGAGCAGCGCAGATATCAAAGTGGCACAAATTGAGAGTGTTCCAGCAGAGGGGAAAATGCCATGTGTGGAAAGGTCAAGCATTTCTTTTGCATATGCTGGCTGAGTAATTGCAAACCTCTAAAGGATTCACACCCACTCAGGCACAGAGACCGCCACTGAATGGGACACCAAATTGTTTCAGGCTTTTGCACAAACCTCAGAAACTCAGACAGATGAAGCACTCATCATGTTACCTATGGGAGAAGCTAAAAAGGTCATAAGTCACAATATTGATACAAGAACATAGGCCAGTTGTATACCTGAATCAGGAAAGAGAAAACACTTGATCAAAAAAGCATAACTGAAGCCTATAGGATGAACCAAATTGGCAAAACACAGTGGGCACCCACTACAGGCATCAGGAAAAAGATGCATGTGGGCACAAAAGGATAAGAGATCTGTTTAGGAAACACTCCTGGAAAACTTGGCCTAAGACTAAAAGCCCCCAAACTACTCAAACTGGTAAAAATCATACCAATGGAACCAGCAAACCCGGACCTTTTTCTTAATAGAAAAAGATACAGATTTATTTGGACAGAATGGATGCTTGCTGGGATATTGTAAAACCCTGTTGATTCAAATAATGAGAACCTACCCTGCAGTGAGAGTGTAGGTAGAGTGAAATGAAATGCATGAAAGAAATGTGGGGGAGTGAAAATAGCTAAGGAACCAATAGAATGGATCAGTTCTGTGTTTGCAGTAGAATAAACAAATTGTTATGAAATCTAGATATGCCAAGGGATTTAAACAAAGTGGTATGGAGAGAACACTACAAACTCCCTGCTTTAGCTTACCTCACTCACGAGGTAAGCCACCAACATTTCTTCAATGTCATAGATACACAAAGTTACATGACAAAAATGCCTAAAATATAATTCACATTTCCCAGAGCAAGATATTAGCCAACACAGTAAAATACACGGGTTAGATTGTCTTTAGTTGTCAGCTACTATTGCAGGTAGTACATAACCTCATCATCCAAATGGGGGCTCTGGGGTACACAGCTGTTTCCCCACCCCTTAAGGAAGCAGTGCACTGTGCAATATCCTCCTTCACTGTCCAGTTCCTCTATGTGCCTGTTCAGAGGACAGAGAATGTATGTCTCCGCACTGTTGCCTTGCATGGGTATCATGAGAAGAAATTGTAGGTTTCTGATTGTGCAAATGTAACCCATGGATAAGCATGTTACAGGTCTCCCTCTGTGCCCATTCTGGAGAGTTTACAAGTTTGTTACAGCCCCTTCTAGGAAGCCTTGGCTCTATAACACAAACTTTTAGTGCTGGAGGTCTCCAGTTCTATCCTCAATGAGATGGCAGCTATCAAACAAGCTGGCAACAGATACAACTGTGGAGCACCCCACTGGTGACATAGCTGTACGAATATTTTGAGGGGGAGAGAGATTTTCTCCCACAGACCTTTGCCTGTGGATGAAGCAATGGCTGTGACATATTCTGCCCTGGGAATGCACTATGCAGTGAGGCTAAATTAATTGTGCTGACACCAGTTGCACATTTTTATAAATGAATAAAGAATAGGGGGCGCGCACACAAAGTAATTTTCTAAGGTAGACTTGTCCTCCAGGTGCTAGAGGGAATCCACGAGATAGCTGTGACTGGTGCTATAGCTCTGGAGGCTGCCTCTTAAGTACTAACATAGTCTTCCATGGGGTTGTTCATTGCAGACGTCAGGTGAAAAATTTAGCCGCGATGGGTAGAATATTCTTATCCATGGAGGAGTCCAATGACAAACTTTTAAATGGTAGGATCTGTTCATCATCATCTAATTTCATTTAAAGGACAAACTGAATAACCAACTATGAAACCTATATAGCTTTATTCTCAGGTTGCTAAAAGAAGTAGGTGTTTGAAGTTCAGAGTGTTCTGGTGATGTACGTTCATGGAATCCCTAATCTACTCTCCCATTAATAAATAATTTAAGGTCAGATTCTGTCCTCAGATACATGTTTTCAATTACCACTGAAGTCACTGAGGGCAGAATTCAGTCCTTACTACTTACCGCAAAAGCCCCCTGGGTTCCATCCAAGTTGTGCTTCGCCTTCACATAGATGAGCAATGGGTTGGGCGAGAGTAAGGAGCCTTCTCTGTTCTCCCCACTCTGCACGGTCTGGGTAAGGGCTGGGGATTGCTCCCTCTGTCCTCAGCTGGGGATGGGGAGGGGGCAGGGCTCCAAACTCTCTAGGCATTGGCCAGCAGATCTGGCTGGCTGCACATGGTAAAGTAAACTGAACTCCGCAAAGAAGAGAGGCATTGCAGTTGGTGTGTAGCTTCTGGTTAAAAACAACCCAGCTTCAGCAATGTTCACTTTCAGTTCTGAATGCAGGTTTAGATAGACTATTGTTTTATCCAAACCAGTTCACTCCTCCCTTGCACCTACTTGTGACATTGTTTTCCTTAAAAAGTACGAGGAGTACTTGTGGCACCTACTAACAAATTTATTTGAGCATAAGCTTTCGTGGGCTAAAACCCACTTCATCAGATGCATGCAGTGGAAAATACAGTAGGAAGACATATATACACAGAGGACATGAAAAAATGGGCATTGCCATACTAACTATAACAAAAGTAATCAGTTAAGGTGGGATATTATCAGCCAGGAAAAAAAAAAACTTTTGTAGTAATCATCAGGATGGCTCATTTCCAACAGTTGACAAGAAGGTGTGACTAACAGTTTTCCTTGTGCTTATTACACACACTTATCATAGAGACACTGGCAAAGATTCTCTCCTTCTCTTCCAGCCAGTCTGTTCCACCTGAGTCCTGGAATCTGGTTCTAACTGGCCAATCAACTATTTCCATAGACCATAGAGGAGCTAGCATAAAGTGCTCCCAGGCACCAGCATAGATATACTGGGGGTGGGGGAGGAAAGGGTGGAATATGCCTGTGGTACTTCTGTCATAACTATAAAGGGAAGGGTGACAGCCATACTGTGTACAGTACTAAAGTCCCTCCTGGTCAGAGACTCTAAAATCCTTTTACCTGTAAAGGGTTAAGAAGCTCGGGTAACCTGGCTGACACCTGACCCAGAGGACCAATAAGGGGACAAGATACTTTCAAATCTTGGGGGGGGAAAGGCTTTTGTGTGTGTCCTTTGTTTAAGGGGTGGTTCGCTCTTGGGACTGAGAGGGACCAGACATCAATCCAGGTTCTCCCCATCTTTCTAAACAAGTCTCTCTTATTTCAAAATTGTAAGTAAAAGCCAGGCAAGGCGTCTTAGATTTACTTTGTTTTCTCAGCTTGTAAATGTACCTTTTTCTAAAGTGCTTTCCTTGTTTGCTATACTTTGAACCTAAGACAGAGGGGATTCCTCTGAGCTCTTTAAGTTTGATTACCCTGTAAAGTTATTTTCCATACTGATTTTGCAGAGATGATTTTTTACCTTTTGCGTTAATTAAAAGCCTTCTTTTTAAAAACCTGATTGATTTCTCCTTGTTTTAAGATCCAAAGGGGGTTTGGATCTGTATTCACCAGGAGTTGGTGAAAGGAAGGAGGGGGGAAGGGTCAATCTCTCCTTGTTTAAGATCCAAGCAGTTTGGATCTGTATTCACCAGGGAATTGGTGAAAGGTTTCTCAAGGCTTCCCAGGGAGGGAATCCATCGAGAATGGTGGCAGCGGGACCAGAGCTAAGCTGGTAGATAAGCTTAGCAGTTTTCATGCAGGCCCCTACATTTGTACCCTAAAGTTCAAAGTAGGGATACAGCCTTGACATGGTGGCACAGCGGTGGGATCGTTTTAAACCCAAAAGCCAGTAAGAGATTTTTTTTTCCTTCTAGCTGCTTGGAGAGCAGAGCTGAAGGTAGATGCATATCTTATCTCTCCTTGCCTGAAGGCAGAGGTGTTAAGTTTTTTTTAACTAGGTCCTTTGTTAAGAGAACGATTCAATAAGTGAGCAAACTTTGATCTGGTAAAGGTAATTTACAATCTGAATTGTGTTTTTTTTCTTTTTACATCCTCGGGAGTAGCTTGTTAGAAAGTCTCTGTTAACTCAGCAGCACTCAGCAGGAGCCTGAGCTAAGTACATCCCAGTTTCAGTCAACTGCAGAGGGGTGTGACCCAGCACAAGAAAACCAGGAAAATGACTACCAAAGAAGAAAAAGCTAAAGAGGAGGCCCACAAGAGAGCTATGGAGCTGAAAGAAAAGGAGATAGAGCTGAGAGACAAAGAAGAGAAAGCCAAAGAGGGGGCCCACAAGAGAGAGATGGAGCTGAGAGACAGAGAAGAGAAAGCCCAAGAGGAGGCCCATAAAAGAGAGATGGAGCTGAGAGAAAGAGAAGAAAAAGCCAAACAGGAGGCCCATAAAAGAGAGATGGAGCTGAAAGAAAAAGAGATGGAACTGGAAGCAGCAAGGACTAGGCAGGGTGCATCAGACCATCCTAACAACTCCTCTCCAGGTACCACTTCCCATCCCAGGAAATTCCCCACCTACAAGGCAGGCGATGATACTGAGGCCTTCTTAGAAAATTTTGAAAGGGCCTGCCTTGGATACAACATCCCTTCAATCCAGTACATGGTAGAGCTGAGGCCGCAGCTCAGTGGACCCTTAGCAGAGGTGGCGGCTGAAATGCCTAAGGAACACATGAACAGTTATGAACTTTTTAAAAACAAGGCCAGAATCAGAATGGGGCTAACACCTGAGCATGCCCGTCGGCGGTTCAGAGCCCTAAGGTGGAAACCTGATGTGTCATTTACCCGACATGCCTACCACATTGGGAAAAATTGGGATGCCTGGATATCAGGAGCAAATGTTAAATCTACGGAAGAGTTGCCCTTCCTATTGCAAATGGAGCAGTTTTTAGAGGGTGTTCCTGAGGAAATAGAAAGGTACATCCTAGATGGGAAGCCCAAAACTGTAACCGAGGCGGGGGAGATTGGAGCCAAATGGGTGGAGGTGACAGAAAAGAAAAAAGCTAGTAGCAGTTGGAGCGAATATCAGAAGGGGCAAGCCGAAACAAAACCTTTTCACCGGGGACAACCCAAGGCCCCACCCACATCCCAAGGGAAACCCCAGACGCCTTCTCAGCCCACCACACCAGTCTCCATCAACCAACATCGCCCCGGTGATACCTTAGCAGGGCGATGTTTTAAATGTAATGAACTGGGGCATATAAAGGCTCACTGCCCCAAGAACCCCAACCGATTACAGTTCATTACACCCCAATCACACCAAAGAACCCCAGACCCAGATGCCTCTCTCATACCCTCGGAGCGAAGGGAAACCTTGAGAGTGGGCGGAAAGAAGGTTATCGCTTGGAGGGACACTGGGGCACAAGTGTCAACTATCCACCAATCCCTAGTGGACCCCAAACTCATCAACCCTGAGGCTACAGTGACAATTCAACCCTTCGTGTCACAGTCTGTAACCTTGCCTACAGCCCAGTTGCATGTCCAGTACAAGGGCTGGTCAGGAATGTGGACTTTTGCAGTCTATGACAATTATCCCATTCCCATGCTGCTGGGGGAAGACTTGGCCAACCATGTGAAGCTAGCCAAGAGGGTGGGAATAGTCACCCGCAGCCAGGCTAAGCAAGCTTTCACCCCCATCCCTGTTCCTGAGCCGTTCACCAGGGCCCCGTCTGTGTTACCGGAGACCCAAAACCAGGTGGTGGAACCGGATCCCCTGCCAACGACTACAACAGCCGTAGTGGATCCAATCCCAGAGACCCAGCCAAAGCCAGTCCCAGAACCGGAACTGGCAACGCAACCAGCACCAGAACCATTGCCAGCACTGAGTCCAGCGCTTGCAACCCCGTCTACAACTCCAATGCCAGAGGGCACCAGCGAGCCTAAACTGGCGGAAGCAGCAAATAACCCTACCCAAGAGGCTCAGCCAGAGCCTGAAATACCACATAGTGCACCAGCGGACAGCGGTTCACAGTCAATGGAAAAAGCCCCAGCACCTGCATCGCTTCCAGAGGGACCAAGCCCCAGTCCACAGTCCAAGAAGGAACTGATGTCTCCAGCATCAAGGGAACAGTTCCAGGCCGAGCAGGAAGCAGATGACAGCCTTCAAAAAGCTTGGGCAGCGGCACGGAGCACCCCACCGCCTCTCAGCTCTTCTAACCGATCCCGGTTTGTTGTAGAAAAAGGACTTTTATACAAGGAGACTCTTTCTGGTGGGCACCAAGAAGACTGGCATCCTCAAAGACAGCTGGTAGTTCCCACTAAGTATCGGGTAAAACTCTTAAGCTTAGCCCATGATCATCCCAGTGGCCATTCTGGGGTGAACAGAACCAAAGACCGGTTGGGGAAGTCCTTCCACTGGGAGGGAATGGGCAAGGACGTTGCTAATTATGTCCGGTCTTGTGAGGTGTGCCAACGAGTGGGAAAGCCCCAAGACCAGGTTAAAGCCCCTCTCCAGCCACTACCCATAATTGAGGTCCCATTTCAGCGAGTAGCTGTGGATATTCTGGGTCCTTTCCCAAAGAAGACACCCAGAGGAAAGCAGTACGTACTGACTTTCATGGATTTTGCTACCCGATGGCCAGAAGCTGTACCCTTAAGCAACACCAAGACTAAAAGTGTGTGCCAGGCATTAGCAGACATTTTTGCCAGGGTAGGGTGGCCCTCCGACATACTTACAGATTCAGGAACTAATTTCCTGGCAGGGAACATGAAAAACCTGTGGAAAGCTCATGGGGTGAATCACTTGGTTGCCACCCCTCATCACCATCAAACCAATGGTCTGGTGGAGAGGTTTAATGGAACTTTGGGGGCCATGATACGTAAATTCGTAAATGAACACTCCAATGATTGGGACCTAGTGTTGCAGCAGTTGCTTTTTGCCTACAGGGCTGTACCACATCCCAGTTTAGGGTTTTCACCATTTGAACTTGTGTATGGCCGCGAGGTTAAGGGGCCATTACAGTTGGTGAAGCAGCAATGGGAGGGGTTTACGCCTTCTCCAGGAACTAACATTCTAGACTTTGTAAGCAACCTACAAAACACCCTCCGACACTCTTTAGCCCTTGCTAAAGAAAACCTAAAGGATGCTCAGGAAGAGCAAAAGGCCTGGTATGATAAACATTCCAGAGAACGGTCCTTCAAAGTAGGAGACCAAGTCATGGTCTTAAAGGCGCTCCAGGCCCATAAAATGGAAGCGTCGTGGGAAGGACCATTTACGGTCCAGGAGCGCCTAGGAGCTGTTAACTATCTCATAGCCTCCCCCACCTCCAACATAAAGCCTAAGGTATACCATGTTAATTCTCTTAAGCCCTTTTATTCTAGAGAATTAAACGTTTGCCAGTTTACAGCCCAGGAAACTGATGACGCGGAGTGGCCTGCAGGTGTCTACTATGAAGGAAAAAGGAATGGTGGCGTGGAAGAGGTAAACCTCTCCACGACCCTGGGACGTCTGCAGCGACAGCAGATAAAGGAGCTGTGCACAAGCTTTGCACCGATTTTCTCAGCCACTCCAGGGCGGACCGAACGGGCATACCACTCCATTGACACAGGTAATGCTCACCCAATTAGAACCCCACCCTACCGGGAGTCACCTCATGCCCAAGCGGCTATACAAAGGGAGATCCAGGACATGCTACAGATGGGTATAATCCGCCCCTCTACCAGTGCATGGGCATCTCCAGTGGTTCTAGTTCCCAAACCAGATGGGGAAATACGCTTTTGCGTGGACTACCGTAAGCTAAATGCTGTAACTCGTCCTGACAACTATCCAATGCCACGCACAGATGAGCTATTGGAAAAATTGGGACATGCCCAATTCATCTCTACTTTAGACTTAACCAAAGGGTACTGGCAAGTACCACTAGATGAACCCGCTAAGGAAAGGTCAGCCTTCGTCACCCAGGCAGGGGTGTATGAATTCAATGTACTCCCTTTCGGGTTGCGAAATGCACCCGCCACCTTCCAAAGACTTGTAGATGGTCTCCTAGCAGGATTGGGAGAATCTGCAGTTGCCTACCTCGATGATGTGGCCATTTTTTCTGATTCATGGACAGAACACCTGGAGCACCTGAAAAAAGTCTTCGAGCGCATCCGGCAGGCAGGACTAACTGTTAAGGCTAAAAAGTGTCAAATAGGCCAAAACAGAGTGACGTACCTGGGGCACCAGGTGGGTCAAGGAACTATAAATCCCCTACAGGCCAAAGTGGATGCTATCCAAAAGTGGCCGGTTCCAAAGTCAAAGAAACAGGTCCAATCCTTCTTAGGCTTGGCCGGATATTATAGGCGATTTGTACCACACTACAGCCAAATCGCCGCCCCGCTGACAGACCTAACCAGAAAAAAACAGCCAAATGCAGTTCAGTGGACTGATAAGTGTCAAAAGGCCTTTAACCAGCTTAAGGCAACACTCATGTCTGACCCTATACTAAGGGCCCCAAACTTTGACAAACCGTTCCTAGTAACCACAGATGCTTCCGAGCGAGGCGTGGGAGCAGTTTTAATGCAGGAAGGACCAGATCAAGAATTCCATCCTGTCGTGTTTCTCAGCAAGAAACTGTCTGAGAGGGAAAGCCACTGGTCAATCAGCGAAAAGGAATGCTACGCCATTGTGTACGCGCTGGAAAAGCTACACCCATATGTTTGGGGACGGCGCTTCCAACTACAAACAGACCATGCTGCGCTACAGTGGCTTCATACCGCCAAGGGGAATAACAAAAAACTTCTTCGGTGGAGTTTAGCCCTCCAAGATTTTGATTTTGAAATACAACACATTTCGGGAGCTTCTAACAAAGTGGCTGATGCACTCTCCCGGGAAAGTTTCCCAGAGTTAACTGGTTACCAATTGTTCTTGTAATGAAACATATTGTTAGTTTTTATATAATCAGTAGTATGTCTAAAGGTACATGTGTCTTGTTAACTCTGTTTTCTCCTAGAACTCCAGGAAGAAATCACAGCCAGTGTGGAACCGAACGTCCAACACTATCTGTGATTTGGGGGGCGTGTCATAACTATAAAGGGAAGGGTGACAGCCATACTGTGTACAGTACTAAAGTCCCTCCTGGTCAGAGACTCTAAAATCCTTTTACCTGTAAAGGGTTAAGAAGCTCGGGTAACCTGGCTGACACCTGACCCAGAGGACCAATAAGGGGACAAGATACTTTCAAATCTTGGGGGGGGGAAAGGCTTTTGTGTGTGTCCTTTGTTTAAGGGGTGGTTCGCTCTTGGGACTGAGAGGGACCAGACATCAATCCAGGTTCTCCCCATCTTTCTAAACAAGTCTCTCTTATTTCAAAATTGTAAGTAAAAGCCAGGCAAGGCGTCTTAGATTTACTTTGTTTTCTCAGCTTGTAAATGTACCTTTTTCTAAAGTGCTTTCCTTGTTTGCTATACTTTGAACCTAAGACAGAGGGGATTCCTCTGAGCTCTTTAAGTTTGATTACCCTGTAAAGTTATTTTCCATACTGATTTTGCAGAGATGATTTTTTACCTTTTGCTTTAATTAAAAGCCTTCTTTTTAAAAACCTGATTGATTTCTCCTTGTTTTAAGATCCAAAGGGGGTTTGGATCTGTATTCACCAGGAGTTGGTGAAAGGAAGGAGGGGGGAAGGGTCAATCTCTCCTTGTTTAAGATCCAAGCAGTTTGGATCTGTATTCACCAGGGAATTGGTGAAAGGTTTCTCAAGGCTTCCCAGGGAGGGAATCCATCGAGAATGGTGGCAGCGGGACCAGAGCTAAGCTGGTAGATAAGCTTAGCAGTTTTCATGCAGGCCCCTACATTTGTACCCTAAAGTTCAAAGTAGGGATACAGCCTTGACAACTTCCAATTCCCAACAGGTGCAGGGTCACCTAGACTACTCTAACTTGTGTTGATGTGCTGAGGGAGGCACAAATGCACTATGAAAATCAGGGAAGCATAGCTTTCTCCCTGACTCATCCCCCATTCTGCCTTGAACCAAGCATATCTCAGTGCAGATGAGAATGTGGGCCACTGTTTACTTTCTACTGTGCTAATTTCAGCATGCTGCTACCTAATAATGCCCATAGCTGCTGCAAAATTTGGCGCTCTGACATCAGTACATGCAAAGTATGATGCCAACAGTGAGCAGCTTTTACAATCTGAGTTCCAAAATTTCTGT
Source organism: Emys orbicularis (assembly GCF_028017835.1). Taxonomy (NCBI): domain Eukaryota; kingdom Metazoa; phylum Chordata; order Testudines; family Emydidae; genus Emys; species Emys orbicularis. The sequence continues at coordinate 66,037,741 of NC_088688.1, read as the reverse complement.
TGAATATAATTACAAAACCACCTGTGTTAAATAAGGCTAATCTGATTCATTGTTAATATGCACTGTTTAAAAAGCTTTTAAAATATCTCTCCACATACAGGGTTGAGAGAGACAGGGAGAGCACTGTTGTCTTTTAGTGGGCTGTCTGGCTGTAGAGGGTAAAGTGATTTGGGGCAATGGTTTAGAATGGGGGACTGTTTTCTGTGAGAGCAGAATTTCTGGGACAGCAAGTGAATTAATCTGTTTTTCTTTTCATATAAAAGAACATTAATATGAACCTGCAAAAAGGTTAGCTTTAGCCAGAGAGGAAGGCTGAAGACTTTACCAGCTCAGCTTTTACTCAGAGACATTTTATTCATCTTTATTTTTTTCATGCAGGTGAATATATCTGTCCTATGATATATCATAAAAGGGAAAAAGTTATCAGAATCATAAAGTGCCTTTGCATCACTTCAGAAGGGGTGAGATATAGGCCCAGTTTATATAACACAAAGTATCAATATCCAGTTGTCCAGATTCTCATGTTATGTAGTTAAAATGCATAGATGTAAGAAAATGCTGGCACTCTTACTCAAAATTCGGATTGACTATGTATAAATTCTGGCCCACTGGTGCCAGACTTGGGAAGTGTGTGGACTCCATGGAGGCAGGGCTTAGAAATCCACTTGTTCCCAAAGCCACTGAGATCTACAGAATTTTGTGTGTCTCACTAATGAGTTAAGGAAGGTCCCTATGGGTTCAGCTTGTACTCCCCAGAGGCTGGTCCTACACTGCCAAGGAGTCCGAGGCATCTGTGCAAGCTCCCCTGCCATCCCTGCCTCTCTCCCTCTCTCATTCTCTTTCTGTCTCTTGCTTCCTGTCTATGCCAATCAGCAGTGAATTTAGTTGGAAAAAATAAATGTTTTATTAACAGCACAGCACATGCATATTGTAGGTATCAGCACCTATTTTTCTCTTTTTCCATCGTACAGCTGAGGGCACAGAACTATGACCAGGCTTCTAAGAACAAATCACTTTATTACATAAAAGTGTCAGCAAACTGCATAAGAAATTTTCCAAACAGCGCGTCTGTCAGGGCTGTTTGGCAAAAGAACATTCAGCTGCTTGTTCTTGATTAGGATCTGCTGCTGCCTGTGGCTGACAGACACTAGTCTATGACCACGCAGAGCCACAGGAGGAGGAAGAGTGCTGATTGTTTCCCCATCACTGCTATAGGTTCAGCACTCTGAGCCAACAATTGCATCCTTCCCTTCCCTTCCCACCCACAGAGAGTGAGGAGAATTTAAGACCTCCAGTGATATAGGATTGCTCTCTTCTTTCTTTTATATCCAAGTTCCCCCTTTTCCACTTTAGCAGTATGACTATGGGCCGTAAATGCACCCAAGGCCACTGGTTCCACTAAAGTTCCTGAGTTTTGATATAATTTATATCACAATGGCATAACATCTGCTGTGAAATGTTAATAACAAAAATAATTTAATATTCACCTATAACGATATGCAGTATCCAAAAATAGGCACTATTGGTCTGTGCCTAGGAATACAGCTCCTGGAGTTGTGATCACATCAGAATCTATGCTTGCATTGGGATGGAAGGGAAAGTAAGCTTCTAGCCTGTAAAGAAAAGCTTGAAAATGTAAATTGAGCATAACCAATGCATCAGTATCTGCCGGAGTCTATAGAGACCCTGAAAAAAATAGCCCTGAGTGGGATGAACTGCCCCATTTATCTCTGCAGAACGTTAACTGCAAGGTCCATTGCTCTGTAGGCCCCTTCAACACCACTCCAGCAGAGAATTCTGTGTGTGGCAGGAGTGGAAGAGTGCAGTGGGTCCAGTGCCTAAAAAAAAATTCAGTTCAGCTGCTGGGGTAAATACAGAGGGCCCCATTTCTCCAGAAATACAGAGGGCCCCATTTTTTCATGCTGCTCCTGAATGGAGGGGCAAGACCTTTTTTCACCCTGGCCAATCCTAAGTGGAGGAGTAGACCCTGCTGCAGCTCCTGGGGAAGAGGGGAGATCCTTGTCACTTACATTTCTACCCAGGGAGATGGGAGTCCCCCTTCTGCTGTATGACCATGATCTGAGGGCAGGACTGTGTGACTAGGCCCTTGAATTTCCCTGCTCTGTCCATGACCATTTATATATAGACATATATGTCATGTAGTAATATGCGAAACTATGGGATAAACTTTGGAATATCTTTGACTGCCTCACCTGTATTCTGCCTACTTAATCATTTTCCCCAAACCATCTGCCCAAACTTATGGCACCTTCAAATACCCGCTATTAAAAAAAACAAACAAACAAAAAAACAGACCTGTGACACAAATAATCCAAGTGGTTATTTGCTTTGTAGGGAGGTGCCAGTTAGCCCAGGGCTACTGAAAACACTTATGAAATTCTTACACAGAAGGTTTGCACAGCTCTGTTCATAAATCAAAATGAGACCTTATTACAAATCTATGGAGTATTACCTTTCCAATGACCTATGGCACCACCTAAAACTTCTAATAATCTAAGAGAAATTCTTGTCCAACCACTGTTACATTCAGAATACCCAAATTATACATTAAGTATGTGTCTGGTTTGTTGCATAATTAGGAAATTTTATCTTAACCTCTGTGTTTAAAAACATGAATGTTTTTTACAAGATTTTTCATTCCTTATTATTAAAATCTTTATACAAGTGATTGGGTTATAAGAAGAGTTCTTTATTTTAAACCAATATAACATTATTCTAATCTTTTTTACTTAGGGTAGCAATTACTGGACTATGTTAAACCATGGTAGCATCTGGCTTCTTGGCAGGTTCCATAGACAACTGGCAGCCTAGGACTAACATGTCTGTCAGATGGTTAGGCGGCTGCTGATGGGCTGTGTTTGTATTGTTTCCCCAGATGCCTTGTTTTTTAAATTCACATTAACTCTCTGAAACCTGTAGATTTGTTTTCAAACAGATTTCCATGTGCATCTATAGCATAACATTTTCAATAAGAAGGAGTTTTTCTGAACTTGACTGTTCCATACTTTGGCAGCTAAACTCATCATTAAAGCCATCCTTGTGTTATTTTTTTAGTCAAACTAAGAGAGTCCTGCTTTCTGATTTAATAATTCTCCTTTGCTGTATTCTTATTTGTTGACTTTGATTTTTTTCTAAAGCATTTGGTTATGATGGCAATAAGTGTGGTCCAAACATCATGAATAAGGTAGATTAGGGTCACAGCAAGGTTCATATATAAACTACGATTTTGCAATAAGATTAGCAAAAAGATATTTTGTATCCTATAAGGACATTCCAGTTTCTTTGTGCTCTAGGGATAGCATATCTGTTTTATTGCTATCGAGTGTAAACAGGGCTTTATACTGTGCTCCTCACTGTGGTATCTGACAGTGGTTGCAAAAACTAGATAAAGTCAAGAAAAGATCTTTTTCCCTTTGTCTCAAGTCGATGACTCTTTATGATGTTTAGTCTTCAACATATGTCATTTTTCAGGGGATATTTTTTAATGTAGGATGGCCTCATCAAATATAATGGGTTTTTTGACCCTACTACATTTTTAGGCTTGCGTATCAGTAGGTGAAAAATAACTTGACCTTCGTACTAGCATGACATATGGAAATCACCACAGGAACAGATAGCTGAACCAAAGGCAAGCAAATGGCACTGTACTGTTGCCTGCTTATAAATCTGTACTGGAGGTCAGTTGACAGATTTGGCAGGTGATATTATGGAGCCAGGCAGCATGGCATGCAAAGCAGCTGAGATACACTATCTAAAGCTGAATATTCTTGTATAAGATTTAGTTTATTTGTCTTCATGCCAATCAAAAATTAAGTTTAGGAGACAAAAGAAAGGCATGCAAATAAACATAAACATCTTTTTTTTTTTAAAGTCATCCTATGCATGTTTACTCTAGAAAGCCTTTTCTTCAGTATGTTTCATTTTCAGACACTTTAAAAAAAAAAAAAAAAAAAAGGATCTCCCCTTCAATCCCTCCAAGCTACAGCTGTTTACAGTAGTGGCCTGGATACCAATATGTGTCTTTTGTGCCAGTGCATGATAATTGCCAGGTTGATTGGAGCAGTAAAATCTGAGAAACAAAAATATACTGAGCTCTCTCTATTATTTGACTTCCATGTAATCTTCAGGGAAGGAAAGTTGCCACCCCAGAAATCTGCCTAGGGTGCTAACAAATCATACTGCTAAAGCTGATTAGGATAATAATGCCATACTTGGCTCAAGAAAAGAAAGGGAGGCTCTCCAGTTGGCGGTAAGTGAGCTCGTTGCCTGAGAGAAATAATATGGCTTGCTTACTCATTCAGAAGCAGAACTAAATATCTTTAGGTCAGGTTCTCAAATGCTCAGAAATACAAATAATACTTTAAATGGAAGCCTTCCAGTTGCACAGGGCCGGCTCCAGGCACCAGCCGAGCAAGCTGGTGCTTGGGGCGGCAGATTGAACGAGGCGGCATTCGGCCCAATCCTAGGGCGGCACGGCCGCTTTTGTTTGTTTGTTTGTTTGTTCCGCTCCGGCCACCCTATAGGGGGCGGCGGCACGGAGGATGGGAGCGCCCTGCAGCAAGCCCGGCAGGGCAGTCCTCGTCCTTCCCTCCCCGCCGAACGGAGCGGAGCATACCTGGCAGGCGGCGCAGCGCGGCGCAGTGCGGCGGGAGGGGCCGCGTGGCAGCGCCCCGCTGTAGCCCTGGCTGCCCCCCTTCTCTCTCTTTCCCGTCCGCTCCCTCCCCTTCCCCCCCCCGCTAGCCGGTCCCCCTGCACCCGCGCTCTGGCTGCGTCGCAGGTTTTTTTTTTTTTTTCTTTGCCGTTCTGGCCGCCCCGTTTTTTTTTTGTTTTTTTTTGCTTGGGGCAGCCAAAAAGCCAGAGCCAGCCCTGCAGTTGCATCTTCTTTGTTCATCTATACAAAATATTCAGAGTGATGAATATTCAGGGTGTGGCCATATCCAAACAACTCTCATACTTTACTTACAGGGTTAAAGGTTTATGCCTCACAAGCCCCTAAGGATATATGATTTAATCCTAGTGTGTGTGATTAAGGATACTATGAGAAGGGAATACTCAGCTGAGGCTTTAATCAGTATTCAGTCTCTTTTGCTTTATCTACTGTAGCAGCACAAAGGGGAATCTTACCACAGACCAAAGATTTGGCCCTGTCTATATTAACACATGCAATTGACACAGCCCTTTACATAATCAGATCACTGTATTGATATTAATTAATCAATTTCTTAAAGAAGAGTCTCTCAACTGAAATCCTTGATTAGGGTGTCTCATAACTGGAGACATTTGGATCTGCATTAAGATCTGAACTCTGCAGCTTGGATCATTCTTTAGTATTTCTGTACTAAATGGATAGAAGATTTGAGGAAAACACTAAAAAGAAAAGTACAGAGCTGGCCAACTTCATTAACTTTTTGACATTTTTTCTCAAAATATAAATTAGCCATTGATTTTGTGCATTCTTGCTTTTTCACTCTCAGTCATGTAAGTGAATCTGATTCATAAGATTATATTATCCTAGAATTCTGAAGAGTATTCCCCCCGAACTCCATCCAAGCCCATTCTGAAATAAAATCAATTAACTGTTCTGTTAGACAACCTGTTCTATAAATGTAAAGTGTACAGATGTATTAGAAGGCAGTAAGCTAGCTATCCAAATAGTATTTGCTTTGAGTTCAGTCTATGTAATGGCTGGCAGTGAGATTCACTCACTCCTTCAAAATGAAGTGATATCTGATCCAGAGGTCCAAGATAAAAACTAGCTCTGCTGGATGTTTTAGCTGTCATACAGTATCACACACGCAGAATCACAAATGAGGGAGAGTAATTAGTAAAAAAGGTTGATTATTGATTAATGAAAATTGAAAACCAAAAAAAGTTCAGAAGTTTGATTTGATTTGACTTGGATAATCACTCACAAGTAAGGATGCTTAATTGAACCTTATCAGAACTACACAAACTTCTTGAGTCTGTGAAGTTGGGTTGGAAATGGAGTATGAAAAGATTTATTTTGCAAGAATTCACAGCATCTTTCTTCCAGTAAGACTAAAAGTATAGAGGGTGTTTTGGCACTTCTTATTTTAGTCTAGCTGGTATGCAGAAAAACATTTTTCAAAAATGGGGGAGGGGTGGTTAACTCAACTTTTAAAAAACATGGTTTGATCCACACTCGATTCAGGAATATATTATCTTGTTCAAACCCATTTGCTACTCTGTCTTGATCCTTGTTGTGTTACCTGGTCATTTAAAAAAAAAAAAGATGATTATACAGAACACATAGAGTTCCAACTAATCCTGGCATGTCAAGAATTATTCATTTCATTACTAAACCCACATATGTAAGTTAAAAGGCTGATACAGGAAATTGGAACATTAAATTACAGGCTAGTATTAGTTTTATTTTATTTTAAAAAATTAAAATGATAAATTTGAGTTTTATGATAAACTTTGATAAAGAAAACAGATATTTCTATCCAGATATGAAATACTGATTTTCAAATGTTTCCTTTTTTTTTTTAAACAACCATAAATTAGGCATTATGAAGATATGTTTGCAAAATCCATTTATCAAATTCTAAATCAGCAATTTTGCATACTTTACAGTGAGGAATATATTATTCATATAATCTCCCACTGCAAATGCCATTATGGAGCACTAAACTATACCAACCCTTGTCTACACTTACCGGGGGTTCGACGCGCATTGATCGATGCATCGGTGATCGATTTAGCGGGTCTAGTGAAGACCCACTAAATGAGCCACAGATCACTCTCCCGTCTACTCCTGTACTCCACCTGAACAAGAAGCAGAAGGAGAATCGATGGGAGAGCGTCTCCAGTCGACATCGTGTAGTGTGGACCCTGTGGTAAGTAGATCTGAGTATGTTTACTTCAGCTACATTATTCACGTAGCTGAAGTTGTGTAACTTAGATCAATCTCCCCCTGTAGTGTAGACAAGTTAGAAAGACAAAATATCAGATAACAGCAGTAATATTGCCTACATTGGAACCTACTTTTGTTGAAGACAGATGTGTGCACACATGGACTCACATTTGCAGATGCAATTACTACATTTTTTGCAACATGTATGAGTGTATAATTCCCAAATTTGTGTACAGGATAGCAATAATATGCATACAAATGTGGTTGAATGGGCCTCTATCTCTCAAAAGTTTGGCCTTTATGAATCAAATAAAGTTCCATCTTCCCTGGCTGGGGAATACTTTGAAAGCACCAAAATTGGTCAGTTTTACTGAGCGAGTGACTAGGATGCCAGGAACAGTACAAACTCCCCTGTGTGTGGCAGAATAATTTCCAGGATGGATTCATGTATATTAATACAGGCAGAAGTTGGGGCAAAGGCTGGGAGGGGTATATGTCCTGTAGATCCCTGATTATGTATAACCAAACACTGTTGTGCAAAACTTCTAAAGCAAAAATGGCCATAACTATGAGCATGAAGCAGGCACTGCCAAGGGAGCTGGGGTTTGCTACTTACCACTCTTTACCCTGATAATGGAAAATTCCATTGCCCACCCACTAATATGAAATAGCTCTGATTGAAGCCAGTTTTCTCTGGCATGATGTGAGGGCCAGGATTTAACATATTTTTTCCATACAATAAATAGTTAGTGAATTCAGTTTAGCGCTGCAACAGTATCATTCCAAACAGCATGAACAGTGAATTAGTGAGGCTCAGTAACTTGGAACATGTTTTCATTTTTTTCTGTGTCTGTGCGCATGTGACATGTGAATGAGTGACAGAGAGAGAATACTCAGAACCCATGTTGAAGCTCTCAGTATCCTCCTCTTTCTCCTTTATTCCACCTCTTTATCCTACAGATCCCCCATTATGACCACTGTTCAACCAGCCAAAATTAATTTAAAATATATATATATTTTAAATCAAACTTATTTAAATCCATAGTATCAACAGAATTAATTAATAACAATGTTTTGTGTCTTCCTCAGGGCCGGCTCCAGGCACCAGCCGAGCAAGCTGGTGCTTGGGGCGGCAGATTGAACGAGGCGGCATTCGGCCCAATCCTAGGGTGGCACGGCCGCATTTTTTTTAAATTTTTTTTTTTGTTCCGCTCCGGCCGGAGGGGGGGCGGTGCGGAGGATGGGAGCGCCCTGCAGCAAGCCCGGCAGGGCAGTCCTCGTCCTTCCCTCCCCGCCGAACGGAGCGGAGCCCTGGCGGCAGGTGGCGCAGCGCGGCGGGAGGGGCCGCGTGGCAGAGCCCCGCTGTAGCCCTGGCCACCCCCCTTCTCTCTCTCTCCCGCCCGCTTCCTCCCCCTCCCCCCCGCGAGCCAGTCCCCCTGCACCCGTGCTCCGGCCACGCCGCAGGTTTTTTTTTTTTTCTGCCGTTCTGGCCGCCCCGTTTTTTAATTTTTGCTTGGGGCGGCCAAAAAGCCAGAGCTGGCCCTGGTCTTCCTTCATCCTTGTCATCTTACATTACTGAAACCCCTGTTTCATATGCAGCTTTATGTATAAAGAAAAAAGACATCCAATCTTTCAATAAAAAACCCTAACCTCTTTATAAATTCCCAGTTCCAGGTTTAATACACACTTTTGTTCTCGTTCATTGTGCTTTTCAGAAGCAATACAGTAAACTCCATTGTTAGCCAAAGTTTTGCTAGCTAATAGTATTAGCCAATATTATGCATTTTATAAGCTCTTATGCTAAATTAACAAACACCCCCAGTATGCTCTGTGCTGGAAATGTATTAAACTGCAAATAGGGTTTTGTTCTTGATGCATGTAGAAATCATCAAGGACAAGTTAATGTTCTGCTGAGGTTTGCTAAAATTAATAAGTAACTATAATCATTCCAGTTTGCTATAAAAAATTGGGGATAGTTGTCCAAGAATCTTGAAAATGGGGGCAAACTGGATGAGAAATAACAATAGGGTAAAAAATGTTACAATAAAATGTTGGGAGTTTCCCATCCCCAGAATAAACAGAGGTATTTATACTGCTAGTACTGAGCTAATGCTTTTGAAGATGTAACTGCTGCAAGCTTGTTCTTCAGATTGGTAAAGTATTAACCCTTCCCTTTCTATATTGTAACAATTAATTGTTGACTATAGTCTTTGATGAACTCAATTGAGCTTTGGTTATTTGATGTATCAACCCTAACACCAGACAAAGCTGCAATAAACCTTTTCTTCTCCAAATAAATGTTTCAGGCAATTATTTTCAAAGTACACAGTAATACAGTCATATCTATACTGTCATCATCTCATCAAAAACAGTCTACCAAGGACCACTGCACCAGCCGGAGTGCCCAAGGTTGATGGTGTCATACCAGACATTGTGTAGTAAAGTTACCAGATCTGGCTCAATCCTATGAATCCACAAATTTCTGGGGTGTCTCTGCAGGCGACACCAGATGTGCAAAGGGATGCATGCCCTGACCATATCAATGGAGAGTTTGAGAGCATGGTGTGCTGGGGTGTTTCTGTCCATCCTGGTGACATGGCTGAAGAGCATGCAATGCCACTTTTGAATATAATGAGTGACTTATTTGGAAGAAAGGCCAAATATCTGCAGGACTATGACATCAAACCAATTTTATGCTCAGGATTTGGTGCTGACAGTGCAAATGGAATGCTTCTAGCCACTCAAATCTGCCTGCAATAGGGCCTGGTTTCTCACCTGTATAGCAATACAAGTAATACACAGGTTTAATAGATCCTGAACTTTGTGTCAGCACAAAGACATTTTTGCATCCATAAGCGAGACATGGACTTATTGCAGGAGCCAGCAAGACCTATTTATCAAATAGGTTTGTTGCAACCGTTCAAACTCTGCTTGCAGCCTAGATACACAAATTTATCAATGCTTTCCATGGTACTCAACTTCCACCTGCACTAGGGGTTCTGAACCTTGGTGTTGTGCCATGAGACCTTCAACCCCATAGTGTGGAATCTTGGAGACCTTGGAGCACCCTGAAATTCTCTGACTTCTCCACAAACAGGACCGAGTCATCAGCATGTGGTTGGTAAATGACCTCCTGACAAGCTTTGATTCTATGTGTGAAGTGGCAAGTCCTAATATCCAGTTGATAGTGCCAGATTGAGAATTCATATTAAACCCAGACTGGGATGAAGGCCACCACATAGTCATTAAGGCTTTGGGGTTTTGTTTGCACTTTTTTGGTTATTCCAGAAAGGGGACTGTACTGAAATGTGGCCAGGCCAGAGGTCTAGGATATTGAAGATGCTAACTGCAGCAGAACTAAAACAGATCACCAGGGAGTGCTAGAGGTGAGGACTCAGGGGGTGCTGAGGTCATGAGGCCAATTGCTTACAGTTGGTTTTATTTTGTTTCTATTGTCAAAAATCTTCCAGACCTTCACAAAACAGGATACCATTCCCCACCTTCTCTCCCTCCACCTTCCCCCCGCCCCCCCAGGTTTCCTGTAAACTTGTCAGAAAAGCAATGATGCAAAAAATATCATCTTCATACTGAAAAGAACTGCTTTAGGCATTGTCTACCTTGGGAAGTTGCTCTGGTTACATTCCTTTTAAACTGTTATCGTTAAACTGATTCAAATCCTGTGTGGACATATCTTATTTTGGTTTAAGACTGGCTTACTTCATTTTAACTGAAACTCATTCTCAATTCACTTAAGATGAACTGCTCTTTGGACAGATAACAAGACAGTTGATAATACAAAAATATAAACTATTTATGCTAGCATTGTTTAGGAATAGATTCACTGAAAGGAAACTAAAAATATCTCTTCAGAAAAACAAGTAGTGATTAAGAACATTTTAGATGTAGTTTTGAACTGTCTAAGCAAACATATCAAATCACATTTCAAATGAAAATTAATGATATATTAATATTAATATGCTGATGTTTCATCAGACAAGACTGCAGTTTGTTGATCTTTCTGTGTTGTCAAATTTGTCTAAAAATGTCTTCTGCTCAAGGTAACATAATTTAAGAAAAACATTTTATAGAGAAACAACTCAAAGGTCCTGCCGGATGCAAATAAGCAACTTGAAATATTTAAAAGACAATGATTTAAAAAATTAGAGCTGGTTGCAAAATTTTACAGAACAGTTTTTTTGTCAGAAAAGTATGGTTTCATCTAAATTGAAAAGTTTTGTGGGAACTGGTCAATTTCATCAATAATTTCTATGGGATAAATCTAAATGTTTTGTTTTGAGTTTATCATTTTGATTCATTTCATTTAGACTTATATTTAAACTATCAACATTACTACTTTAATATTTTGATATAATACAAATATTGAAATGAAATGAAACAAAATGATAAACTCAAAACAAATTGTTTTGTGTCACTGTAGGAAAAAAACAACAACCCTTTTCTACACTCTGAAAATAAAACACATTAATACTTTCAGTTCATGAGACATTTCTAAAATTTTGGCTCTTTTTTCCTATTTGCAACTCAATTTCTAGTATTTGAGACCCAGTCCTGCATGGACTAAAATATATGCTTAACTTTAAGCATGTAGGAAGTCCTATTAGGTTCAATGGCACTATTCACAAGCTTAAGACTAAACACATGCTTAATTCTTGTCAGGATCGAGGCCTTGAAGTCTAATTAGTGATAAAGATCTTTGGCTGCACTAGGCAAATGGTTTGGTTCCTCCTTTTAAAAACAAATTCTGACTTAAAGTAAACCTGTGCAACACCATTGACTTAAGAATGGGATCATTACGTGGCCTCTTTTTGTTATTGTATTATTAGGGCTATGCAGGGAATGGAAATACTGTTTTGCACAAGATTTCAAAATTTTGCTTTGTTCTGAATTAGAACAAAACTGGAAAATTTGAAAATTCTTCACAGGAAATTTTTTTTAAAAATAAGGGGAGGGGTCATTTGAAATTTTTTTTTTTACTTTTCTAATTATTATTTTGTATTTAATAAAAAAATAAAAATAGAAACTTTCAAGCCAAGAATGACTAAACACGATATTTCAGAATTTTAATTTTCTTCTAAATTGAGATTCCTGCAAAATATTTGTAGAAAAGGAGGTTCATAATGAGTGGAGAATGAGAAGGAAAGAAACTCTATATTCAGGTACATCCCCATTTTCCACGTCATAACCATCTGCAAAATATCATCCATGTAAGCATATTATACAATGAGCACTAGCATTTGCTAGGCAAAGCTTTGGCACCACTACAGTATTTACTGTGTCTCTATCAAGGACAACACACTCATAGAGCAAACAACAGTAACCTAGGGATTCCAACTACAAGAGGAAATACAGGTTTCAATATAATGATTCATGCAGGTTTTGCAGTAGCAGATGGACATTTTGAATAGAATTGATGCCCATTTGGCTCCTGTTCCTTGTATTTCCAGAAGTTTGAGTTTTAAAGCAAATGATGCACAAAATGTGTTCAGATTATAGAACATGTGTCTGAACACATTTTATCATTTTCTTTATTAGTTGTGGTGATGGGAAGAGTCACTCATGGTCCTGTTCCCCAGTAGCCCAAATGAAGGACAGTAGATCCCAAATAATAGTGTCTTTGAACTAACTTCTTCTCCCTTATAACTAATTTGAAATGGTTAACTGAATTCACTAAGGCCACAGCCCTACAGCAAGATCTGCACCAGCAGACCTCTATGCTCGTGCAGATGCTGTTGAAGTCAATGGGATGTATAGCACAAGGTGTAACCAGATTTATTACTTCCACTGTAGAGTCAATCAGTTCTCTCTGTTAATTGTGTGCGTCTTTCATGCAACCATATGGTAGGAATAAGTATTTTTAAAAATAGGAAAATGTTACTATAAAATTAAAAACAATTGTCAAGGGAACAAAAATACAGATGTAGTAACTGTAGTACTTTCTAACTTGCGGTACTTGAGAAATTGACTAGCTATCAAGTTGACAATGTACCTTTAAAACTGCTTAGATTCAGTGTTTTGGATAAGCAGTGGCCATGCACATTCTAGTCTGTTATTTGGGCTACTGCCATGTGCAACATCTGCTGTAGGTTCTTTCTTTCTTGGTCTTAAAATACCCTGTTTGATGAAAGCGAAGGCAGAGAAAGAAGGATATTTTGCTTTTTATAAATCAGATCCTATATCTGCATGCAAATCTTGAATAAAAGGGCTTTATGGCAGAGGAACCATGTAGCTGCTGGGTGGGACAGAATCTTCCCCTCACTTGAAGGCAAGGCTTAAGCATACAGCTGATTGATTCTCCCACAACCTCTCACCACACTCCTGGGAGAGCTGCTGTCATGGAGCATAGCCCCATGGCATACATGGTTGTGTGGAACCCCACATTACACTCACTGCACTTCCTGAACAGCAGAAATGTAGAATTCCTGTTGTATGAGGTTGGGCACAGGACAACATGATTTTGCTGATTTTACTAATAGTGCTATATTACTAGTCGTATTGCTGTTGTTCTTATACCAGCACACCATTTAAATACTCTGTTCTAGAGCAAATGTCTTGCTGAACAGTTTCCCTGTGACAATGGACTTAGCAGTACTAGCACCAGTAATAATGGCCGATGCAATATCACCTTCCAAATACTTGCTTTTAATTTTACAAAGCTGGCAGATCCTGGGCATGTATTTTTATTCCAACATGGGTTGTTACTATTGACTTTCTCTCTTGTGTTTTCCCCTTTTTCTTTGCTTGAGATTAAAGGCTTCATCTTGAACTTGCTATGGCCTCTTGGCACTGTTCTGACAGCACAAAGAAGCCATATAACTGGCTTTAATAACCATCGGGGGTGGTGTACAATTGGCACAGTTGATCCTAGCAGCATAATGGGCATGCTGTAGGCATAGGCACTGGAACTAGGACTGGGTGCTGTGGGTGCCGCTGCACACCCTGACTTGAAGTGGTTTCTATCACATACAAGGTTTACAGTTTGGGTCAGTGGCTCTCAACACTTCCTCTATACAAATTGTTCCAGCACCCCCGGCTGTGGGGAGAGCGGATGTGGCTAAAGCATTGTACTTTGGCAATTCCTAGGTAGGGGCTGGTCCTCTCAGGGATTTTCAGCTGAAGTGCCCAGAGAGACAAGGGGTGCTGTCTGCTCTCTGGAGATATAAGGGGATTGCGCCCCAACTGGTACAGTCAATAGGATCCATGCATCCAGGAACCTGTATACCTACTGGCTGGGATGAAACCAGATCATATATACCAGTTACCCCCAGTGGATAGAACCAGGTGTCACATACACCTTGGACACAGTAGATTACAAGGCAGCTACTAGCAGGCCAGGCTTCTGTATTAGATAGGCTGGCTACAGAGCCTCCTTAGTTCCTTGTCAGAGAGATACCTCAGATATCTTCATTATAAGATCCTTTAATGCTCTGCCAGGAATGGATTTTGTGAACTTGTTAAATGTGTTACACATGGAGCCACCTACTGGCTTAACAGTATAATACAGTTTAGCATTCCTACCATTGAGAAAATTTACACTAAGAAGTTCAGAACATATCAGTTTCTGTTAAGTGTCTCTGAACTGTACTATTTTTCTGATTACACAGCCTGAACGTGTAACGTGTTGGTCATCTGGTTGTCCATTATTTGCAATGACTGGCTCTGGTTGGTTTGGAATCCTTGAGTCTTCTTATTCTGCATCCAATATCTGTGGAGTTTGATTTTTCTTTGTGAGGAATAAAATCTAGATATTGATGGTTTCTGTTGAACTCTCCACCGCCAGTCTCAAACACATATGATCTGGGTGATTTTTTTTTAAATGACAGCTGGAGCTGTCCATTCTTCTTCTCCATTCAGTTTGACATGAATACAGTTACCAGGTTCTAGAGCCATTAGTTCTCTGAGCATTGTCTGTTGTATAAGCTGTGTATTCATAAGTTCTTTTTGCCTTTTTATCCAATCTGGCTACATTGGAGATATATTCTTTTCCAGACTTGGAACAATAGTTCTGAGCAGTTCTCCTATTTGGAGTTGTGCTGCACTATATCTAGTAGCAGCTATTAATGTTGACGGTATGTCAGAAAAGTAAGGAGTGGATCTTCCTGTGTTAGGATTTTCTTGGCTGTCTCTCCATATGCTTGTGGGTAATGTGGGCTGCTAGTAATATGATTAAATCATATTTTGTTTGGAATGACTTAAATTCAGCAGCAGTGAATTGTGATCCATTGTCCATCACTTGTTCTTCTGGAATACCAAAATGAGCAAAAGTGTGCTTCAGTTTCTCAATAACCCTTGAAAGACTTATATTGCCATACATTATCTCGATACACCTGGAAAAGTAGTCCATTATGACTATGACTTCTGAATTAGCATAAATCAGCAGCTAGTCTCTTCCAAGGTGTAACAGGGTTCACGACCCGCCCCTCTTCCTGGGGCCCGCTTGCTGCCCCCAATAAGGCTCAGAGAGGCTTCATGGTTGTGCAACACCCGTGTCTTTATTTACTTAAGGTTGTCCCACCACCAGTGTCCATCTATATAGAAGCTTTACAGGATTAGTCACCTCCTTTACAGGTAGAGTCAGCCTTTAGCTGGGAGGCTTCCAGTTCCCTCCCTGACTGTCTTCTCCCTGGTGGCCCTCTGCCTTCTGGCTCCCTTCCAGCCCTTGGCTTGTCAGGCCAGCAGGTGTTGCCAATCCTCAGGCTGGCATCAGGCCTTTTCTATCAGCCCCAATCTGTTTCCCCTGATTGGAGCTGACTGTGCAGGGGCTAATTAGGTGCTTTTGCACCAGCACCCTGCTACATAAGGTCTGTCTGGTAGCGGTGTTGTTTTTTCTATATTGTTCAGCATTGTCTCAAGGTTATTTGTACTGGATCTCCTGTCAAAAGTCAAGTATCATTAAATACTCTGTCAAGTTCTTCCACATTTTTCACCCATCATAGACAGTGCACTGCAGCTGAGAAGGTTGTTGGCCTTTGATCCTTTGATCACCTCAAAAGAAAAAAAAACACTATATATTCAGTGTTTAAGTTGTAGTGAACTGACCCACACAGTTCAGAATACCTTCAGGGCTAAATCACGACTATATCAGGTGACTTCAGCTCTGGGAGGTCTTTGTTTTTGTTTTCTCTTAATTTTCCTGTATTCAAAGAAATCTCAGAATGTAAAAAACAAATTTAAAAACTATTTCCAGAAGATTAAACAAAATCAAACCCCCTTGAAGAAAGTGACAAATTTAACACTAGACAATATAAAAAAATCACTCCCAGCTACACAAAGGAATTGGGGTTCAGACATTAGAATAGGCCCCTGCCCCACCCACTACTCTCACCAGAAAGCCACATCTCTGCCAATGTTAGCCCTGTGCAGTGACAGAGCTTGGAGGAGTTGAATGTGATTTCTGAGAGGACAGTCACATCTACTCCTGAATCAGTTTTAAAGTCAATAGTCTTTCCATGAGTATGTTGTTTGCAATGTTGTAGCCATGTTGGTTCCAGGATATTAGATTGACAAAGTTGGTGAGAAAATAGCTTTTATTGGATCAACTTCTCTTGGTGAATGAGAAGCTTTCAAGCTATACAGAGCTCTTATTCAGGTCTGGGAAAGGTATTCAGAGTGTCACAACTAAATACAAGATGGAACCAATTCTTTAACCCAACTAGTTAACACATATTCTAAGACAGTGTTCTCAGCCAGGGTCTGTTGCCTCCCCAGGGGACTGTGTGCCTGTTTCAAGAGGTCGTGGGTCATAGGACCCGTGGCTAAAGCCACAACTGAAGCCAGGAGTGGAGCCTCAGGGATGAAACCCTCAGCCCCAGCTCTCCCCTTGGGACTAAACGCTGACGCCCTGAGCCCTGGTGACCCATGGGGCCGAAACTGGGAGCAGAGTCACGGGGCTGAAGCACCGAGCCCGCACCCCCCTAGTGGCTGAATTCCAGAGCCGTGAGACCTCCCACCCCGATGGCTGAAGCCCCAAGCCCCGCAGAGCTAAAGCCCCGAGTCCCCACCCCCACACACACATGGTGGCTGAAGCCAGGAGCCCCAAGGTCCCTTGCTGGGCCCTGGGATTTTTATAGTACACTGGGGGGGACTGCAGAAAGAAAAAGGTTGAGAACCCTTGTTCTGAGAGCCCATTCAAGATGAAGTGGCCCATTAATATCTACCCAGTCATAGGACAAAAAAGGTGGATTAGTGGGTTACAGATTGTTGTAATAAGCCATAAATCTAGTGTCTTTATTAAGACAATGATTTTTAGTATTGAGCAGTTATGAATTTAAGCTCCAAGGCATATCTTTTGAAGGTGTTGTGCAGGTTTCCTTTGAGGACAAGAACTGAGAAATCAGATATGCAGTGATCACATTGTGAAAAGTGTTTGTCCATGAGTAATATAATGTTTTTGTCTTATTTTTTCTGTATGAGTTCATTGAAATGCATAGTGATTGACTCCTTGTTGTTTCCACTACTCATTAATATTCTTGCATGATTCATGTACACTCTGTGTACTAAGAGTTATAGACATATGCTGGAATTATGACTAAAGAATGTGTAATCCAGGTATGTTGGGGAAGTTGGTAAACAAGTCTGCCTTAGACAAAGATGAGTGTTTGATTCTCTGACCAGCCCTATCTTCAGGCAAAGACAATGAAGGTCCATTTTTACATATTAAGTAAAGAAAGCTATTAAGCGGGAGAAGAACCACATGGAGCTTCCTTCACCACCAGATTCCATGTCACTTTTCTCACAGCTTGAATATATACTTTGAGGGGTAACCTTCAAAAGAATATAATACAAAGGTTTACTGGTTTATAAAGACAGGGAGCTGAACCTCAAGTGATAAGCAATTGAATCAACTGATTGTATACAATACTACTGTATTATAAAAGTGTAGAGACTGAGGTCTTTTCTGAAAGCTAATGATACACTAATGAGTAATATCTCTCAGAAATGTATGTATTAATACTATATTCGGAAATATGGATACTTAATGATATGTTTTAAAGTCTGTGGCCAAACAAGGAGAAACAGGTTCCCCCCCAGACACAAGAGAAGGCAGCTATTTACCTGTCTCCTATGTAAATTAAGCATATTGGAATTAAAACAATGGAAGCTTTATTTATATACAGGGGGATGAGAAGCCCACAGAAAGGGAAGAACAGCATCAGGTCATCCTGCCTCTTGAAATAGTTATTGAACTTTGGACAATATAATCAAAGACAGAAGACAGCTTTGGCATCCATCACTAGACAGATCCAAAGCAACAGAGCTCTTGCAAGCTAAGAAGGATGGGTCCTTCAACTAAAGTGGGGTGTGAAGTCTCTGGAAACTGAATATAGGTGAGAAACCATCTTGAACAAAGCCTGTAGATTAAGTTTTAGACTTTTAGATGCCTATTTTCACTTGTATTTGTTCATACGTTATTCTAACGTTATTCCTTTTACTCCGCATCACTTAACTTATGTCCTAGTGTTAATAAATTTGTTTTATCTTTTTTACTATAAACCAACTCAGTGCTGTGTTTAAACAGAAGGGTGTGTTTACCCCAGTTAAGTTAATAAGCTGTAATGCACTTGTGTGTCTTTAGAGGAACAAACAAACTGGACATTACAGAGCACATAGTTTTGGAATCATCTTGCTGGTTTTAACCTAGGCTGGTGGAAGCCCCAGTTGGACTATTGTTTGAAGGCCAGAAGAGGAGGTTCAAGAAAGATTTAATTCAGGATGTAGTCCCTATTGAGAATGGGTTGTAACTGTTTAATGATACTCCATGTGAGTTCCTATGTGGAATGGTAGGTGATAAATAGGGGTGTGCAGTTAGAGGGTTCTTCCCACCACCACCCCCCGTATTGAAGCAGATTCTCTCGGGCTATTTGGGTGGCCTGTCCATGATGTGATCTACTTCTCTGGTGGGCTGTTCTTGTTTGATTAAGGCATTTTTTATGTTTGTTAAGGTGTGTATTCCAGATTTTCTCCTGGGAGCATATTCTGTCCGTATCTGAGTGCCTGGCTAAAGGTAACAGGTTTATTGGTGTGTTTGGGGTGATCCCTGGATCTGTGAAGGTACATGTGGTGATCTGTAGGTTTCTTGTATATAGTTGTCTGTAGGGTTTCATTGTTTAAGCTGATTGTGGTGTCCAGGAAGTTGATGCTGGCGGTGGGGGTGGGGATGTTCTAGAGAGAGTTTTATGGATGGGTAGTGGTTATTGAAGTTGGGGTGGGAATTTAGTCATCTGTTCAGAGGGTGAAAATATCATTGATGTGTCTCAGGTATGTCAATGTTTTATGGTATATTTGCCCAGAAATCCTTCCTTGAAGCATCCCATGAAAAGACTGGCATACTGGGGAGCCATCCTAGTAACTATGTCTGTTCTCATGGTTTGGACAAAGCGTTTGTTGTTGAATGTAAAATAGCTGTGGTTGAGGAGGAAATGGATGAGTTTGGTGAGGTGTTTACGGTAGCTATCTGCACATTGTCCATTGCATTGTAGATATTTGAGTCAGGCAGTGATGCCATCATTGTCAGGGATGTTAGTGTATAGGGAAGTGATATCATGAATGGTCTCTTAGAATATGTGTTACAATTACTCTCTTAAAATATGTGAACAATCAGTTCCAACTTGTATTTAGTTGTGACACTCTGAGTACCTTTTCTGGACCTAAAGAGCACTGTGTAGCTTCAAATGTTTGTCTTTTTTACCAACAGAAGTTGGTCCAATAAAAGATATTACTTCATCCACCTTGTCTTTCCATGAATATTTAGTTTCTGTGTCATCACAAGTGATAGATCCCAGAAACAATGGCTCTTAGTTGTCTGTAATCATAGTTAGCTCAGCTGCAAAATTTTGTCCATATTTTGTACATTTATTACATATTTCACCTTTAGCTGACACATCTTGAGCTATGAAATTTTCCGCACCTTGTACATTTATTCGGAAAGTCTTTGTTTGCCGCATAGCCTCTGGGCTTTTATGGTATATTTTAGCACTTAAGCTGCGTCTGTGTACAGCTTTTAAGTTTCTTGTTTTCAAGTTTGTCAAGTTTGTTTTGCTCTTTCACAAGTTCAGACTATTTTGCTATTTGGTTAGCTGTGTTTAGGGTTAAGTCTGTCTTCAACTGTAGTTGCTACAAAAGACTAATTATAGTCTTGCAGACTACATCATGTTTTGCATTCCCAAACTCATGATTTTCTGACAATGCAAGCAATGCTCTTATAAAAAAATCAAACATTTTCTCTTGGTTCTGAATTTTCTAGTGAAAACATGCTCTTTCACAAACCACATTTCTGAGGTATAATGTACACATCAAACATAGCCAAAATGCTTTCATGGTCAGCCTTGTGACTGCCTTCAATATAGTAAAATTATTTAAAGATAAAGTCCATCTGCTTCACCATAGCATAAATTAAAGATTATACCTTAATATTTCCAGTTTCCAAATGGAGTTTTGTAGCAATTTATACTCTTACAAAATACTGCTTCCAGTCTGTCTGTTGTGAAGGTTTGTCAACGCTGAAGTTCTCCAGGGCATTGAAGAGTGGTATGCTGATGAGATCAATCCTCAACCTTTGTTGCTTTGTTCATTCTGTTTGCAACTTTATTGATGTTTTCCTTCTGTTCCTTTTCTCTTCTGGCCCTAGATTACTTCTGACATCTTGTCATGTTCTCCCTATAGTCAGTAAGTTGCAGGGCTGACACTAGCTGGTCGGGGTTCTGTTCCTGATAGTAACTGGCTACACAGCTTCCTTAGTTCCTTCCCAGAGAAATAGATATGTTCACTATAAGATCCTTTAATACTCTGCCAGGATTGGCTGTTGTGAGCTGTTAAATGTTACACATGGTGCCACCTAGTGTCTTAACAGTATAATATAATTTAGCAGTCCATGATACGAGGGAGCAATGGAGGCAGACATAGAATCATAGAAGAGTAGGGTTGGAAGAGACCTCAGGAGACCCCGGCTCAAATCAGGACCAACCCCAACTAAATCATTCCAGCCAGGGCTTTGTCAAGCCAGGCCTTAAAAACCTCTAAGGATGGAGATTCCACCACCTCCCTAGTTAACCCATTCCAGTGCTTCACCACCCTCCTAGTGAAATAGTTTTTCCTAATATCCAACCTAGACCTCTCCCACTGCAACTTGAGACCATTGCTTCTAGTTCTGTCATCTGCCACCACTGAGAATAGCCTAGCTCCATCTTCTTTGGAATCCCCCTTCAGGTAGTTGAAGGCTGCTATCAAATTCCCCCTCACTCTTCTGCAGACTAAATAAGCCCAGTTCCTTTAGCCTCTCCTCATAAGTCATGTGCTCCAGCCCCCTAATCATTTTTGTTGCCCTCCGCTGGACTCTTTCCAATTTTTCAACATCCTTCTTTTAGTGTGGGGCCCAAAACTGGACACAGTACTCCAGATGAGGCCTCATCAATGTCGAATAGAGGGGAATGATCATGTCCCTCAATCTACTGGCAATGCCCCTACTTATACAGCCCAAAATGCCGTTAGCCTTCTTGGCAACAAGGGCACACTGTTGACTCATATCCAGCTTCTTGTCCACTGTAACCCCTAGTCCTGATTCTCAGAGGTGCTGCGAACCCACAGCTCCAATTGATTTCATTTGGACTCTTTCCAATTTGTCCACATCCTTTCTGTAGTGGAGGGCCCACAACTGGACACAATACTCCATATGTGGCCTCACCAGTGCCTAATAGAGGGGAATAATCACTTCCCTCGATCTGCTGGCAATGCTCCTACTAATTCAGCCCAATATGCCATTAGCCTTCTTGGCAACAAGGGCAAACTGTTGACTCATATCCAGCTTCTCATCCATTGTAATCCCCATGTCCTTTCCTGCAGACCTACCGCTTAGCCAGTTGGTCCCCAGTCTGGAGCAGTGCATGGGATTTTTTGTCCTAAGTTGTCCTTGTTGAACCTCATCAGATTCCTTTTGGCACAATCCTCCAATTGTCTAGGTCACTCTGGACCCTATCCCTACCCTGCAGTGTATCTACCTCTATCCCCAGTTTAGTGTAATCCGCCAACTTGCTGAGGGTGCAATCCATCCCATAATCCAGATAATTAATGAAGATGTTAAACAAAACCAGCCCCAGAACAGACCCCTGGGGCTCTCCGCTTGATACCGGCTGCCGACTAGACATCGAGCCCTTGATCACTACCCATTGAGCCCAAAGATCTAGCCAGCTTTCTATCCATCTTATAGTCCATTCATCCAATCCATACTTCTTTAACTTGCTGGCAAGAATACTGTGGGACACCGTATCAAAAGCTTTGCTAAAGTTGAGGTATAGCATGTCCACCACTTTCCCCATATCCACAAAGCCAGTTATCTCATCATAGAAGGCAATCAGGTTGACTTGCCCTTGGTGAATCCATGCTGACTGTTCCTGATCACCTCCATCTCCTCCAAGTGCTTCAAAATGGATTCCTTGAGGATGTGATCCATGATTTTTCTAGGAACTAAGGTGAGGCTGACCAGTCTGTAGTTCCCTGGATTCTCCTTCCCTTTTTTAAAGATGGGCACTATATTTGCCTTTTTCCAGTAGTCTGGGACCTCCCCCGATCACCATGAGTTTTCAAACATAATGGGCAATGGCTCTGCAATCACATCAGCCAATTCCCTCAGCACCCTCAGATGCATTGCACCCAGCCCCATGGACTTGAGCATGTCCAGCTTTTCAAAATAGTCCTTAACCTGTTCTTTCACCACTGAGGGCTGCTTACCTCCTCCCCATACTGTGCTACCCAGTGCAGCAGTCTGGGAGCTGACCTTGTCTGTGAAGACTGAGGCAAAAAAAGCATTGAGTACTTCAGCTTTTTCCATATAATCTGTCACTAGGTTGCCTCCCCCATTCAGTAAGAGTCCCACACTTTCCCTGACCTTCCTCTTGTTGCTAACATACCTTTATAAACCCTTCTTGTTACCCTTCATGTCCCTTGCTAGCTGCAATTCCAACTATGCTTTGTCCTTCTTGATTACACCCCTGCATGCTTGACCAATATTTTTATATTCCTCCCTAGTCATCTGTCCAAGTTTCCACTTCTTGTAAGCTTCCTTTTTGTGTTTAAGCTCACCGAAGATTTCTCTGTTAAGCCAAGTTGGTCACCTGCCATATTTCCTATTCTTTCTGCACATCAGGATGGTTTGTTCCTGCACCCTCAATAAAGAGTCTTTAAAATACAGCCAGCTCTCCTGGATTCCTTTCCCCCTCATATTAGCCTCCCAGGGGATCCTGCCCATTGGGTTCCGGCCAATGGGAGCTGAGGAGCCAGCACTCAGGGGCAGCGCACAGAGTCCCCCTGACCACCTCTCTGCCTAGGAGCCAGAGGCACATGCCAGCCACTTCCTAGGAGCTGCTCAGAGCCAGGCATGGAACATGCCTTCCCTGCAGCAGCCAACCAGACTTTTATTGGTCCAGTCAGGAGCCACCAGGGTTCCTTTTAGACTAGGTGTTCTGGTTGAAAACCAGATGCTTGGCAACCCTATCTGTGTTGGTGCTGGGGTATGCTAGCCATGGATTAACTGCACAGGCATATCTCTATTCCTGTTACCAGCCCCAGCAGAAGTTGAGCTGCATTGCAGCAAAGAGGGACTGCTGAGGGGAAATAAGGCCTGCTGGTCACCCAGGGCAGGGAGACAACTGGGATGCCCCCCCCCCACTTCCAGGCAGGATGACCTCAGGCATGAGAGGCCAGCAAGGATGAGCAGAGAAGGTGTGGGAGGATTGCAGTTTCGGGGAAGCATTGAGACGGGGGATTGTGAGAGAGCTGGAGAGAAACGAGGCAGGAGCATGGAGCCAGAAGGGCTGGATTAGAGCTATGGGTAACTGGATACGAGCTGGGAATCTGGAATGGTGGGGAGGGGCTAGATTGGGTTCTGGAGAGGAGCTAGGCAGGAGCTATGGTACAGAAGAGTTGTGAGGGAATTAGATGGGACCATGGAGGAGCTAGGCAGGAGCTGGGGGATGGTGGGCTGGATTGGGGTATAGGAGACCTAGAGAGGAACAGATTTTGGAATCAAAAGAGGGGCCTAACCTTCTCTTGCACCAGGGCCCTCTGGGGCTTGTTATGCTACTTAACACCAGCTGATGATCTGACCCTTTGAATTTTCTCTGTAAAGGGGCATGCACAGTTAGTTCAATATATGTGGAAGTTTTGGAGGTATCCAGAAATGAAATTGTGGATAAGCCATTATAGAGACAGGGTCAGCTGTGAAGTCTGGCTCTGGCTATGGAATTGGGGGGGGGGGGGGGTGGTTCAAATAAGTCACATTAAGATAACCCTGATTCAAAACTTCTGCAAAAATGTGACATCTGCCAAGGGCCAAAAAGGCACATTTAAAACTGAAAGAATAATTATTTTATTATTATAGCTTTCACACACAAAAAAGAATCTCATGATACAAACAGGTCCCTTTTCTTTGACATTGAGCACCTGAAACAATGTCTGTTTTCAGCTATAGAGATTGACTTTCCTTGGATTCTTCTTAACAGGGCAGCTGACTTCTGAAATGAGTGCTAATAACAGCCCATGTTTAAGAAAAAAAAAGGTATGCAGGAGCTGGAGAGCAGTCTTCTTGATATAGCTGACTGCAAAATAGCCAAAAGTAGAGAAATATTTCTTGATGGATGGAGAATATCTAGAAGAAATCAAGCTGGTTTTAAAAAGGCAGACTTACAATTGCTAATACAAGATCATGTTTTGGTTTAATATAACAATCCAGGAAGCTAAAAAGCCCCAGCTATGGTCTTTTAACTAAATGCCAAAAAGCCATTCAGCAGTATCAAATGACATGATCTATTCTCTGTATTAGAAAGAATTGGATGTGGTCCTAACTTTATGCATTGGATACAAATTTCATATTGGAGGGGGGGGGAAATTCTAATGTGCAGTACTGTTTACCGTTACAGCACTATATAAAGTCAGTAATAATAACAATAAGTCTGAATTTAACTGTCTCATACATCTGGTATTTTAAACTGAGAAAGATGTTCCACAGAGTGCTGTCCCTCTTTGGATCCATTACTTTTTAAACTACTAGAAGTTAGTATGAACAGCTAGAGAGGCCAGATTTTCAAAGGTATTTAGGCATCTAAATATGCAGATAGGCACCTAATGGCAAGCTCAAAAGCACCTAAGAAGATTAGGTGCCTTAGTCCCACTGAAGTCCTGTTTAGGCCCTGAGTCAGCAAAGTATCAATAATCAGCAATAATTTGGAACATATCCTGTTCTACTTCTGGAACCCCCAATATCACTGTAAATGTTGCATAAGGTTTGATGGGAAGATATGGGACTAGATTCAACCCCACAGGTGTACTCCTATGCTCAGAAGCATACAGAAGCATGGTGGTGTTGAAAGATACAAAACTCCCCCTTTCCAGGAATCTTGCAGCCAAGTACAGTAGCTTCTAATGCACGCTTCGGGGAAAGGACTTGACAATTGTTTTTGGAAGTTGCATTGCTTCAGTGTATCTTCCTCCTGGTCACTCAAGCAGCCTTAGTTAGCTGGGGTACTATGAAGTACTAGCCACCAGGTAAAACGTCCCCCTCTGCCCCTGCCATGAAATCCCAGAGCGAGAACATCAGGGTAATAAACCCATATTCCCTCCCATTACATTAAATCCCTCCCCTGAATTAGAAGCTTCCGTTGGGCAAAAAGAGTGCTGAATTTATCTCATGGAATGTAATGTGGCAATCATGGACAAGTCATAAAATGCCATTAATTTCTCATGAGCATTGGTAAAAGTTTATGATCATTTACTAAGGTTTATTAAAAGGTCATAAAATATACTATGGATTCCATTAACATAGGTGCACATTTCCATTAGCTTAGGGTGCACATTTCCATTAGCATAGGGTGCACATTTCCATTAGCATAGGGTGCACATGTTTTCATACATACAGACATATTTTCAGCACAATATGCATGGTATTAATATGCGAGTTATACTGCTAATGCCAGTACCACAGTGTTGAAACGTCATCCTCTAATAGTCATGAATACTTAAGTTATGATAGCTAAATCTTCAGAAATATGTCACTTAGTGTACATAAAAATCTGTGTTTCATAATGAGCCATTTCTGAACATCAATACGTTTACCTTGAAAAAGAGCACCGTTCATGAAAATTTAATTAACTATCATTCTAAATGGCTATCTAGAATACAGGGTCGAGTTCTGATCACCTCATCTAAAAGAAAACAAAATAGAACAAAACAGAACAGAAATAGTAAGGGCTCAAAAGGGTCAGTGATAACAGTTGAGAGTTTCCATAAGAAGAGAAGATGTTCAGATAATATACTTTAGAAAGGAGAAAGCTAAAAGAAGATACAGTAGATGTATAAAATTATGAATATAGAGAAGATATAGTGTAAGCCAGCAGGATACTATTGTTTACACTTTCCAAACATATGATAAGAGGAAATTTAATTAATGGGAAAATTTAAAAACTGGTTAAAGGAAGTACTATTTATGAAATATATATGTACCCTATGGAACTAATGGTTATGAGATATTATCGAAACAATAGTAAGATTAAAAAAGCTTCAGGTATTTAGATGAATATGAATAACCCCAGACTATTAGTCCTGGTGCTTCATAAGGGATACCTTTGAGTAACTCCTTAGGGTCCAGATCAGCATGAAATGTACCCTCTTTTCCTTTCCCTATCTTGTAATATTGCAAAGTTGGCTACATAATGGGAGTTAACATATTTATCTGAAATATTATTATGGGATATTGTCAGTGACATAACTTTGTGCTAGAAGACCCAATCACCTATTCCAATATAGTAGCTACTACATTCTGATCTCTATGATTGAGTAGAACTCAGCAGCTTCATTCTCTATAGATCATCCATACAGCGATACACCTTTTAGCATAACATGCAGTCTCCTGTTCAAAATCTAAAGACCTGGCTGCATTGCTTAAGGAGGAGAAAAAAAAAGACAAGATTACATTAATTTACTCCTCGGATGGGCTAGACTTCTAGACTTTTAATAATAACTTACAAAAATTCACTGCTTGCTAATTACTGTTCCTTCTATTCAAGAAATAGAGCTCTGTTGGGAGACAGTTGAAGTGAGGGTTCATCACACAGATGTTTTCAAAGAGAATGCTTATAGGTGACCTGATTACAAATTTAAGTATAGGTAGCATGACATTCTAAATACTGCCCAACTTCAAGGAGACCAGGGTAAAACAATAAACACTCATACACAGTACAGACATATGCAGCCATAGTAAGTCATTCCTATAAAGTAACAGGTTAAAATACATCAAAGGATAAAATTACAACTAATTTCTATTTACATATATTCTTTGAATGGCCACAATAAATCCCAATATATACACTGGCTTTTATGACAGTTAACATCATAATCAATGAAGTCTTTGGCGTGACCTGAATTCAGGTCCCCAAGCATCAAAGGTGAGTGTCAAACTGCCAAATTCAATTGCTCAAAGTGTCATCTGTGAACTGTAATTCATGGACAAAAATGGCAAGAGAACTGCAACATTGTATCTTATAAATTTAGCACTTATATATGACTTTTCAAGTTTCATGTGCATGCAAAATATATCTAATTATCTCCATAACAGCCCTATGAGCTAAGTCAGTAAGTATTATCCCCGCTTCATGGATGGGGAAACTGAGGAAGACCAGTGAAGTGACTTTGCCAAGACAATAGAAGTAGCTAATGTCAGAGTCAAGATTTGAATTCAGGAGTTCCTGATTCACAGTACTGTGCCTATCCCATATTTAATTTAGTGTAAAACAGTTAGTTTACATGTGTACACTGTACACTATTATTTCTTCTGTAAAATATATGCACTAGGTAAACTTCATAGCTAATGACCATATAAAATAATGCTTCTCCAGAGTGATTCATTTACCTCAATTATAGTAAATGTACACACAGCAAAAAGGATAATTTCCTAGCCTCAAGAAATTCCTATATCACCATTTAGGCTCTCCTTCATTCTTGAATTTTCAATCAAGTTTCAACTAGTGTTTATTTTGTAAGTTGCTACATCAGTTCAATAAAAATTCTGCAGCATTCATAATCAATAAACATGAAGACTAAATCATGATTCGTCATCAATATTTTATGCATAAACAATATTTGTTTTTATTATTCAAAATGAGTTAGTCTAGCAATTATGGGCTGTTATTTATTGGAGTATAGGCTTTTTCTTACCCTAGTTATCTCCCACAAGATGCCATTTTACTCCCCAATGCGGCTCTGTAGCTAAGCGAGACTCACTGGTGTGGCGCCTCCTGCTGGTCGTCCTGAGAATTAGCTCAACTCCAGCTTCGGCGCACCCTCTGCTGGCCGATGTCCCACCTGCCTTAGGCCCCTGTGTCCCTCCTGGACCCTGGTGCCCCTTTACCTTGGGATGCTGCCCCCTGGCAGTGCCCCCACACTCTGGGTCTCCCCTCCCAGGGGAATCCCCAACCCTCTCACCCACCTTGCCTCAGTGGCTACTGCCAGTCTTCATCTATCCCCCACTCACTGGGCAAACTGCAGTCTGTCATGGCCCCTCATCATTGGCAAGGAGGTTGGACCAGCTGCCTCTGCCTAACCCCGGGCTGCTCCTCCCAGCCCCCGTACCTGCATAGGCCTCTATCAAGGCCTGCAGCCTGGGGAGTTGCCAGACTGGCACTCCCCAGCTCCTCCTCCCTTTCCCCAGCACTACTCTGTCTCAAGTACCCTTCTCTCCCAGGCAGCCAGGTCCTTCTCTCTCAAGAGCTAGAGAGAAACTGACTTAGCTCCTGGCTCACAGCCCTTTTATAGGACCAGCTGTGGCCTGGTTGGGGTGTGGCCCCAGCTGTGGCTCCTTCCCCAATCAGCCTAGCCTTTTCTCTCAGGAGCGGGGTAACTGCCCCGCTACAGGCTCCCTGAATGAAGTCAGTGGAAAAACTTCCATTGATTTCAGTTAGAGCTGAATATGAACATTAGAGAAGTAACTCTCAAGACTTGCTACCCTAGTTGGTTGATCCCTTTGTTCTACCCTTCAAATAGTGAGCAGCTGATCCCTTAATTTGATATGAGATTGACAACAGTTCAGAAGATGGTGGGTTGATATGCCCGCTCCTTGAAAATGGTCTATTGCAGGGATTGGCATCCTTTGGCATGTGGCCCGTCAGGGAAATCCGCTGACAGGCCGCATGCCAAAGGTTGCCGATGTTACCCAATTGGGCCAGCTAGTAAGCTTAGGGAGGACTAATGACCCACCAGAGTTTGGCAGAAAGCAGCACTTTTATTATACTGATAGCTAAGCTCAAAAGAAGGGGGGGGGGCACACTCACACTCACGCTCCCAGGACAGGCATGGCACTGGAGATGTCAGGTTCCTTCAAGGTAAGTGTCCCACAGAGCAGCGATGGATGGTGCGATGAAGGTAAGTCTTCCTGAGGCACGATGGAATGGAACACGGCGAACCACTGGCCAAGCAGTCCGGGTGAAGGGCCTTCACGGGAGGTACAAGCTTGTGAGTGCACTCCTGAGCACATGGCCCCTTCCCCTTTTAAGGTCCTGCTCCTCATGGCCTGAAACTAGAGATGACTTGGCCGCGTCTGGTTGGTCACACTCCACCTCGGCCAGTGTCCATGCACTGGGTGTATGAGTGCTGCCTAATTAGAGTCCCAGAGACCTTGTCTACCTGGGAGCTCTTCTGATCTTCCAGCTGTTCAACCAGCCCATTCATCCCAAAAGCATTCCAGGAGGGAGGGGAAGGGAGAGGGGGAAAGCCACTTCACAGGTATTCAAAGAGGGAGAGGAGACAAAAGCAGGGGTGGGGGAAGTGTAACAGACCTTTTGGGCATACAGGTCATACATAGCATAGTCATACAGAGCATACAGATCACTGCTGCTCCTACAACAGCCGATCCCTGGTCTATTGAATACTGGTACAATCTCAATGCAAGAGGGATAAGATGATGGTGGAAACTGACAAAATGGCTTTTTGATTCTCCTCTCGAGTTGCTCAGTACACAGCCACAGAGATGGTAATATCAACAAGTTGTCTTCCTTCATCTGATCAGATCAGAACATTTTTCAGGATGAGGACCATGGTGGTTCAATTATGTAATGGTAAATCCTTTCTTTTCAGCTTGGGGTGAAGGAGGTGGCCATCTTGATGGTGATGCTGTTCAATGTACTAATGGCGATGCTGCCGAAAGTTGTCATTTGCTACACAGAAAAAAGACATGAAGTGGTGATCAAAAAATATGTATCATCCAAAGTGACCAATCAATACAAAATTCTGATGGTCCATTTAAGGTCACTTCCATGGCATGCTTTGGCTACTTCTGTTTCCAGCAGCTGCAGTCAGAGCTGGATTTAGGGGCAGGCAATTCAGGCAACTGCCTGGAGTGCGGGGCTTGAAGGGCACCAGGCTTGGGGTGCTGTTTTTGTTGTTAGTGACAAAAGGGGAAATAGAATGTTTGAAGTAAAATGTTTCAGGTATTCTGTTTGTGGATTCATTTTTCACTAGCCTCCTAGAATGTTCTGGATCTTTGTAGAATGTGGGGGAACCTTCCAGACTTTCTGAGAACTACATTTTCCTCTAACCTCCTAAAATTTTGTCAGCTATGCCCTCGCGGGTACATACGGGGTATTGACAGTCAGTTGGTGAGATATAAGAATGAACTGAAGTGAAATGAGTGCCCAGCTGTAATATTGTGAACCTTATTTTATTGGCTAATTGTGAAAATGTACTTTTGTTTTAAGACTTGAAGAGTGTTAGTAAAAACTAATAAAGGACATATTTAATGAGACGCCAGTGATATCAATCAATCACCTATCTATGCAACTATATAAAAGAAATTTTGTTACTTCTTTTGCAATGCTTAGCACATAATGTTTGATGACTTTCTAAGACTGTGGAACATAGACTTTTGCTCTTCCTAATACTGTCTGTTTTCCCCTGTAGAAAATAAAAGATGCCCCAGAAAAAGCTTTCAGGAGCTCAGTATAGGAAGTGAAAAGCTCAGTTGCAATCTGGTTTGCAGCAAGGGGCAAATTTGATGGGAAAATATCTGAAACAGAACAACATAGACTAGGTTTTAGGCAGTAGCGATCGTCCCATTGCAGAATAAATTGAGGGGTGAAACATAAATGATGGAAGTCCTATTACTAAGGAATTAGCAGATTTACTGTAAGATAAGGAATGAAAATGTAAAGAAAGTGATGGAGAATCATCCAGTTAAAGGATGCAACCATAACATGCACATCCACGGCCCAGTCCCCATCTTTCCCCGCGCGCCGAAGCGGCGGGGAGGACAGTCGCAGGGACCGGGGGCAGACCGCATGGGCAGGCAGCATCTCAGAGGGGGCGGCTCAGGTAAACACACAGGGGGAAGGTGCAACGGTGGCCTGGCAGCAGACCAGCATGGATGGAGGAGACCCCCTCCGCCGACCTCCATGTTATCCATGTTATGCATCATAAAGGAGAGTAATGATAAAAAAGAATGTGACTCACATGAAGAGGAAAGTAATGACAATGAAAAATCTGTTTTACATGAAAAGGAGAGAAATGATAAAGAAGAATCAGCCCTGCATGATGACAAAAGCAGCAGTGAGAAAAATTGCACACCACAAATCGATACTTCAGATTCTGCTTTATGTCTGGCGATCCTAAACTCTGCTGATATTGATCATACAAATCGGGCAAAATTGAGGATATGATGTTTCCAGTAAATGAGCAGAAGTGACACTTCTCAAAGTCAAACTACAAAAGAGTGCTCAAAAATGGTGAGAAACTGAATCCGCATTGGCTAGCTTACTCGAAATCAATTAACGGTGTTCTGTTTTTGCTTCAAAATATTTGACAAGAATTCAGAATTGTTGCTTGCGCTTTCCAGGTACAATTACTGGCATAACTTAGCTGATGCGCTGAAGCAACACGAAAAGTCACCCAGCCATTTTACGGCCTACTCCAAATAGATGGAGGTTGAGTCCAGGCTCAAGCTGAATAAATGCATAGCTGCAGAAAAACAGTGCATTATTAAAGTAGAAGCCCAGCATCGGAGGAACGTGCTTAAGCATCTGATCTCAATTATTCTCTTCCTTGCAAAGAATAATTTGGCTTTCCAGGGCTTGTTGGATAATTTGTTCACTGAACATAATGAGTGGTGAGCACAGCTTTTTGAAGCTCAGGCTCATTAAAACATATCTTCGATAGATGATGGCCAATGAGAGACTGACATCACTTGCTACTTTATTGCTTGAAAATGCCATTGGCCAGTCTTTGGATCTGTCTGATTTTGTACTTCAGTTTGAAAGGGCAAAGGTGAGAAAAGTGACCTTTTGAACTAAAGAACTAGGATTAACATTCTAAGGCTGTCACCTCCTGTAACACTATTTAATAATGATCCACACAATGTTGGTGCACAGTTCAATTTCTTGATGTTACTACATTTCAGTTATTCTTGAAATTAAAACATTATTTAAGGTTAAAGGAAACAAATTGTTTATTTGCTTGTATACGGCATGAATAAATACAGATTTACAGATCCTAGTGTGCAAGTGTATTGTCTTATATGACAGGGATAAAACATGCATGCAAACCATGCATCAAGTCATGAAATGGGCTATAAATGCAATAAAAATAAGGTATTCAGAAGTTTAACAAATGGGGGAAGGGGGCACCAAAGACGCTTCTTGCATGGGGCGCAATTTGGTCTAGGGCCGGCCTTGGCTGCAGTCTCTGGCTGGCTCCTTTCTGCAGTTTTCCCCATGGCCCCATGACGGGAGGGAGGGAAGACACATCCTGGATCCTAGTGCCTCCATAGCGGGGTCTCCCCTGTACAGATATGGATCTAAGGGGTGCTGGGGGGGAGGGGTAGTCCTACCCGGGCCCCATTTTACCCCTTCCCACCCCCAATGCATCATTCCCTATAATATACTGAATAATTACCAAATAGGTAGGACAACTATTTTCATCCTTTGCATCACTTATGAAGCATTTACTTCAAATATTTATTTTGAACTCTTTGGTAGTCTCCCAACACAGTTGGTATAATTTCTGATTATGATTGAGTGACACTTGCAGTACTTTTTAGACAAATAAACATTCATGTTATAATGTGTGAGATTGTCAAGATTTTCACAAAAAACTAGCAATTTTACCGATTGGTCATGAATAACAAATGTGATTCTGAAAATGGTAGGAAGCAACAATTAATTTTTTTGTTGTTTTTGGTTTGCTATTCCATTTTCTTTAGCTAAGTGAAAAAATTAAAAGTTCAGTCATAATCCACCAGTAGGACGTATTTGGAGTAAGGCTTTTCATTCTTGCTTTACTCCCACTCTTTTATTTGCTCTTTTTCTATTTGTCTTTCTCACTACTATATATAGTCCCATCTATGCCAGCTTCAGCCCCGTCATTGCCACCTTATCTTCCCAGAACTCCCTCAAAAAAAATAATGATTTTAACATGACCATAATTTGCTGTAATTTGAAAGTTCTTGTGAGCTATGTATGGTGAAATTGCATTTACATAGAAATACTAGATACAATTATTACAGAATTATATTAAAAAGATGCTCATCTTCTAAATCTGTTAGATTTTGAGCATGAAAACATTTTTGTGTGTGTGCAAGAGCTGGTGCTTCTGTTATCTCTTGTAAGCAATAGTAAAAAGAGGAAATGCAACACCCATTGCAATCGCTGCCTGTGCTTTACTTTTATGGCGTCAGCAATGATTACATCATTAGTTCTTCTCATTATTCTGTTCCTTTTTATTAGACAGAATTTTTATGTGTATGCTTGTGCGTGATAATACTAGCACCAAAACTGCTGGCTCCAGTTAGAAAACCACTGAGGCTTTAATGATATTGGAACCAAACAACTAGACAAAGAGAATGGAGAAATTTTGACAGCATAGATTTTTCTCAAAATCTTCTGCTATGTGAATCAGAGACAAGACCAATTTTCCTTAAGTGAAAATATATTGCTATTTGATAAAAGTTTGCCCTTTGGTGGGCATGGCTGTCAAGATAAAGGCAAACAAGTGGACTGTATTTGAAGAAAAGCCTTTTAAATGGTATGACATTATTTACTTAATTTAATTAGAGATAGAAAACTGTAATCAATCTAGGATGATTTTGTTTTAATCATCGATCACCTATTCATAAATATGCAGAATTTAAGTTGCCTGATAGTAATAACAATTCTGGTGACAATTTTTTTTTGATGTATAGTAAAAATGGCATCGACATTAACTTTCACATTAACTTAAACTTTTATCAATTTTATGGTATTTTAAAAAAATCAAAAAACATACAAATGTGCCTGTTAAAGGTGTTGTATATTAACGGTGTGTGGGAAAAAGATAAATGTTTTGTATATAAGCATTTTGCCATAAAGGCTCCAATTTTTCAATGATCCCTACTCATGCCCCTATAGACCTATCTAGCAAACATCTTTCAGGCCCTCCATTAGGCAACTATCAAGGAAAGAACAAGGGCGAACAAGGTACATTCATTGTTTTCCTGATTGGGAGGCTCTTTACCTCAATACAGTCATAAGGAAGAGAAAGTGTCCTTTGCCCTGCAATATTTCATAAGAATGTAATAAAAGCTTTATTAATAGTCCATCTAGCTCAGTATCCTGCCTACTAAAATGGCCAATGCTGGAGGTTTCAGAGGAAAGAGCAAAGACCCCAAACTAAACTAAATTATTCATTGCACCATGGTAAAAATTTCTTCCTGACATCAGCCAGTAACTAGTCATTTCCTCCAGTATCATTATCAATATGACAACACTGAGAATATCGCTACCCCAAGACTGTTTCTGCTATCTCTAACAATTGAACCCCCTACTATCTATTCTTTCCCAAAAATCAATGAAATATAAATAAATAATATATTGTTCTATCAAAGCATTCTGTGAAAAATTAATATCTTGTTTATGCCTTTCTCTTTTATACTGTGGGTGAAAATAGATAAAGCTTGGGGTTTATTTTCAGAGAAGTGCCATGCTACCCTCAGCTAGCACAGTTGCTGTAAACACTGAGTTTCTTGCAAGCAAAAGTATCAGTAAAAAAAAAAGGGAGGGGGAGGGGGCTCTCAACATGCTGTAGTAATCAACTGCATTACAGTGCAAACAATTAAACCCAAAGTCCTAGATTTTGTACCCCAGGAAAATAAGGATATCTAGCAGTGCCGTTACTTCCCAATCATAATAGCTTATGTAACTGTAATAAAAAGTCACTTATTTTAAGGAAAAATAAATTGATTTGGTTTTTTAGGCAAAGAATCGGGTTGATATTTATTTTAGCCAAATTTATGGCACTGTTGTTGGATACTATCAGTTGTTAAACTGCAGGTGGGAGAGAGTAACTTCTGTGCCTACTAGACATGGGGATTTCTTAATGTTATATTTCAAGGAACACTAGGGCCTGATCTAGAACTAAATCTTAAGTTGACTCATCTGTGTCACTCAGGCAGTGTGAATTTTTCACATCCCTCAGAGACA
This sequence comes from Emys orbicularis, assembly GCF_028017835.1. NCBI lineage: Eukaryota > Metazoa > Chordata > Testudines > Emydidae > Emys > Emys orbicularis. The sequence goes on along the minus strand of NC_088688.1, from coordinate 66,002,344 downwards.
TAATTAAGCCAATCTAAGTCCTAGTGAAGACACCATCTACTGCCCCTCAGGGACATAGATTTACTATAGTGATTGGAAAAACACTTCTGTCAGCAAGTATCTACACTATAGTATTATAGGGGCATAGCTGTACCACTGCAACTGTGCTGCTGTAGCACTTGTTGTGTGGACATACTCTATGATAGACACCGTTTTTTGTTCATCTTTTTCTCAATGCTGTTATATATCCATAATAATTCTTTAAAGCATGTAAGCACCTGCATATCTCTGAGCATATGCTAAATTCTTTCCCTATTCAGCAAAACACTTAAGCATGTGTTCCTGTCACACTGACTTCAATGGGGCATAAGCACATTCTTAAAATTATGCACATGCTTAAGTGCTTTGCTAAGTCAAGCATCATCCCCCCTTTCAGTATGACAGGGTTAGAATTCTCCCCCTATAAATCTACCAGTCTCCACAAGGAGTCAGTACTTTCAAAAAGCACATTTCCATATTAGCGTCACTTTCTTGATGCTAAACACACTTGTTGGCCATGCCAGAACAATCTTATAACTAGGGTTAGTCTAATTTTGCAAAAACATTTTTCATGGGAATGGTTGTTGGGGTTTGACTAAGTCTGTACCTCTTATGAGCTGTTAGTGAGCAGTCTACCTGTGTGTTTATACAGTGTCTAGGGTACAGCAGCTTGATCCTGACTGGGGCCTTTGCATGCTAACTCAATACAAATAATATTTCCTGTGAAGTTTTTTGTTGTTGTTATCACAAATGTTTAAGGAATTCAAACAAGGATGGTTAAAGCACTCACATTGGATGTGGGAGACCCAGCTTCAAAGCCTACTGCCTGATTTGGAGCAGGGATTTGAACCCACATCCCAGTTAAATGCCCTAACCAGCAGTCTATAAAGTATTCTGGGGTGACTTTCTGCAGGTGAGTACCCTAACCACTGGGGTAGAGTGTCTTGCTCTTTGGCCCAATTAATATGTAATTACTTAATCAAAGTGGAATAGCTCCAACAGGAGAGGCTACCCCACTCTAGAATCCCTAATAACCTGGCAGCTAGGGCACTCAGCTGGCATGTGGGAGACTTAGGTCCTAATCAGGCAGAATAGGGGTTCCCATTATGGGTCTCTCTTATGCCAGCTGAGTGCCCCAACCACTGGACTTTCACTAGGGCTCCAAGCAGCTTGTTAGGACTTAGGTGGCTTTTCACATGCCCACTGGTAGAAGCTTAGGCACTTGTGGAGTTGGGTGAGAAGTGGTTTTGAGAATGATAGTGGCACCTAAATGTTGAACTTAAGCACGTAGATGCCAGATTCAAAAGTACTTAAATCACTTTTAAAAAGGATATTTAGGCTCCTAAATCAGTTAGATGTGGCTCCATCCAGTGTTTCAATGCCTAAATAATCTTTAAAAATGTAGGCTTTGGGGCTTGCTTCTGAGCCACCTCAACTCTCACTGAGGTCAATGGGACAGGACTTTTGGCCTCAATGGGAGTTAAGGGAGCTCAGCACCTCATAAGAGAGGCTTGGAACCTTGCAATATTGACACTGGAAGCAGCATCTCTTCTTCATAATAAGTAACTCTTGATCATGTCAGGATTTCCTTGAATGCAATTGGACTACTTGCATGTGCAACTACTTACTGACTCAGGATAAGTAAGGACTTCTTCAGTCCTTATTTTCTATTTCAAAACTAGTATCCTTTCTTTCTTGCTTTCTTTCTTTCTTAATATGGATGGGATGGATTGTTTCTCCTATATGTTTCTACAGTGGCTAGTACTGTTTGGGTGCTACTGTGATATAAGTAATAAATCACAAGAACATTGACACTAGGAGTGTTAGATTTGTTTGGTATTAACTGATCCCATCTTACTAGTGATCTGAAGTGCTGACTGGTTCATCCCCTCTGTTTTCATGTTTTATTTATATCTTGCGTTTTTATTAAATCTGGATTTTTTCAGATTTTTTTGACTTCTTGCTCCTTTTTCTGTCTTTTATAAGGACATTGTTCTTGATTCTCATCAGAAATGCAAGAGTGTCTCTCCATTAACTAGCTGGCAGGGGAAATGGTTAGAATGGCAGAGTCTGTTTTAATTCCTACTCATCATAGTTATTAATACAAAATTAATCTCCATTGGCATCTGTCCTAGGATTCAAATTTCTAATTCCACTGTCCAAGATAGCAGTGCAGTGGCTGCCATTGTGTATTCACGCCAACCAGAATGAGCAAAGTACCGTTTTCCTTCCGTCTGCCAAATTAAACTACAGCATGTAGTCTTGGTTTTATTGCATTTTTTTTTCACATTTCTGCTCTCCCTTATTAGTAGGCTGCCCGCATCTCAAAACACACTTTCCATATCTAGAGACAGTTAAGAATCTATGGATAATATTTTCTAAAGTGCCTAAGTCCTATTATCAAAAGTGAATTGGAGATAGATTTCAAAGAAATTTAGGTGCCGAAAGATGCAGGTAGGTGCCACGTTGGATCTTCAAAAATTCCAAGTCAGTTTAAGCACCTAACTCCAATTGAAATCAGTGCCTAGAGGCTTTTGAAAATCCCACTAGGCACCTATCTGAATCTTTAGGTGCCTAAATACCTTTAAAATGGCTCTGTAGGACTTGGGGAATCCAGAGTTCTAAAATGTTTCCTGTTGGCTCAGACTTCTGAAATAACATTAAAGTTCATGTGCACACATAGACAACCCAAATTCAGATTCTTAATGAGGGTTCAGAGTGCTGGTGAAATACTTTTAATTGATATTTGAGTCCTTCCCTCAGTGGGAAGGTTCCAATCTCCATTTCTTGGGACCTTTAGGGATTGGACAAGATGACTGAGAAGGGAGATAATGAAACATTCTGGGCAAAAAAAATCCTGGAAAAGAGAGGGAAAGTTAAATGATCTTGTTCTTTCCCCTTTTAATTAAAATTTCACATGTTATAATAAACAAAGCCCAGTTCTTGCCTAGTGGACAGATGTCTATAACATAGAAAACAACAAGATAATTGGCACTAATCTATAACCTTGTTGATAGTCTTATAGAGGAAGTCAAGTTTGAAGTGCTCTGGTGGGTGCTATATAAGTACTAAAATTCAATTTAAAATGCAAAAACAAACAAGAAGTTTAAGAGCTCCTCTTGCTCACTTTGGTAGCCAGACACTTCTCCTGGCCTCTTTAAATAGTGACAGCCTCTTCCATTTAAAAATGTCTCTGGTAAAAAATCTCTCTCTGGTAGCATTATAGGAAGTATATTGTTGCCTCCCCCCCCTTTTTTTTCTACAATCTTCTCTTCCTAGCAGTATTATGATGCCAGCATATGACATTATAAACCCACAAGTACCAATGGTCTGGGCCCTTACAACATTCACACATGTGTCCACATAGTTATTATTATTCATAGTAGTAATAACAATGATAAGCATGTATATAGTACTCTAGAAACTAAGTAATCATTTAATTCATTGTTTCTCTCACACATTTACCCATTCACAAATCCATTCTCTCACTCACCAACATAACTTATTCATGCCAAGATGCTCTTTTTCATCTGTTTTAGTAACACAGCTCTCTCTCTCTCTCCCTCTTGATGTGGGGAAATCACAAAATCGGTGTCTTTCATGATCAGCTGTAACAAAAAAAACTTTAAACTCCAGTACCATTGAGATAATAAACATTGCCTTTCCTTTGACCTTTACATACAAACAACATTACTCAGTTAGGGTATGTCGATTTTAGGTCGATTTTATAGAAATTGATTTTTAGGAATCTATTTTATACAGTCGATTGTGTATGTCCCGACTAAGCGCATTAAGTCGGCGGAGTGCATCCTCACTACCGTGGCTAGCATCGATTTACGAAGCGGTGCACTGTGGGAAGCTATCCCACAGTTCCCGCAGTCTCCACTGCCCATTGAAATTCTGGGTTAAGCTCCCAATGCCTGATGGGGCAAAAACATTCTCGCGAGTGGTTTGGGTACATGTCATCACTCTCCCCTCCCTTCTTCCCTCCCTCCGTGAAAGCAACTGCAGACAATCATTTTGTGCCTTTTTGCCTGGGTTACCCGTGCAGACGCCATAGCATGGGAAGCATGGAGCCCACTCAGCTCACAGCTACTGTTTTGAGCATTGTAAACACCTTGCGAATTATACTGCAGTATGTGCAGAACCTGGCTAAGAGACGGCAGCACGAGGACGATTGTGAGGAGGACATGGACACAGACATTCCTGAAAGCATGGGCCGTGGCAATTGGGACATCATGGTGGCAGAGGGGCAGGTTGATACAGTGGAATGCTGATTCTGGGCCCGTCAAACAAGCACAGACTGGTGGGACCGCATAGTCTTGCAGGTATGGGATGATTCCCTGTGGCTGCGAAACTTTTGCATGCGTAAGGCCACTTTCCTGGAACTCTGTGAGTTGCTTTCCCCTGCCCTGAAGCACAGGAATACCAAGATGAGAGCTGCCCTGACTGAGAAGCAAGTGGTGGGGCGATAGATGGAATGCATATCCCTATCTTGGCACTGGACCACCTTGCCAACCAGTACATAAACCGCAAGGGGTACTTCTCAATGGTGCTGCAAGCTCTGGTGGATCACAAGAGACGTTTCACCAACATCAACATGGGATGGCCAGGAAAGGTGCATGACGCTCACATCTTTAGGAACTCCAGGCTGTTTGAGCAGCTACAAGAAGGGACTTACTTCCCAGACCAGAAAACTTACTGTTGGGGATGTTGAAATGCCAATAGTTATCCTTGGTGACCCAGCCTACCCCTTGCTCCCATGGCTCATGAAGCCATACACAGGCAGCCTGGACAGTAGTAAGGAGCAGTTCAACTATAGGCTGAGCAAGTGCAGAATGGTGGTAGAATGTGCCTTTGGACATTTAAAAGCTTGCTGGTGCTGTTAGCTGACTAGGTTAGACTTCAGCGCAACCAATATTCCCATTGTTATTACTGCTTGCTGTGTGCTCCATAATATCTGTGAGAGTAAGGGGGAGACGTTTATGGCAGGGTGGGAGGTTGAAGCAAATCGCCTGGCTGCCAATTTTGAACAGCCAGACACCAGGGCAATTAGAAGAGCACAGGTTGTCACGCTGCACATCAGAGAGGCTTTGAAAACCAGTTTCATGACTGGCCAGGCTGTGACAGTTGTGTGTGTTTCTCCTTGATGCAAACCCGCCCCCTTTGTTGATTTTAACTCCCTGTAAGCCAACTACCCTCCCCCCTTCGATCACAGCTGGCAAAGGAAATAAAGTCACTATTGTTTTGAAACCATGCATTCTTTCTTTATTAATTAAGAAAAAGAGAGATAACTGATAAGGTATCCCGGGTGGGGTAGGATGGGGTAGGGGAGGAGGGAAGGACAAGGCCACATTGCTTATTGTAGCCACACTACAAATCAAAACTGTTTGAATGACAGCCTTCTGTTGCTTGGGCTATCCTCTGGAGTGCAGTGGCTGGGTGCCTGGAGCCTCCCCCTCATGTTCTTGGGCATCTGGGTGAGGAGGATATGGAACTTAGGGAGGAGGGCAGGCGGTTGTACAGTGGATGCAACAGTGGTCTGTGCTCTTGTTGACTATCCTGCAGCTCCACCAGATGCCTGAGCATGTCTGTTTGCTCCCTCATTAGCCTCAGCATTGCATCCTGCCTCTGCTCATCGCAGTCACTTGATGCTTTCCTGGATTCTGCCACTGAATGCCTCCATGTATTCAGCTGTGCCCTATCAGTGCGGGATAACTGCATGAGCTCGGAAAACATGTCATCGCGAGTGCATTTTTTTTGCCTTCTAATCTGCGATAACCTCAGGGATGGAGATGATAGGGGGAGCATAGAAATGTTTGCACCTGTGGGGGGATAAAAAGGGAGAGTAAAATTTAAGATGATACATTTCTGAAAACAAAAGGGAGACTCTTTCACAGTAAATCAAGAAATTCACAGCAGACAGCACATGTGCTTTAGGTACAAGGTCGCATTTTGCCTTTTATATTGAGCACCTGCCGGTATGCTGACACATCACACACGGCTGGGCAACAGAATTCGGTTTCCAGGCAGCCATGGTAAGCCAAAGGGTATGTGCGTTTGGCTTCTAACGCCTTGATAACATGTGGGAATGTTTTCAAACTGCAGCACCCTCCTTTCCCATAGCAAGCAATGCCGGTTGGGTTTGCCATTTAAAAGGAGGGGCTGCGGTTTTCGGGTGGATGTGCAGCACACATCTCCCCCCACCCCTCCGCATGGCTATTTGGGATGATCCCTTCACCCCTCACCCCTCCGTATGGCTATTTGGGATGATCCTTTCACCCCTTCCCCCGCCACGTGGCTATTCTCAGGGATGATCCCTGTTAGCCAAGCAAAAACAGCCCAGCATGAGCGGGGTCCCTTTACTGTTCCCTTACAAAAATTCCCCTATTTCAACCAGGTGACCATGAATGATATCACTCTCCTGAGGCTAACACAGAAAGATATAGACTGAATGTTGCTTGAATGCGACCAAAACCCAGGACCATTCGCTGCCATGCTTTGTGCTACAATGATTCCAGACTACTTGCTACTGGCTTGGCGTGGTAAAGTGTCCTACCGGAAACCTTCTGCAAAGGCTTTCAGAGTACCTCCAGGAGGGCTTCATGGAGATGTCCCTGGAGGATTCCCACTCCATCCCCAGACATGTTAACAGACTTTTCCAGTAGCTGTACTGGCCACGAATGCATCCCAAGTCTTCAGGGCAAATCAAGCATTAAACACTATTGCTTTTAAACCCTGTACTGTAGTTACAAATGTGCACTCACCAGAGGGGCCTTCTCCGCCTTCGGGGTCAAGGATCCCATCTTGGGAGGGTATTGGCTCCATGGTGATGATAAGGTCCTGGCTACCAGGGAGAACGGATTCACCACTTGCCTGCTGTGCATTCTCCTCCTCCTCTTCCTCATCCACAAAATCCTCCTCTGTGTTCCGTGAGACTCCCCCTTTGCAGGTGTTCACGGACAGTGGTGGGGTAGTGGTAGGGTCCCCCCCTAGAATGCCATGCAGCTGATCATAGAAGTGGCATGTATGGGGCTCTGACCCGGAGCGACCGTTTGCCTCCCTTGTCTTTTCGTAGGCTTGCCTGAGCTCCTTGACTTTCACATGGCACTGCTGTGTGTCCCTGTTGTAGCCTCTGTCCATCATGCCTGTGTGATTTTGGCATATATAGTAGCATTTCTTCTTTTTGATCAGAGTTCTGCCTGCACAGGTTCTTCTCCCTATATAGCAATCAGATTCAGGCTACGTCTTCACTACGGGGGGGGGGGGGGGTCGATTTAAGATACGCAAATTCAGCTACGCGAATAGCGTAGCTGAATTCGACGTATCGCAGCCGACTTACCCCGCTGTAGGGACGGTGGCAAAATCGACCTCTGCGGCTTCCCGTCGACGGCGCTTACTCCCACCTTCGCTGGTGGAGTAAGAGCGTCGATTCGGGGATCGATTGTCGCGTCCCGACGGGACGCGATAAATCGATCCCCGAGAGGTCGATTTCTACCCGCCAATTCAGGCGGGTAGTGTAGACCCAGCCTCAGTGTCTCCCGTTCGCTCTATGCTGGAGCTCGTTTGCGATTCTGGGGGGGACTGCATGGTCAGCTGTGCTGCTGAGCTCGCCACGCTGACCAAACAGGAAATGAAATTCAAAAGTTCCCGGGGCTTTTCCTGTGTACCTGGCTAGTGCAACGGAGTTGAAAGTGCTGTCCAGAGCAGTCACATTGGAGCACTGTGGGATAGCTCCTGGAGAACAATAACGTTGATTTGCGTCTGCACTACCCCAAATTTGACCCAGCAAGGTCGATTTTAGCACTACTCCCCTCGCCGGGGAGGAGTACAGAAGTCGATTTTAAGAGCCCTTTAGGTCGATGGAACGGGGTTGCTTGTGTAGACACATTCATTATAAAAGCGACCTAATGCGGCTAAATTCGACCCAACCCTGTAGTGTAGACCAGGGCTTAGAAATAGCTATTCTCCATACTGAAATCTATAAATTCAAAACATATACTTTGCCTCTGATCTGACAATCAGAACCAGGAGTTAGACTCTTGTTAGCTGAGTTTTGAAATGTTTGATTTAAGAAACTCACATTGCAAGTCACCACAGCTAAGAAAACCAGTCATCCCTGGCTCTTCCAACTACTTCTTTCAGACATGCTAAATCAAAATTCATGTCTAATCACTATCTCCAGTTAATTATGCTACCAATTTTGTGATCTCAGTAGTGCAGAACGCTGAACCAATAGCATTGTATCATTGGATCTTCAGTGATGGGCCTAATTCAGTTTCTTCTCCATTTTATTATTAATAAAGTACTATATTTAAAATCTCATCTGCATGTACATGCTGTTTGAACTGGACAAAAGGTAGGTCAAATAGATGCTTGAGGAATAGATTTAAATTTCAGCTGACAGCCCTTGGCTCACTATCAACAAAAGTACTTAAGCATGTGCTTAACTTTAAGCATGCGGTGAAATCCATCCATATTTGGCAAAGAACATAATCATATGCTTAAGTCCCATTAACTTCAATGTTTTGTTGAAGTGCTTCAGTGAATTAGAGCCTTAAACAAAACTAAGTGATTGGGCAACAAAATGGCAAATGAAATTTAATGTGGATAAATGTAAAGTAATGCACATTGGAAAAAATAACCCCAACTATACATACAATATGACGGGGGCTAATTTAACTACAACAAATCAGGAAAAAGATCTTGGAGTCATACTGGATAGATCTCTGAAGATGTCCACGCAGTGTGCAGAGGCGGTCAAAAAAGCAAACAGGATGTTAGGAATCATTAAAAAGGGGATAGAGAATAAGACGGAGAATATATTATTGCCCTTATATAAATTCATGGTACGTCCACATCTTGAATACTGCGTACAGATGTGGTCTCCTCATCTCAAAAAAGATATACTGGCACTTGAAAAGATTCAGAGAAGGGCAACTAAAATGATTAGAGGTTTGGAGAGGGTCCCATATGAGGAGAGATTAAAGAGGCTAGGACTTTTCAGCTTGGAAAAGAGGAGACTAAGGGGGGATATGATAGAGGTATATAAAATTATGAGTGATGTGGAGAAAGTAGATAAGGAAAAGTTATTTACTTATTCCCATAATACAAGAACTAGGGGTCACCAAATGAAGTTAATAGGCAGCAGGTTTAAAACAAATAAAAGGAAGTTCTTCTTCACACAGCACACAGTCAACTTGTGGAACTCCTTACCTGAGGAGGTTGTGAAGGCTAGGACTATAACAGCGTTTAAAAGAGAACTGGATAAATTCATGGTGGTTAAGTCAATTAATGGCTATTAGCCACGATGGGTAAGGAATGGTGTCCCTAGCCTTTGTTTGTCAGAGGGTGGAGATGGATGGCAGGAGAGAGATCACTTGATCATTACCTGTTAGGTTCACTCCCTCTGGGGCACCTGGCATTGGCCACTGTCGGTAGACAGGATACTGGGCTAGATGGACCTTTGGTCTGACCTAGTATGGCCGTTCTTATGTTCTTATGTCATTGTAGTGCTGAACCCTTGAAAAGCCTATATTTGTTAATGTTTTAGATCAGGAGTAACTTATTACATTCAGTGGAGTTACCACAACATAAAGCTGGTTTAAGTGAGATCAGAATCAGGCATTAAGATTAAATTCCTAGCTCCAGTAGCTAGGTTGGGCATCTTCTAAAAATAGCCATTTGACTGTCCTTTCCTATACCTTGTTATACAAAATGTAGATTGATATATTCCTACGGTGATTCATACATTATAAGTTGTCCGTGGTGTTCAGTTCATAGCTAGTGGTATGGAATTTTCATTTAAATGGAACATCTAATGAGAATACAACATATTACACTGTAAAAAAATCAGACCCTTAAATTTAACTGAATAATTTATCCATAGCTGTAATCCTTTAAAATTTCCAGTTGATAAATGTTCACTCATATAATTTCTTGGATATTTTGAATATTTTTTTCCAGATTGTCAAGGCTACATATTACAGTAATATTGAGCCAGATTCTAAGATTAAGTTGATCTGCGCAGAGAGTACGTGGGGGAAGGTGTGTATGAAAGTGGCTAAAGCACACAGTTTCATCCTCCTGATTCAGCTGCTGCTCTGTGCAAAGCATCCTTGCATTGATTCTGAATGGCCTGAGGCCTGCTACTTATACTGGACAGCAATGACCACAGAGGGCTGAAAACACTGCCAAGAATGGGGGGTAGTACAGGAGAAATCCAGCTATACTCCCCTTTCCCTGCTACACTAACAGCTGTGGGAGGGAATAGCAAAAGAGCCTCTATATTGCTTTTATGCCAACAGAGAATCAGCCTCATACTGGGCTAGTTAAGCGAGCTTTATGGCCAGATTTGCATTGGCAGCCAAATCACAACAGAGAACCTGTCCCATTATATTCAAGTAATTCACATTTCTTTCTTTTGCATATTGCAAAACATACATGAAAGTGCATTGTTAAATTTTTTTTTTAGTTTTTGATACCATAAGGTGATCTAACCAAACAGAACATTTTGTACAGCTTTCATAATGTTAACAAACTGCTGCCTTAGGTCCAATAAGCAGCAGATTTATTGAAAGTGACTAGTGAAGTCAATATCTGGAATGAAACAGCTAGTTTCATCTTGTCCAATTTTTACATTACTCTTCATTTTCCCTAGGAACTACAAAGCCGAAACACTTTCAGTAAAAGACTTCCTTGTAAAATGATCTGTTCTATCTGTCAGGAAGAAGGAATGCATTTTCACTGCTTTAGTAACACGATATGCATCCTTCATTTTATTTTAATTCAGTCACTGGAACCCTAATGATCGAAGCCATTTCAGGAGGTACCATCAATTATGCCAGGGATCTCATTCACAAGTGAAGGATGAGTCCTTCTCTCTGTTACTTAGAGGTCAGTGATCATTCCCAAACCTCTGCTATAGGTACAAATAGTGCCGCACCTTTTGTGCGTGTCTTCCATTTTTCTAAATGCTGCAACTTTATTATTTTTTGTATGCCTTGGTTATAATAACTTCATACGTCTGATGCTGGCAGCCCTGATTCTGCTTTCATCCATCTTGATTAATTCAATTGTATACCGTACTGACTCCCTGAAAGAAGACAGCAGAATAGATACTGGATCAGAACATTTCTTTTTATCCCCCTCCATGGAACTGGTGTAGCAAACCATACACTGCAATAAATTATGTTACAAATAATATTTAGTATCTTATCATTTTTGGTACTATTTGTCAAAAAGGATGAATAATCTGAATTATCTTTGAATATTTTTCATATGATCCTCTACAGTATATGGACTTATTGTGGCTAAATCAGTGGCACTTTAAGAGAGGGCAAGTCAGTAAAATAGAGTCACAGAAAGTGACAAAATAATCACAGTGCAAGTTCCTGACATTTCTTATGTTGCATCATTGAGACTAAAAGTCCTCTATATTGATGTAAATTTAAAACAAACATTGCAAAATAGGGTCACAATCAGCAGTATCTAAACTTCCACTGGGCACAATAACAATTCTCTATTCCTCTTTCACCATCACCCTTTCTGACTACCTGAGATGTCTGCTCGCTCTATCCTTCTTTCTCAATCCCTGCATGCTTATAGGAATGGGGTAGGATTCTGATGACTCCAATCAGGTTCCTCAGCACTTTCTGTGTGGGGGGAGTATAGGAAGCAGTCCTGTAATCAGCTTCTTGAGACCAGAATGAATGTGAAAATCTGATTAGAAATATAGACTCCATTAACAAATGATTAACAATCAAATATATCAGATACAGTATATTATGTGATACCATTTATGCATTATTCCCTTTACTGGGGATGAGTGATAAAGTGAACGTTGATTAGGAACAAATCATGTTTTGTGACTAAGGAGTAGAGCAGCTGTTCCAAAACAGTGGTCCATGAATCACTGGTGGTCCACAGAGCATTTACTGCCGATAACTGGCTAGTTACATAGTACAAATTCTTTGTTTTCACCTGGCCTTGTTAGTGTCTAGGCTCTTCCTTGCAAAGAACATTTACAGGCCATCTAGGGGAGAAGCCAGCATAGCTGCCTCTACCAGAGGTCACTGCTATATAATAGTGTATTCGTAGTTAGTGTTTCTTGTAAATATATCTTATATCTTAGGGATTATCTATACTACAGATTTTCATCCACAATATCTATGCTGGCAGAGTCCTGTACTGTAGGTGCAGTGTAAGCCAACAGAAGGAGTTTTTCTGCCAGCTGAACTATACCACCTCCCCAAATGACTTTACAACTCAGCTGTTGGCATAGTTGCATCTACAATGGTGGCTCTCTCAGTGCTGGTTTGATGGCTAGGGGCTGTGATTTCCCACTCCAAGCCAACATAGCTATGGCAGCAAAACATTTTAGTGTACACCAGGCCTTAAACAATGTTGTTGTTGTCGTCTTATACTTTACAAAGTAGCTGAAGAGACTAAATGTACTCTATAAAACACAATAGAGAGATTTAGATATGCAAATAACTTCTAGTTAAAAAGCACTTGACTAAAAGCGGAATGAATGTGTGATGCAAACATTGCTGTTAGAAATCTTTAAAGTTTCCTTGAATTAGCAACACTGGAAATGCTTGCTTGAGAGTAGAAGTGGTTGTACAAATTCATGAAGGCAGATAGAGTGATTTAAACTCCTTTGAAGATAAAAATCATTTTTTCCATTGTGTGAAGTTGCACGTTCAAAATACATACTAATTGGGCAAAATTATTTATCTGCCATCTTGAGAATCAATGTTTTTCCTTCCACCCTTCTCTTTTTCTTCCCTATATTTAATCAGCCTTATTGCAGATTTAAAAGCCATTTGTGGCAGAACTGAAGAATGGAATTCTGAAATGAAGTGGGTAGCCTGTTAGTTTTCATATACATGGTGCCTATTTTCATGATAATACTCAATATGTCCTTTCAGCTTGCTTTATATTTTTTTTACCAGAGCTGGTGTCCAAAAGTTAGGGAAAAATTGATTAAGGATGCTTGTGTGAGCATTAAATACTACTTCTCTAGAGTGAATATTGCATCCAAAATGTTTGAAGGTTTTCCCATATGCAGTCCCTAACTATACCTTTTTGAGAATCACTGTAACAAACTGTGTTTTCTGTATGATAAGGTATGATGCGGTTAATTTACCTTTACCCATTCATTTAAGTACAGTTAGGAACCTTTTTATCTCTACCTCTCTTTTATAACATTCCCTATTAGAATTCTGTGCTCTGAGCTCCAACAATGCATTATTCTCATTACCTCTAAAGTGCTTGGCTCCCAAGGATAATGACGAATCAGAATGTTCCTAAAACTATTATTTAAAAGTATTGAATTGCATGCTTTAAGGTGAATTGCTAGTACCACAAGCCAAAGTATTTGAAAATACTTGTGCTGCATACAAAGCTTCTTGTGCTGCACTTCCTTTTCCATCATGCCT